>NW_027271035.1:235000-835000 GCF_040938485.1 Diadema antillarum | reverse complement strand
TAAGGGGGGGGGGGGGGTAGTTTAGTGGGCAAATCTCTCTTGTGAGTAAAGGTATTTGTACTAAGTAGTGAGATTCAGGCGATACTGTACATCCTGGGAGTACAAGTGATAGTGGAGCAGTAATTCAAAAAAGTTATACAAAAAGTTTGAGTTGCTTGCTGAACAAAAAACAAAAAAAAACAAAAAAAAAATATGAAGTGTCATACTGTGTAATGCATTTCTGTCACAAGTTTTGATGAAATAGATTATATAAGTCTTTTGAATATAGTATAATTATCTTTACGTTGTCATTCATGTGTGTAATGATCATTACATATTCTTCTATCTGATTGGTCTGAGATGACGACCTGCATGAGTACTAAAGTCATTGAACTAGCTCTATCTACTCCAGGGTTGCCCATCCTAGGGCACTCATAAATGTTAATTATAATGGTAGATGATGATAGATGGTGATAAAAGTGATTATAGTAAAATGGAAGTACGAAAAGAATTATGCCTATGTACACTTACCTTTGGCTCAGGTAAAGCAAATATGGATAAATGAATAAATAAATATTTAGTAGTAGTAATAGTAGTAGTAGTAGTAGTTGTTGTAATAGTTGTAATGATGATAATAGAAATGATGATGAGAGTCATATAAGTAATGATGGTGAAATCACAATTTTGTAATAAAAGTAATGATAATAGATATGGAAGTAATGTACAAGTCTTTCATGGTCACATGATCTACTTACCAGGTCCATCCAGCCCTCCCCTAGTAACCCACAATGACTACACACTAGCAGTGCACAGTGCCAAGGCTGTGGAAGTGAGACAAATGATCGCCTCAAAGACTTGCATCGCAGACGCCATCATCCAGCTGGCTGTCCAGAAAGGGAAGCGACACGAAGTGAGCATTTTTCCTTTTTTCCCTCTTTCTGACTCATGTTCTAACTTTCCTCTTTGCAGACCGTCATGGGAGGTGACCTGGGCACAGTTTCATGAAAGTTGTCAGCCCTGACAAGTTGTCAGTGTCTGACAATTTTGGTAAAATTCTTGGTTTTGACTGGCTGAGAAGCCCTGGTCACTGACTGTTACTATGGTGATTGCCAGAGACTGACAACTTGTTTGGGCTGACAACTTTCTTGAAATGGTGCCATGGTCTAGATGAGAGATCCTTCAGGAAAGAAGCTGTATTCAACATATGGAAGATCGTTACATATTACTATTTCGAAATATTTTTTCCATTTATTCAATTTTTTAAACTCAAGTATGGAAGGTTTGAAGCAGTAATAGTAGTAGTAGAAGTAGCAGTTGGAGCAACAGCAGTAGCAGCAGTAGTAGTAGTAGTAGTAGTGGTAGTAGTAGAAGTAGTGGTGGTGGTAGTAGTCATAGTAGTGGCAATAGTTGCAGTAGTTATAATGATACTGATGATATAATCATCCTGATAATGTTCTGATCACAATCCTTACCCATCAGTCTTATGATTTCTATTGTTTGTATGATTAACACTTCATACTACTTTTGCTACTCTAGGGAAGAGAGGGGGTGACTTGCTACTACCTGGACCATGGCTGGGCGGGGATCATCATTGTCATTGAGAACGGGAGGAGAGATGCCAATCTCCACATCAAGTGTGACTGCAACGGTAGCTTCAACGTGACGTCCACGCGGGGAGACCTTGTTACTGTCGACTGTGTGCCCAAACAGCATCGGTGAGTATGCGGGAGACTTTCAGGTACACAAAGAGTCTTGATCCGTATTGGCAGAAGGACTTTTAGTCCAGTGGCGTACTAGTAGTCCAATATATCAGACCAATTGTTCAACTTTGTCTAAATGCACCAAATTCAGCACACATGTAGACTGACATATGTCAAGCAGATTTAGGTAATGAGCCTTCTGACATCTTCCCCTAGTGCCAAAATAACATTTCTTTTGGGAAAATTTTTTATATTTTCCAATTGTATGATGAAAATTGTAAGAATAATGACTAAAGATTTTGAGATTTTGAATTACTCATTCAATTGCAATTTAAGTCCAAGTTATTCTCTGATGTCTTTTTCCATCACCATGGTAACAAATTGTTTTTGAAAATATACATATTTCCAATTAAATAGTTCTGGAATAATGTAATGAAAGTGAGGAAATTTATAGATTTAGAATTACGCATTCAATTGCAATTAGAGTCCTAGTCATTCCCTAACGTCTTCTACAACAAAGCATCAGCCCATGCAGAATACTGGAGAAAAAAATACCAATTTCCTCTTTCGATGAAATTCAGGCTGTTAGAAAGGAAGATCAAATTTCCTGTCATAAATTCCTAAAACAAGGTTGCATAAAGAATTTAGTGATAAATGTCAGTGGTTCACCGTGGACGTCAACATGCTCCCATTGCTGAGTTTGGTCTTATTCTGTCTGCTGCCCTCGTTTTACAGGCAAGTACTAACAGTGCTCAGCCAGGTGGTGGACACCAGCTACACCATCAGTCACCACATCACCCATCGTCTCTCTCCCCACACCAACCTCCAGCCTTGGGCACCGGCTGGTCTCCTCAATGTACCTCCGTTGACAGAGAACATTGTGGGACTGCACACTCCGAGACCTCTATGATGAGGTGGTGTAGTGTGCTGTCTTGAATACTGTCTTGAATACTGTCAATTAGCGTTCTTTCACTCGCTGGGAATCACTCCAGTGTTCCAGTAGCCTTTTGGCAAGGCCTCGTAGCTGAGGAATGAGACTAACTCACCACATTGAGCATTGCAAGAAACGGGTGAACCCGAGACCGAATGGCACAGTCAGGAGGCCCTTTCAAACCTGGGTTATTTTTTTCCCTGCTGCTTCAGGATGTATGCAAGTATGAATTATTCACAGGGGTGGATCCAGGAATTCTGTAAAGGGGGGGGGGGGGGGGGGGGGGGCGCAACTAATATTTCTGGTGTCACTTCCGGGTTTTATTTCATTTTTTTTCCTTTTATTTCTTTTGTTTTTAATGAGAAATAAAGGGGGGCATGCGCCGGTTGCGCCCCCCTCTGGATCCGCCACTGATTCATATGTGACCCGCTACAACAAAAGGATCCTAAAGTCGCTGACGGCTGAGCCGAGAAAATCAAGTTTGAAGTCAAGTCATCAAAATTGGTCAAAACAATCAGATTTCTGTTTTTGGCATAATTTTGTAGTCTAATGTTGTGTCTATCATCTGCCGAAATTTCATAGCTATATGATCAAAGGAAAGGCAAGAAATCAGCGTTTTTCTTGGCCATGATTTTCCGACTTTCAACAGAACAGAAACGTGTCGGAAGAGTTGGATTTAGCGCCGCAGCTAGACTCCGCCCCTAGCAACGAGGGAGTGATCTTATTGGTCAGTGCATGACATCCTGATTACTGATTGGTCGTGCGTAGACTGCTGGCGCTAAGCTTGAATGAACATCGTGGAGGTTGCTAGGAGCATGCCTTCTATTGTCAAGTGATGAAAACTGTCTCGCCTCCCTGTGATCATTATAGCGTCGGAAGGAAAACTTTGAAGGTGCTTTTCTCGAAACTATGATTTCCTCTACCACTTGACATGCGCTAATAAAATCATCAATATCTCCACAAGCGAGTATTTCTAGGAGTTGTGCTATATATGAAATTAAAGTAGAAGAGCAAGGGAATAATGTCATGTCATTTTCAGAAAATTGTCCTCCCCCCGACTTTTGGATCCTTTTGTTGTAGCGGGTCACATATATTCATTAATCAGACCGCAATTGGATGCTCATGATGACGTGTCAGTGCTGGCAATGCAGGCAGCTACTGTAGGCAGCACAGGCTGAATACGGATGAGCAAGCCGTTGATATGCATACTTGTGCATATTCATGAGATGCGACGTCATTGCGAGCACTGAGGTCGCTGATTGGCCGCTACCTTTTTGGTGCAGAATCGGCGAGAAACAACGTTTAAGATAAGAAATTCATGTCAGGTCTCCTCTGCGTCACTTGGCCTCGCATACACTCGCAATTAGTCTCTTAATTTTCAGCCACAAGGCCTTGTCAAAAAGCTAGTGCTGTAGTTGCTCATTGCAGCATCATGTATTCTATTATAGAACAGACCGAGAAAATCCTGCAATATATCTCATTGTTAAAGAGCTGTGCATCAATTTTTTTCTGTTCGCACGTTTGATATCAAATAGTCATTGCGATCACTGGCGATAGACGCTGTAAACATGCCATCACGCACTTGTAGCAAAGAGTTTATGCACTTGGCAAGCATTCATGCTCTGAGCAATTGATGGCTAGCCATGCATTAAGTATTTAACAAGTAGCAAGAATTTGCACACTCAGCAAGAGGTTGCCAGCCATGCATCCAGTAATTCCTGACTCATGATTAGCATCTATGGCAAGCCAAAAGGAAATGCATGCCATAAATTTGCCAAGCATTGTTAACTGTAGGGAATATGATAAAAACAATTAATTTCTGGCAAAAAGTTGACCACTGTTCTATAAAACAGATGACGCACATGTCTTTTCGTGAGTCAGTAGAAATATTGCACATGCATTAACCATGGAATCTAGTGCAAAGCCACGCAACTGCACCTCCTGGGTTAAACTGTTCCATATTCAACTTATGCACATAATTCTTGCTGATGCACTGGACCTGTGCAACATTTGTATACTTGTACGCTCCTTCTGTCATGCACTGTTGGCTTCTATGCAGTCACTGATTTATTATCCTTTTATTATATTGATGATTTTTAATGTTGTACCATGTACTACCAATGCAATATTGCTGATGAAATAGAATAGGGAATGATATTTTTGTCTTATTTATTGCATGGTTGTTTAGGTTTTATCATTCAAAATGACTTTGTTTATTAACTGTAGTTACAATTCACTTTCAATGCAGTACTATTAATTTTAACATAGAACTCTTTAACTCTTCTCATATACAGGTGCAGAGCGCTTGAACCAGACACTGTAGATATCTTACACATAAGTATTTGTTAGCCAAACATTTCATGAAGATCATGTATGTGTAATATACTCACTGTGGATCCCATTGTCCCTTTGCTGTTGATGGGATCCACTCCTCGCCATTAACCCATTCCCTGTGATGTTCTCAAATCTTAATAGATTTTACACTGGATCCACCAGGTTTTTTTTGGCAATGGGCTAAGGTTATAAGGGAATATCATGAGGGCACTGTTGGTTGGCGTGATGATAATCACCGCCATCGTAGATGTAAAGCTAGTAGTTTGATGTAATATTGATCAAAAATTTCATGTATTTACATGAAGGTTTCCTTGATTAGCAAGCAAACAAACCTGCTCTTCAAAGGATCCTTCATGTAGAAGGCTGAATCAAATGATGAACTGAGATTGTTAGTATTTCGACCATTTTCAATGTACCCACTGTTCGAATCTAGATGTATTTTGTTCATCTGTTCAGAACATGGCAGATGTGTAAAGCTTGGGCCCATGCAACAGTGCCCTTATGAATCTTGGGTCTATTCCTTTTTAGCTGTGTGTTTTATGTTGCCTACCTTCCCTTCTGCCTCATGGTCCTATTCTTCAGACTCATAAATATCAACTCATATTCGTATGTGTCTTGCCTTGGCAAGAGAATGCAGGAAGTATCTCAATATTGGACAACATCATGTGCAACAGTGCTATGCGTGTTATGATCAATGCATGGGTAGATGTACATGTATAAAATGTAAAACTCTTGTTCAAATCTTTCATCTGTGTGTTAACTAACATATTTAATGACAGAAAAAGACTTCTGTCTATCCTTTGTAGTTTGCATCAAATTCTTATTCTCAATGTGCAGGTAATTATTATAAATGGATATGTATAGAAGCAGTGATTTTCTTACCATACATTTTTCAGTGGAAGAAAAATAGGTGACAGGACACCGTTTGAAACCAAAAGTTCCATCATGGAAGAGTGGCAAAAACACTCCCGCTAGAGGTTTCAAGTTTTCTGTCAAAGTGTGAACTGGTTCTCTACCCTTGTCAAATTGTGGGGCATATGTGCATTGTTCACTTATATTGCAAGTCTGTTGGAATATCCTCCCATTTGTGACACATCTCTGTTATTTGCAATTTGCTTCATGTCTTTTATCAGTGCTGCAAGTCCCTTCAAACTTTCTACTTAAAATGGTATAAGGGTGATATAATGTATTCATAATTTAATCTAAGCCTGATATATTGCACTGTTGTAAAATGTTATCTTGTAAAACCAGAAACATTTGCGGCATTAAACTTTTACGAATCGTAGCCAACAGCTTTTCTTTTGCATTAAACTTTCACAAATCAGTGACTCTCATTCAATTCATTGTGTAGACAAAAACTTTCGTGTACATTATACTTTCATTTGCGAATCGTGGTTCCTCAGGAAATTCACAAAAGTTTCGTGCACACGAAAATTGCTGGTTTTACAGTATATTGTACGCTGTAGAAATGGGTTTCTGAGAGTATTAAAGCAGTATGTCACAAGAGATAGGAGCTCTGATCTCTGCCTTCGAGTAGTCACAGGCCGGCCATTATGCATCGCAAGGATTAGGCCATGTAGCAGTATTGTCAGCCTATGTAATAGTGGCTGTGATAAAGCTGTTTGATCTGGTCTTTTCCCTGGATTCAGGAGGAATGTGTTATCTGCGCAAGACACAACATAAATGTGTCATGAAATAGAAATGAGTTGTATCTGCTGTGCAGACTCCTCAAATACACACTTTACGGTGAATAGTGAATATGTGAAGAAATGTATTATATCCTCAAAGGTGATGGAGAATACCAAAGTTGGCTGCAATTCATTTACACTCATAATGCAGGAATGTGTGGGAAATTTTCTTGCATTCTTTTCAGTAGAGGCCAAGCCTAAAGTAGTTGAAAAGATACAATCTTTTATCTCACAAAATTGTACTTTCATTTTAGCATTACAGTAATTGCATCATGTACCTGTCTAGGAGTATTCCTTCCACCTCTGTTGTGGCTTAGATCCTAAAAAAACACAAAAAACAAAAAATAATAATAATAATGCAGTGTGATAATAATGATAACCCTATCTATGTCGCCAGTATCGTTGACTATGGGGAGGTGAACATGATTATTATTAGGTATCTATACAAGAAATTGGTGCTCCCTTGACAGATGTTGTATATGCATTCGTAATTGACAATGTTAGTAAATGAGCATAACATCCCACCTTCTTTGTATTTTCAGAGTGTAAAGGGTGCAGATGGAGCAAATACCGATTTTATAGAGGGAAAGTATAAAGGCATTTATTACCGCTATTCTTAATATTAGTATGTCTTTGACTCACATACATTCTTCAGTGCTCATTCACACATAGACTTACAGTCAACCTTGCTGAAGTCGGCCTCACATAAGTCGCATAATCGCCCAAGTCGAAGGTCTTTTCATGTCCTCTTCTCTTTATAATCTTTCAATTTTAATCCCTCATATTAAAGTCGAATTTTCTCTACTAAAGTAGAAGCTATTTCTTCAGCCCAAATAGATTTGACTTTAGTAGGCAAGGTTGACTGTATTTTGTCATCAGGAATGCCTGAAAGTGCATGTGTACCCATCAAGTTTTCTTTTGGCTACTTGCAAACATCAAGAGTAAGTTTGCATCATAGACAATACATACAGTAATTGCCCCATTTGCAGTTCTGCCATGGCTCATCCTTAGCCTTTCGATTAGGTTGCCTGGGAACCTGTGATTTTTTTTTTTCTTTGCTGAGGATATGATAGTTGGTAATTTTGTTCTTCAGACTTTTGTTGGCCATTTTATTCATGTTGGATATGTAAGATTTGTAGGCATCAATAGAATATTACCTTGTGCAATTTACAAGCTTAGGGGGATATTGTGTCACACCTTTGGAGACAGTTTGTGTGTACGTGTGTGTTTGTGTTTGTATGAATTGTTTGAATTAAAGATCATTGTTCCTAAAATGATTGTCACAGCCCTCCGAATTACTAGAGCGTCAGCTGAATTGGTAGTAATAAATGTTAAAACCTGGTCATTGCATCTATGTAAGTCGCTGTGATGCATCAAATTACACTTTGGCATTTATCAACACCAGAATATATAGATGACTACTCTGTGTGAATTGTAGACACTTTTGTGCTGCAATTTGTTGTTTGGTTGTTGTTTTTTTTTCTTAATTGGATGTTCAAAAATACCAAGAGTTAATGAGAGATTTTCTTTAAAGATCACGGTGAAAAGTTTGTGTTCTTTGTAAGTCACTGTGATGCTTCATATTGCATTTTTATATTCATTAACACCAAAGTAGATGACTGCGTGGTACTCATTGTGAATGGTAGATACTTTGGCCCAAACTCACAAAGGTAGTTTATGTCATATCCATGTTTTAAATATAGCCTGTGGACTAAAATGTTAATTATGTATACTTTTCACATGCTCATGTCAGGGCACATTCATTATTGGATGTCTCGTGGTCATACATGATATGTCATTCTCATATACGCAGTCAAAATTTTGCAGAATCCATAGACTAAATTTGAACTACTTTTGTGAATTTGGCCTTTTGTGTTCCACTTTTTTTATATCAGATGTGCAAATACACAAAGATGTAGTGAGTGACTTCCTTTCAAGATTGTGGTGTAAAGATTATATGTTCCAAGTGCAACTGTTATTTTTGTTAGATCTCATCAAAATCCAATTCAATGGTGCAAAGGAGTTAGAAAGTACAAAGTCATGTCTGCCAATTCAAATATATATTTGACTCAAGTGGTAAACCTTGTTAATTCAGTTTGTGTGTCAAAACATTTATCAGTGCTGTTTGATATCTGTGTGCCATTTAGTGTTATGTGTGTGTATATGTATATATATGTATATATAGAGAGATATATATATATATATCAAGAGTAGAAACAGTCTTATAAACACCGCAGGAGCCAAAAAATTGGACTGACGTTTCAGTCAAAGACCTTTATCAAAGTAAATCTGAACATAAACAATTTGATGCAAGAAACTAAGAAGACGCATATGTTGCCAAGATACAAATAATAATAACAAAAGGCTGGCTTTTTGTTTTTGCTTGCTGGCTTTTTGTTATTATTATTTGTATCTTGGCAACATATGCGTCTTCTTAGTTTCTTGCATCAAATTGTTATGTATATATATATATATATATATATTATATATATATATATATAAATAATATATATTTGTCTCCGTAATGCAGTACAATAATATCAACCATGTAGTGTATCCTAGATGACATCCAAAGATATACATGTATGGTATATATAAAATATAAATAAAATCTAACATGAGCTACACTACTTCACAGGTGCAACAAATTCATACTGAATACAAATGCAGTCTTATTATAACTGTGCTAAAGGCTGAGGTGAACTAGAAGTGTACGAGAGTTAATTATATTTAGAGTGCATATACTGTCAGTAAAGAATAATGTCCAGTAGAGCCATACACAATATTTTCACTGGTACTCTGTCTATGAAGTGTTTCCACAAACACTCCTACACCAATGGAAGTTTTGTGGTAAATGAAAACCGTGTGAAGTGGTGATGGTGACAATCATGTCCATTCCAATCCAACATTCACATAGAAATCTAAGATAGAGCAGACATGGTAAAACAAAAGAAACATATCTTAAACCAGAAATGAGCAGAATTGGACAATTATAAATTATATACGAAGTTTATTGACAATCTGAACGCCAATCTCTGAGCAACTAAAAAAGCCACTTTCTTTACATATATGATAAACGCAACAATACTTTCTGGGAATGCCTATTCACAACTTATGTTTCATCATAAACATGATTTTTTTTCAGAACTTTGACTTGATTTGTGTCATGATCCATTGAGAGGGAGAATTAATTCCTTTACTCTTATTTAACAACTAAAACCAATGAGTGTTTGTTTTCCCCATCATATATTACACTAATTGGTTCATGTATGCTATCTTGAGTCACAGAATGCCTTTCAGTTCATTTGCAAACATTTTTCCTCTCTCAAAAATAAACCTAAATAGCAATGCTCTCAAACATGGATAACACTGACAGAATCAGGAAATATTCTTCCAGTTTAGTCACCTGTATGACACAGAGGGTGAACAACAACATCACTGCCATTTTTTTCTAGACCTTACTACGAAGTGCAGATGCGATCATTCTTTCCAACAAACTCCAACATTTGTTTCAAGATGAATCATAAGCATCAAAGAGCACATCTCAGAAATGTACAAATATCATATATATCATTGTAGGAGAAAAATGCTTATGTTGCTGTCAGAACTGCATAAAATTAAAATGCATAAAGCTACCATTCTACTGACGCGTTGCATCTCGGAGGTGAAAGCCGACATTCTATCTCTACCAACACTTGTGACTGGCTTATAGCAAGTGGCATTTTTCTATCTTTTTTTTTTAAAGCTTTTGTGAAATAGAGCAGCATTCAAAAGAAAAACTGAGATGATAATATTTACAGACACTAAAAAGATATTGCGTCAATGGCACTTGTGGATCTCTGGTAGTGCCATCCAAAAACCAAACAACTGATACTCGATCTGCTAAACCGATAGCCACTTGCAATGGTCCAGGTCAGATACCATATGAGGTCAGTTGGAAAAACAGCCACAGAACAACTTCAAGCATACGACTTCAAACATGATCACTACGGAAAATTGTTGATTAAGTCAGAAACTAAATGCATGGATACTAACATACAGGAAAACAAGATCAAAATCAAATAGAGCACAGTGGCAACAGAATAGCAGCTAAAAAAGGAAAAAACAATGGACAAAAGCAAAACAAACCTAAGGAAAACTTCAGAGGACACATGGAATAATGACAGCACCCATGGCTGGTTCATGCCCTGCACAAGCTCTGCATACAGAGTTGTGATGGCGAAAGCAAAATCTGGACAAAGAGAAGATATGTTTGACAACTAAAAAAAAAAGATGCAGGAAATGTACGAGAGGAAATCTATTGAGTAAACAGAAGTAGCTACATTTAAAGTCTAGAGACTGAATTATGTAACGGAAAAGTGTCTGACATCAACACACATACACGCAAACAAACAAACAAACAATCCAGAAAGTAAAGTTCAATCAGCAAAACTCATGATTTCTCAACATATATAACATACAGTATTATTCGGCCAAATGTCTTTATACAATTTGCCATTTTGTACAAAGATCTGAAATTCCTTGAAGAAATAATTTCTCTTGTACTCACACAAACAATGTTAACATAGAGCCTGACTCGAAACAGCAGGTGCGTGTAAAGGAAAGGAATGTAACTGAAATAGCCAAATGCTTACCAAATCTTATACTGCTACACTGTATAACCTTTTATTTTCGCGAATGAGTTCACAGACATTTTGTGAAATGTCGTTTTCATGATTTGATACCAAGGCTATCGTAAGTGCACTAATGCCTGTCCGTCCATGATATTTTTGCAAGTTGTTAGATTTATGAAATTCATGAGAATTACACTCTTGCAAAAATAACAGCTTTTAGAGTATCCAATAGAAATCCATTGCGACAGTTAATGTTGCTTGTTGGGGGAAAAAAACAAGCATATAATTTAGTGAGCATCAGCTCACATAATTCGAACAACAAAAAGGCTATAACACTCTCTATCTTGGGAAGGGGGGGGGGGGGGGGGGGACAAAACCCTTCTTCCATCCATCCCCCCCCCCCGGCAACTGCTATACATATTTCATGAATTCTTTTTTCTCTCTGAAGACACATTTCATTTCTGTGTATATGACAAATAATATATCCTCCAGCCATTTTCTGCGTTCACGTGGATAGCTCTTGCAAGAAATAAATCAACTCCTCGGCGGCAGTGTCAATAAATGGAAATAATAATCATGCAAACAGAATGAACTTCTCTGAAGTCTATTACTGACACATTAATGACACATCATTTGTGTCAAGGCAGGCATCCACATGTAGGAAGTCATGTCCAGTACAGTGCACTCCCGTTATAAAGAACACGGTTATAACAAAATTTCTGTACAATGAAATAGAAATTCAGGCCGTAGCATTATTGGCTTTAAATTTTTTATAGTTTATTTGTCCGGTTATAACGAAATTTCGATATAACGAAAGAAAACTGCCGGTCCCAAGGACTTCGTTATAATGGGAGAGCATTGTATAATGCAGGTCCCCAGTAGAGTGACCATAACAAGGATTGGCAAGCAGGCAAGACACCTCTGACCAGTAGCCAAAAAAAAAAGAAAAAAAAAAAGAATAAGTCCGTAGAGAAAAGAGTGGGCTACGCATACTACTTAAATAAATCATGACAGAGATGGCAATAGTGTATCACTAATGAAAATCTTTGTGAGCCTAAGCAAAGGTGAGACAATACAGTCCAGTCTCATTTTTGATACTTCATGGTGAAAAGTGAGGATTAATCTTAAACAATCTTTAATTTCTTTTCCATTTTCCATTTGAAATCAGAATCTACAAGGCCTGTTCACATCTTCACTAAAATACACAAAGGAATTGTTTCACTGCAATCTTCTCTCAACCTCCTCCCTCGCCTGGTGCCATGCTTTATGTACGGCCGTGCAAGCGGGCGACGCGGGATTGCTGTCGCAGAAGAAATACGTTGCCACGGCGACAGCAAGTAGAAGCACCAGCAGAGAGATGAACATCATGAAGCAAGGTGACCCACCTGAGAGATGGGAAAGAAAAAAATAATTGACACTGATAAAAGAAACATCCAATATGTGATATCAATTTGCAATGGAAAATTATGAAAGGACAATGAATATTGGTGACAGACACAGATGTATTCATCACTCACATATCTCCTCTATGTTTGCAACCTGTCGATACATTGCAAAGCTGCAACGTTCACGCTGTAGGGCTCATTGGCTTTAATCTACACAAATTTGGTCAGGTGTTTCTCCTGGTTATATATTATTTCATTTCTGGAGGCTGATAATATAGTATCAATCTCTGAGTTCTCCTTTCATATTTTTTTTTAATTTTTTCTTGGACGAGTATTACTGCTAGTTGTGTGTGAGACAAAAACAAAATGACAAATCATTCTTTCTTTCTTTCTTTCTTTTTTTTTTTGGGGGGGGGGGCATCCTTGAAGAATAGATTCTTTCTTTTTGTGACCAAAGTTCAATTATTCTCTTACTAGTAAGCAAACAAACATACCAGATGTCTTTCCATCCTTGTAAGTTCTGCTGGCATCTCCATTTGAATGAGCATGATCTAAACATAAGAAGAAAAAAAAGAGTGAAAAGCATGATAACGAGGCAAAACGATTCCCTTCAATTCACTTTTCATTTCATCTGTCCTACCAAATTTGGTTTTTACTTATTTGCAATGTTCAGAAACAGATTGCTGCATTATTTGAAAATAATACTTGGGCATTAAATTCCATTTATGCTCAGTACCACACACACACATCAGACAAGAAAGCATTGAGTAGGGATATACATAAAATGTGAGAAATTAAAGCATACTATTCACATATATGTGCCTGGACTTCTTGCAAATAGTGATGGGTTAATATTATTTGCTGGCTATTGCTGGTCACCTGGGACAAACGGCCAGGGATTAATATCATGTTGCCATTTTTCAGTGCATCTGTATTTGTGTGGGTGTGGGGGGTGAATCACTTCATTGGGTTAGCAAGCTCTACTTTGCAAGAAGTCGAGTAGTATCTCTTTCGTGCCCGAGTTGCGACTCTCCCACACGCTAGCCTTTCATGTATGCATGCATAGCCAAGGGATCCTTTGGATGCTCTTAGATTTTGCAAATCTGCCACACATGATACTAGAGCAAAAATGAATCCTGAACTGCACGATTATACTTGGCCACAGCATAATTCATCTATCACTCCCATATTTCAACATGTTTTACAGCTGTGATGTTATTCATGAAGGATATGACTACTGGTGATCTTCCACTCATTGCTAGGAATGCATTCTTAATAACATTGATCTTCATGCCTAACTGCTGTGGATACATACCAGTACAAATTTTTCTGCTACAATAGTACCAGTACTTTACATCCATCAAGGAATGTCAAGTAGCTAAATCTGTGCCTTGTTGCATAAAAAGATGCAATCAACCATAAAGTAAGAAAATTAAACATAGGTTAGGAACCAGCCAATAAGAAATGAGTATTCAGAGATTTTCTGTGAATCGCGACTTTCCAATGATTTCGCGAGTGGTTAAATTCGCGATCGTGGAGTACCATACTGAATGGAGAAATGTATATGTGTGCTTCACGTTCATATCGGGATCAGAGTTATCATTCCTGCATGTCTTTAATTTCGTGAATAGCACCTGACTCGCAAAATTTGAGAAAGTAAAAACCTCGTGAAATATTCGGCGTATATAGTATGTTTGATTTTCTGGCTTATGTTTCATCTCAACTTTAATGCAATAGGGCTCTGATCTTCCATTCATCCAAACTGCACTAACTTACGTCCTTCTTCCAAAAATCAAATTGGGGAAAGGCACCATCCTACCTTGTTCTTCACATTCCTGGAGCCCTTCGGCCAGCTCCGCCCTTTTCTTAGCCTCCTGCGCCTCCTGATACTCCTTTCTCCTCCTCTCTTTGTCTGCCATCTTCTGCCTCTTTCTCAGTTCTCTCTCCTTGGCCTCCGTCTCTTTCCTCTCGGCTTCTCTCGCTGCTTCTTTGGCTAGGAGGGATAAAAGGACGAGGAGGAATCCACGTCAGGAAACATAGTTTAATGAAAGGTAATTTTGACTATCATGATCAATTTGATCTTGGCGCCTGCACTGAAAATGAGCATACAGTCGACTCCTGTTATAACAAAGTCCTCGAGACTGGCAGTTTTCTTTCATCATATCGAAATTTTGTTATAACCAAACAAACAAACAACAAAAAAACGTAAAGCGGATAATGTTTAGAACTGAATTTTTAATTCATCGTAAGCTGAATTTGGTTAAAAATCGTGTTCGTTATAACGGAAGTGCAGGTATAATCCAGCAAGAGACACATAACAATCACTGTCATGATATATGTATCAGGAGGAAGACTTGAAGTCAGCACACCAAATTAAAAGAAAGGAAATTTTTACTGTCATCATCGATTGTGTCTTGACTGCCAACATTTCAAATGGCGGTATGATCCTGCAAAGTGGCATAAAACAATCACTGTCATGATATATGCTGAAAATTACAGAAATATTGATTCATATAGATGTGAGACACTGCAGCATGCAACGTAAAAGTGATTTCTGTTCATTCACTGTCAAAGAGTTTGATCTCAAGGGAATTTTATTTCCTGTTTGACACTTTGATTGATGGCACAGGATACCACTGAGAATTAATGAAGTCGTGCAATAATATATTGATGCTTTAAAGGGTGAGTACAGTTCTGGTCGAGGTGAAGATTTAGCTTTTAACTTTTCGTGAGATATTCAGAAACCACTCTATGAGATGTCAAAGAGCATGCAGTTCTAAGGGGTGTCAAAAGTTTATTCGATGAAAATCGGTTTTGAAATGGCTGAGATATCTAAAAACAAGGTGAAACAAAGAGATACTAATAAAGTTGGGGCATGTCGCCTTTTATTATTAGCACTTTTTTGGATATCTCAGCCATTTGAAAACCAATTTTCATCAAATAAACGTTGAATCCTTCTTAAAATTACATGCTCTTTCATATTTCATACGAGGCTTTTCATTATCTCACTTAGGAATGTTCAAAACGTGAATCCCTACCTCAACCAGTACTGTACAGTCCCTTTAAGTATGGTGTAATTACATAAATTTTGTATAGATCACTCGTACCTCTTTCTTTCTCTTCCCACTTCAGTCTTTTCTTCTCCTGGATAGACTGAATTGACTGCATGTGTTCTACAACCTGGATAGAATTGAAAACAACATTAGAACCATGAATTTTGCGTACAACAACACTCAGTGGGAGATAGCAGCTGTATTAAAACTCTGTCAGCTATTTCAACTCAAAAAGTACAGAGATACTTAGGGCTTCACAAATTTTGGTGCTATTGAAAGTGCTTGCAGGCAAAACCTGGGCATAGCCTGAAGTTTGTCAAATAGAATAGACCCCAGTGAATTTACAGCATTGTAATAATAAAGGTTGTGTGGAATTTGTTGAATCTGCATGCTTTAGACTGAATGAATACCACTCTATGTTATTCATACAAGCAGTGCAGCTTTTTGTTTTTTATCCAAGGTTAAGATTGAAGGAAAACAAAGCTCATCAAGATAAGTTGAAAAACAATGCTGATACACTAATGAACTGTAGCAAGAAATGTTCAATCACATTGCCCAATTTTTAGAATAAAAGGGAACATAAATGGGATAATGCAGGATATTCACAGACTGAGGCACAAACCTTTGCAGATTTAAAAAAAAAAAGAATACACACTAATGCACACTAAAAGTATATTCTAGTTTTAACTCCAGGGTAATATTCTCAGCAAACTAAATCAGATTTCTTAAAAAAAAAAAAAAAAATATATATATATATATATATATACCGGTATCTTTAAAAACACATTGTTTTAAATGGTGTGTACACTTCTGGTCGAGGTGAGGATTTAGCTTTTAATGTTTTGCGAGATATTCAGAAACCACTCTATGAGATGTCAAAGAGCATGCAATTCCAAGGGGAATCAAAAGTTTGATGAAAATTGGTTTTGACATGGCTGAGATATCCAAAAACAAGGTGAAACAAAGAGATCCTAATTAAAGGCGTGGCCTGTCGCCTTTTATTATTATCACTTTTTTGGATGTCTCAGCCATTTAAAAACCAACTTTCATCAAATAAACATTGAATCCTTCTTAAAATTACATGCTCTTTCATATTTCATAACAGATTTCTCTTTATCTCACTTAGGAATGTTCAAAACATGAATCCCCACCTCAACCAGCACTGCACAGTCCCTTTAACCTTTCTGAAGGAAAAACAAACTACATAAACAAAATTGTAAATATATAGTACTTGGGACCTCTAAGCTCTGGTAAAGGGGGGGGGGGGGAATACATGTTGTTGTTCCATGCCATCATGGTTGTATAACACACAAACTCTTTGCAGATAAACTGCACATTACCTTTGTGCATTTGTAAACTCAATGGTTGTCTACCTTATTGATATTCAAATTGCTTTCACTGCACAGTTCTTACACTGGGACGGGGGTGGGGGTTGGGGAAGGGGTAGGGTGCAACTTTGAAAACAAAAAACACAAATCATTGCCAGGGTGAACTCTTACTCTCTGTGCACAACGTTTGCACTGTGTGTCATCAAGGCAGTCACCCACGATCTTGGCGAGCTGCGGCTCCAACTGATTCTCCTTCACGTCCAGCCATCGCAGAGCCCGCATATCACCGAGGCTGACCGGCAGGGTGGTCAGTCTGTTGCCCAGCAGGTCCAGGCGCTGCAGCATCACCAGCAGGCCAAAGTTCTCAGGGAGGGCATCCAGGAGGTTCTTGCTCAGGTCAAGGTGAGTCAGGCGAGAGAGCTGGGCACAGAAGCTATCCTGATAAAGACAGGGAAAGAATTGTGTCGCTTCAAAAACTGACACCAATGCTGTCCTCTTCAAAATTTGGTCCCTGAGCTTCAAGATTATGGGATGCTCAGCAAACAAATAGATTTTGGAATGTTCTTGTTTGTTTGTTGTTTGCTAGCAAATCTATTTCCCACAGAATCAACAATTATCCAGAATGTGGTAAAAAAAAAAAACAGTACACACCTAACATGATTTCAAACCAACTACAACAAAAAGTTGTAAACCACAGGACACTTTTATACAACAAAGTAAAATAAATGATTATTATGATAAGAATATTAGCACATGGTGATCATGTCAGACAGTTGCTCAATATACACACAACTATAGGGATGATTTTCTTTCCCTCTCACCCAACGTGCAATGAAAAAAAAAATGAATAAATAAAACAGTTCTTTTCAGAACACCCTGCGCCCTCTCTCCACCGATGCGTTTATGCCCACAAGGGCCCTGCATCGTATAGGGGCCTACATCCTGTAGATCCAAATAAGATTGTTAATGTTTCAATCATCTATATGTAAAATACAAGTTTAACAATGTACTTACGGGTAAGGTGACGAGTTGGTTGCATGACAGATCCACTCGTTTCACCTTTGTGAGGGCAGCCTGAAATTAAAGTTTGAACTTCTATGAATACTATGCACATTTTGAAAGGATACATCATTGTGACAGTAACTGTTCACTCTACACAATGTCTTAAAAATCAACCATCAATATCATTTTTTTTTCGATTTAACAACGTTCAACTTCTACATGTAAATGTATCAAGATTTACTTGAAATCAGGTAGTGATAAAATTTGATTCA
This sequence comes from Diadema antillarum, assembly GCF_040938485.1. Lineage (NCBI taxonomy): Eukaryota > Metazoa > Echinodermata > Echinoidea > Diadematoida > Diadematidae > Diadema > Diadema antillarum. The sequence continues at coordinate 816,715 of NW_027271035.1, read as the reverse complement.
GACTAGAGTGGAATGTAATGTATCAAACATTTGTCTAAACAAAGCCAAAGGGACTAGTTACTCTTTTAATTCTTTATCATTAACTTTACAAATACAGAGTAGAAATTATATCTGTAAACATGGTAAATATGTATTTGTAAACAAACAGTGAAACAATATGTGACCATTCAGTATGAAAATTAAGTATATTTGAGGTTCTGCCAATTTTAAAATCTTGTTGTAGACTAAGCTGGGCTGGGGGAGGGAGAAAACATTTCATTTGTTTCCAGTGACAACTGCAAGCTGTCTTCTTATTTTGGATGCCAACCATATTGTCCATAAACATATTCATAATGACATAGACTAGACAGTGACGTTGCCGTCGACAAGCAAAGCCGAAAGATTGCTTCCATTCTGCTTTTCTTTGATGGCAGCCGCAGCCGGCAGCCGGCAGTTTGTCTTCTAGAACATTACTACTATTACTATCCATTTGAACTGAAATAACAGTAACTTTACGAGAATAGAAGGCCTAAGTATTAGCAGAATACTAGCCTCGTAGGCCCACGAGCTACTACCATCGCTGTAAATCTACGGCTACGTGGCAAGCTAGGATTGGGAGGAGGGAGGGGGCGCCAGTATCAATTACTTGATCCCACGCCTACAAATTGACGTTAGTGCATCTCTTGCGGAATTACTCATCGTGTTTAAAGTGTGCTAAATTACTTCTTCCTAGGGTTCTACTCACAATTTCTTTGACGGGGACTTTCGACAGATTGCTCAGACTGAGGTCGAGTTCGTTCCCCTCAACCTTGTCCTTTAGTGAGTCTTTGGTTTCTTTGGTCGGCATCTCCACAAAATTTCAGCTGGACGAATGAGAAGATCTTTGATGTTATGTACCAGGTACCAGTGTACCCAGCGGTCGCTTGTTGCGCGTAGACACTACACGTACACAGCCGTACATGACATTACCCATAGCCATCACATGGACTGTATGGTATGGTGGATCGTGTAAGCGTACGTGTCCACTTATGAAATCTGTGTCTGCTGCCCTCAAAGTTTATTGATTGTGAAGTAATGGACTTTCTGGACCTCACGTGAAATTACGAATTAGAGATCAGTGATTTCGATCAATACATTTCATTTCATTCCAGCACAACCAGAGAGGTAGTTGTGTCTGAGGCTATGGTTACGTGTATTGGTAATATCAGAACAAAATAGCTATCGTTGGCGAATGCAGAGAAAACCACAGAAAACAAATGCCAGTTACCAGTCAGCTGAAATCGATCGCAAAGTGAATCTACTGAACTCTGACAAAAACCAACAAATTGGCATTTGGTTCACTTCAAAAGATATAGGCCTATTTATTTTCCTTAATTAAATTTCATGGACTTTCAAAAATGTACATGTATGATGGTGCATTTGATTGTCATGATACGTCTCTTACATCCTATCATTTAGCCATCTTGGACTGACAGAAGTAGGTGACGTAGTATTGTACTAATTTCCTCTGTTCTCAGTCCTCATTTCTAATGGAATATGTTTTCCTGGTTTAAATTTAAAAAAAGTGGAGGGGACTTATGCATTGTATGCAAAATACCGAAAGAACGGCCATAAGAATAACGGCAACAACACGTCAGAAATCGGCCAAAACTTCACAGACTTATTAGGAAACAGGTTATGCCCTGCTATGAGGCCACTCTCTTTATATCGGTTGGCAGAGGGTGGAAACGAAAAGGGTATTAAAATAATCGTGTCTGAAACAGGCAATCGTAAATTTATATAAAAGAATAAGATTCGCAAAACGGATTAAGCGTCATATTTAACTATTTCAAAGTAAGTCTGCAGTTAGGTATAGATAAGTAAGACTTTTCCAATGATGCATTTATTGCTATATAAGAATAAATATTCTTGAAGTTATGATGAACAATATCCAATGTTTTCTTATTATTTTCTAATTTCAGCACTTTTAATCCAAAATATCTCGCCTTGACAAGAATGGAGTCAACTTCTTTTGCAATCAAACCTTTATATAAATTATGTAAGCCCTATATATATATATATATATATATATATATATGCATATATATATATATATATATATATATATATATATATATACATACATATATATACATATATATATAATGTATTATATATATATTAAAATTATATATCATACATGTATATATATATATATATATACATTATATATACACACTCATCCTCCTGACACCACACCACACACAAGCAAATCCCCACGCCTTAAAAGCCCTTGAAAAAGGCTGGTGAAACAGCCGAAAGCTCGGGGAATAAAGGCAAGACTGAACATCACTGTTCATAACGTCTATACTGCAAGTTTTCCTTCCGTCATAATACAATGCAAACATACGCCCTATTTACATGCTTTATAAGCACCACGCAACACATCCAAAGCATAAATACCTACTGATTTTCTACATTGGTTGATGGATATGTATAGCTTTCTGTGTTATACATTACAGTTACCAAAATACTTAATACACACACAAAAAGCATTCACGGGTGTTTCAAACTATCATTGTATAAATCAAGAGCAAAGCTTGCCTGCTTTATTTAGTAGCATATTGTTGGGTTCAATGAACTGTACAAAAATAGCAAAAGTGTGGAATTCCATGGGAAAAAGTTTATTATATTACAATAAACACGCAGTAGACTGCACGAGAGCGAGGTTACTGATGAAGCACAAGCGAGATAAAAAAGTACAGAAGCGAATTTTCAAACTGCACAAGAGTTAATGAAAGCGGAATTATGTCGTTGTAGTTTAGTACAGTATTATTTCGCCAAGTTAAAAACAATGAATAAGCACATTATAAGAAGAGTGCCTAGTCCCAAGACAAAACTGAAGAATAAATACGATAATGACGTCATGATGGAGTCTGAATGTCTTTGATAAAGGGAAACTCTACATAATGTTCAAGGTGACTTTTTTCTATGTTAAAAAAGTGAACAATGACATTATATCAGAATCTAATTTACATATGTTGTGATTGTGACTAATATCAATAATCGAGAAAATGTGCGCAACTTTTACATACATGTATACATGTATAACATCTTTACTTTAGCTCTGTTTAAATGAAACTTTCACTCTTTTGGGTAATCCTGTGTCTGCAGGGGACTTTTGACTGTGTGAACAATGTCGATAGGGATTTTATTTGCCAAGCGGCACTCAAAGCACATCAAAGGCTAATTTTTACTATAGGTTTGACATATACAATATCAAACGCAGTGAGCCCTCACTATAAATTCGCTATCAAAGTGATATAACTCTATCACTAAGCTTTACTATGGTCATCTGACGTAAACTATTAGATTATCGAATTTTGATGACATTCCTCCTATCATTTTGTCTAAATTTGAGCATCACAAATGCAAAGACGTGTCATGCAAATTACACTGCGTGAGTGTTATTTGATATGTGAGTTACTCCGAACCTACACGCTAAGGATAATAGGTTCAGCTTTGCACCTTTATGGATGCAATAAAATGTTTACCTTTCATACTAGAAAGGTGCTCACTGGTCTGAAAGGTACAAAGTTGCACCCGTGAGGGTGCAAGTTGAACCTATTTTTCTTAGCGTGGAAAGGGATGGGCGTCAAGTGCTTGTTTTAGTTTATTTCAAGATAAATGATGCATTCTTGCTCTTTGGAAGCCAAAATGCTCAACATGTCATCGTCACGTTACTTATCTGATCAAAACTCCATTAGGCAAGTGTAGCGCTGGATGATGATTATAACACTTACACATAATATGCATGTTTTGGTTGCAACATCATGACAACTTTCAGCTGTAGAAAGATACATTTGTACAAATTTCTACAGAATGCTGGATGATGACAGCCAACATCATGTAGATTTTACGGTAGTTTCCACTTTCAGTACTCTTGAAAAAGAACCTGACGTGAATGCGACGGCACTCTGGGATAGAATGCAAGAAGTCAAATCCAAACCATGTGCATGTCGTTACATAATCATGACCAGCACCTCTGCGTCTTGCTGTGACTCTTTGAATCTTAGAATGCTCCTGAATATACGCATTACACTTACATGTACGTGTTTACTGAAGTAGGTTCCTATGTTGTGACATAATAGGCCTACCTATTTATAATCTTTACACATTTCTATGGCAGCAATGACTGATGGGTTGCCTTGGCCGTCTTAAACGGTGTCTGATAATATTCTGCATGCTTACGCAATATTTACTTTCAACCATTTGAACATGAAGAGTGACGCAACCGTAGCCAATATAAGGCAATCTTTGGTAATGGTAAATTTCATTTCTATCATAATACATGTATCGTTAATGGCGACAGAACCTTCAGGCTAGTACTGTTAACACGCAGAATCCAATACAAATCAAATGAATCAGGAGACTGGAGCACAATATGTATTATGAATACAGCAATGCATCTACCAAGACACATCTTATTTGGCCAACTTGTTTAGGGGACGAATAACGGAACTGATTTTATCAGCAGTTACAAAAGGCCCATTCCTCTGCAGCAGGCTTTCCTCCTGCAAAAGAACAACGCTTCAGGGCCGTTTGAAACTTCTTTGCACTAATAGCGTAACACTAGTACTTATGGAACTCATCGTTATTCATCAACATTGTAAGAACAAAGAGCTCATCTCAGATAAAAATGTTTCACATTAATTGAAAATATTATATATACATAACTGTTACAAAAGATTAATCATTACGAATAAAAGAGGGCTTTTGATTCACGTGATACTAAAATGTTCTTTATATCAAAGGCTTATAATGACACACAGTGGACACATCTGAGACGTCTACGGCCACATACAGCACGATAAGGGTGTGAGGGGAAGGTAGACTACAAGAAGAATATTTGAATGGAGCGTAAAACTTCCTCTCATAGATTATTGAGAAATCCCGCGAAACATAACTTACAGCATGAGAAAATATCGAGGGCAACAACCCATCGTTCATTCTCGGACACCATTCAGGATCTCCATAATGGTCTATATCGCCTTTCCGAAAGCTAGTCGATAGAGGATTAACGGGTACTTGTACTGTATCTTAATTTTGCCCTCTCCGGTTAGCTTTACACTATCTTAGGGCCCCCGATACTGATAAACTATGTACACGTATTTACGTAAAACCGCTTTCCATGAACAAAATGAAATGTCCTGTGCCATGATTATGGCGCCTCAAACACATGTATTGCAGTATAGGATGGTCTGTTATCTTTTTTTTCCTCCTACTTGATACACTTCTTGTATTCTACGACAACCCACAATAGTTTGCCATGAAGAGCAACATCCTGTTCTAAATATACACAATGACATAAAATTCTGGCAAACGGGAGGGTTGCCGAAGTAAACTAAGGCTCGTTCAGCTGTACTACTAATAAATAATTGTTAACAGGGAAGACTGTTAATTATGGTATATATCTACAAAGTTAAAAGATATATCACATTAAATGATGATCATTCTAAGTTCTTCTTCTTTTTCTACTTTTAAAGCTATATAAATATTAAAAATAAACTTTCTGGAAATGAAACTATTTCAAATGACCAAAACAGTGCATACCAAACAAAATACATTATAATAACTTTCGAACAGTAACGACATCATTAGCACAAAGAAACACACGATAAGCGAACTCACATAACACACAATCTGGACCCCATCAAGTCATCTGGAAAAAAAAAATGGAATATTGATTGCGAGCTCATCTTTTCGGGCTCGGGGCCAGATTGCCACTGATTTGAAAAGTTATCATTCCATGGGCACAGTTAGACTGCCAAGGCCATAGCGTAAATAATTTTCATTTTGAATTCACTATAACAAACAATTAGAACGTCGTAGGAATTTGTGGAAGAGGACCCCTTTGCAACGTTTTGTTCTTGCCACATTATAAACTTGAACAACATGCATGAGGTCTTATTAATCTGTGGTTGACAATTTGATACACATCATTTATGCTTGTACTTTTTCAGGAAAATTAGAAGACACGTATATTCTCATTTTCACTTTGACCCCCTAAAAGGGAATACATAAGAAAACGCTAGAAACGCTAGAATCAATATCATCATTCTTCATCGACCAATGCAGGTACATCCTGCTCATCTTGGTCCCATCAGTACTGAATCGGAAGAATAAGTACATGTTGTATTGTCTTTTGGAATAACTTTCCTGGCAGGATTCGAGGAATACCTTCCGGGTACTTTCTCCACTCGAAGCACTGAGCTAGCGGATCGCAATATGTCGCCCGAATGAGCCTTTGGCTCAGGTGAGCACCCAACACACTCAGGTACAAAGACGAGAAGTTGCAAGATCACTCTTTCAAACTGATACATTATGAAAATAATGAAAAGGCATGTAATTCTATACTTGCAGGCTTCATGTGTAACTTTCGTCACTCTACGACGCTGTCGCAAACAGCAGGAAATTGAGTAAAATATCATGATCTTTGCATTGCTATCAGTTCGGTAAGTTGTGTTTTGGTTTCCTTGTAAATGTTCATGTACTCTAGGACCTCTTCCTCCAGCTGCTTGTACACCTGCATGAGACCAACGATTTCCCCTTCGCTGTATCCCGGCAGCGTCTCCTTCGGATTCGCCAGTAACCGGTCCAGCCACGGGTAATGATCCTTGAAGCTTTGGAGCTCCAGGGTCTTCTCGGACAGCAGGTTGTCCAGAGCGTTGACTTGGCGCTGGAGACCTTCTCTGTCGGAGAGTTCTTCGCCCATGGAATCGCAAGGAAGCTCTAGCTGAAGGTCAGCAGCGGCAAAAGAATCCTCTGTCGAGTAGCCAGCCCTAGTTGGTTCTTCCTGTACTTGGCCGTCTGCCTCGGTGACCCCTGGTTCATCTGACCGATGTTCAAATGTAATTGACTGTTCCAAGAGTCTTTTGATCTTGCCATCAGGACCGGCACGACCCCTGCTGATTTCGTAGGAAAACAGACTTTTCTGCGTTTCCATATCTTCCTCAGAGCGATACACTTCGATTGCACCGATCACAGTCATTGCGGTAGTGTCACCTGGGGTACCAACCACAGCAAACACGCGCTCTCCGGAAGTGAACGACTCGTTTCCTTCACCGACCTCGTATTCATTGTCTGAGGACGATGCCGAACCAAGATAGTCCGAGTGAGACAAAGTATTGTCCTCACTTTGATGGTGCGGTTCCTGGCTGATAATGTCACTTGGTGAAGCAAATGCTTCTGACTCATTTTCAGGCACTATGTAATCTCCATGAATGTCGTGGATATCCTCTGCGTTATAGGCACCATTTGTTCCAGGCACAAGCTCGGCTTCAGAATGTGCTGCGTCATCTATCCTTCCCCTTATGCTAAACACCGCGTGGGGACGCGATTCAGTCGCTTGTCGAACGGGAGATGCGGTAGGTTTATTGGCCACATCAGCACTTTGGTTTGCGGTTGGCTTCATAACCGGACGGAAGTTACCTTGCAAGTGTTTATCGTTACCGTCATAGTCCCCTAAGCCATTGCTTGTCTTCTGGTTAGGCTCATTATAATACGATGAAGGAGGCATCTCTTTGTGCTTGCGATTTTCGATCTCAAGTAGTTCTGGAGTCGAGTCGTAATCACTCACTGCCTGGTCATTCGGTGGGAGATTAACGATCTGCTGGTTTCCTTGTGGCGGGGAAAATGGAGATCGCTCTCTCGACTCTACCAAAGAGTCGTGGTTAGGAATCGGTCTGAACCTCATTGGGCCTTCCTCTGAGTCATAGTCGGCACTTAAAGTGTTCTGAGGGTAACCACCACGGGACGCTTCCTCTTGCTGTCGAGTGGTTTCCACCATCCGGGGCTCTTGCGGAAAAGTTGGATCGCTCATTGGCCTATAACCTGGAGGGTACTCACGATCACTGTCGCTAGAACCGGACTCAGATGAAGCCGAGCGACTCTGTGGTCTGTGGAAACCGTTCTCTTGTTCTGGCTCAGATTGCTGTTCGCTTAGCTGGGCCAGCATGGCACTGGTGATGAAGAAGACACGACCGGCCTTGGGTTGCTCCCGGTCAGGCTCCCGGTCAGGCTCCCTCTCAGGCTCCCTCTGACGAGTTTCGTACTCATCTGGAGACGGAGATCGATAACGTCTGGTAGTCAGTCTCGGTTCGTAATCGTCAGAAGACGTTTTTGAAAATTCATTCTGCCTTTCTGCATTGGGCACCTCTTCGGTTTGCGAAATGTCCTCTTCTTCTTCGATGATGCCATTGTCGAGGATGTAGGTACCTTGACAAGAAGGAAAGAAAATGCATGGTTGGTTGATTTTGAATATTGACTTTTATATCTATGCGAGCAAAAATAAATAAATAAATAAATAAATAAATGAAATGTATATATAAATAGATAAATAAACAAATAAACAAATCATTTAGCACTGGAATTAGTCTTGAATACTACACTATAAAGAGCAGGGGGCTTGTTTGGGGTGGCCAGCGCATTTGTGGCTGTTATTCTTCTGAAAGTAGGCTATTATGGAATGGGTGAGCTATCGTCCCTTCCCTTTTTCTGGCAAAAAATCGACCATGTGAAAAAAGGAGCGGGAATTTTTGATAGCCGTACTGTTGCTGCGGCATATCATCGTTGTCGCCACTTCCACTTGTGCTATTTCCTACATTTTGACATTCCATGGATTTTCATAGTTTGTTTTTCACAGTTGCCGATTACGACGCAGGTAAAAAGCTTATGCGTAACTGGAGTATTACAATGTACATTGTACCTCGACAAGTTTCTCTGTATTAATTTTGGTAATACTAACTACGTGTATTCGTACACGTGTATATCAATATTTCAGACAAGAGATACTTTAAAACTGGCAAATTTACCAGAATATGATGCTCCTAATAGTTTGCAGACACATTTCATTTTGTTCTGAGTGCATTTTATTTGCTTTAGAGTCCACCCTCCTTTTCAATTTGAGTCTTTGTGACGTTGATTATAGTTACTGTCACAACACCAAACATGTGACATAATTTATTCCAATGGTGATTAAGCTTTAATAAAATGTTTCCATGTAATTTCGATTGATGACGGTATTTGCATAAAAATATATCATTTCATTTGTGCGAAAGGAGTTGAGAACATTACATATTTTGTTAGTATATAAAGAGGAGTAGTTAAAGAGTCATTCTAATAATGATGTGGTCATCGAGTGACGATGAATAAATTTTTCTTGATCCATTCATGTCACATAAAAAATTTCTGGTTATATCAGTCGTTGTTAAGGTAGGGTGGAATATACTTGAATTACCATCTTGTTTGACTGACTCATCAAACATTGTACATGTACATGTTGCACGGTCGTTGCTATCACGGCAGTGAGATCACCAGGTGAGAAAATTATATTCTTCTCGTACATTCAGGACATACGAAGTTCTCTCTAATTTTTGATTATGCACTGTATGTATTTTTCAAGATTCGTTAAATTTTTTTCACTTTTTAGGCTGGAGTCAATTTCAGAATACATGTGCGTTTCGGTAACAAAGATCCATGCCATGATCCAAGGCTCCATCATCAGTACCCCCATACAGAAACAAGTTAAAACGATTCTGACAACTTTCAGAACTGATTGCGCAATAGAAAGAAACAAGTTTACGGCTTTTTTACTACTTTTAGAAATTATTGAACGCTAGATAGAAAGGATTATTGCAATTTCGACAATTCCAGAATTCGTTCAAAACCAGTAAAAGTCTAAAATGGTGACATCAAAAATAGGGAATTTTTAGGGAGGACATCACAGATAGTTCTGGGATTTATAGAGTATACAATCACACGTTGTAACATTGATACTTTATCTACCTGAGGTTTGTGAACTTGATGCTGTGGAAGAATCATCATCTGAGTGTGTGATGTGATCTGGCTCCATTATCTCAGGTACTGCCTCCTCAACAGCGGCACTCGAAACATCAAAGTGCACTTCGGTAACAGGTTGAGATGGGTCACTGGCGTTTGTTGCTTTGTCGTCCAGCACAGCAAACAGGTCATGGAGGTTGGTCGTGGCATCCTTGGGGTTTTTGTGTTCTTTTTGGACGACCTCATCGACATGGTTAATATCTAATGAATTGTAATTTTTTAAGCGAGAAGGCGGCAAAAGAGCAGAGACTGCTGACTTTACTTCTTTCGTATGGTCAGATGGGGTTCTAACAAGAGCAAAAGTTCTTTCACCTTTGAAAGCCGAATCATCATCATAGTCGACATAGGTATAGAAGATATTGTCCCGACTGTCGTACATGCCGTAGGAATAATAGAACGGTTTCGTCATTAAGAATGCAATAGCTTCTCTCACCATTTCATCAGTGATCACCCTCTTGCCTGGATAAGGTTTGTTGTCATCGACATCGCTGATACCGCCTTCAAGTGGCGTTTCGCCATCCAGTGATTGTAAGAGTTCTCTGACACTGATTTGGCGATTTATTCCCTTCCCAGCATCTATGCGCACTATATCATCCTCAAGGTAGTTACGGGATTTATCATCAGGTGGCGCTTCCGGTGCATTTGGCGAAGTTATATTAACATCTATGCTTTCCTCTCCGTGGTCTGTATCATCAAAAGCTGGTGTTTTCTTTGAATCCTCTGTAGATGCAACTGGGGCATCTACTTCATCTTCAGATGCAAACTTTCTTTGGTATTCTTCCACGGTATCTAAAGTCTCAGCTGCACAAACGTCGTCTGCATCAAACAAGGTCTTATTTTCTGGCGCCAACAGACAAGAAAATGAAATTCTACTACTTTCATCTGCTTTCACGGCCATGGGTGCGATGACATCCTCAATTATCTGATCATTTTTATCCCTTGATACGTCGTTCTCTTCATCAACACTTGCCACATTGAGATCATCCAAAGCAGTCATACATTCGAGTAAGCCATCTTTGGCATCAACGGACGAATGGTTCTCCTCACCAGAAACAACTGGTATATCCTCGCCTGTCAGAAATGTTAATACTTCAGAGAGGTCCCTTGTATTCATGGTTGATGCCTTGAGTGGAACGATGATTTCTGGGTCAGCTGTTTGGCTATCAGTTGGATACTCAGCATTTTCGTTAATGTTAGCAAAATCAGATGCCTTAACTTCACTTGAATCATCAACATATTCATCATAACAAGCTTTCACAGTCTGTTTTTCTTCACCATTCAATTCAAGTACGTCCTCTTCCGCATGATGGTCAAGCAATGGCTGGTCATTTGGTATCGTGGCTTCAGCTCCTCCAGCAAGACAGATTACATGATCATCTTTCTCGGTGTTGGAGAGATCATCTTGTAACCGAGATGTATCTCCTTGACTTATTGCCATATCACTTTCATCATCATGGGCTGGACTAACTGCTTCATATCCCGATTCCTCCTCTTGACAAAAGGCAGGTGTAAAAGACTCGTCAGCTGCATCATTATTTAGAATATTGCTGGAATTCTCAGTTTTATGGGGATCATCTTTTGATGTGACTAGGATATCTACTTCGTCTTCAGATGCAATTGTTTCTCGGCGTTCTTCTTTGCTGTCAAAATTTTCGGCAGCAAAATCGTCTTCTGCATCTTGGTCAGTCGTTGAAATGTTCACATCTACATCAGTGTTTTCATTTTCTGGTGCGAACAGAGAAGAAAGAGGAATTCTACTACTTTCATCTGCCTTTGCGACCGTGACTGTGATGACATCCTCACTTATCTGATCGTTTTGATCCCGTACAGCAGACTCTTCATCAACACTTGCCACATTGAGATCCTCTAAAGCAGTCATGCATTCCAATAAGCCATCTTTGGCATCAACGGACGAATGGTTCTCCTCACCAGAAACAACTGGTATATCTTCCCCTATCAGAGATGTCAATACTTCAGACAGGTCCCTTGGATTCATGGTTGACGCCTTGGAAGGCACAATGATATCTGGGTCAGCTCTTTGGCTATCAGCTGGATATTCAGCATTTTCGGATGTGTCAGCGAGACCAGATGAACTAGGATCTGGAGCATTTATTTCACTTGGTTCATAGCTCTGTTTATCTGTTGGTGCGACCAGTTCCTCTTCATCATCTGACTCAACTCTGTCTTCTACTGTATCTATCTTAATTTCTGGGATAGCTGGTTTGTTTACTTGCATGCCATCTGTAATATCACTGACATCAGAATCAGCAAAGTCAGTCTGTTGTCGCTCGGTGTTAGATGTTTCGTCCTTGCCATCGTCTTCACTGTACTGGCTCCTAAAGCTTTCATTTTCACCTACATCTACGTCATCCGGGGATTCTGTGGAGTCTGGTTTCTCTAGCAATGCCTCTCTAGCTGCGATGTCTTTACCGGCATCTTTGACGGTGTCAGCCTCGCTCGACGTCGTAGCCCCGTCTGACTCCTCGTCGACGTCGGCAATATCATCATCCACTGCATTATTTACCATGGGAGCATTTGGAACGTCTTCAGATTGTACAATCCCGTATGATGTGCTTAGGGTGGTTACACTAGTGCCGTCACTACCGAACAATTCACTCTCTCCTGCAGATGGAACGGATGATTCTTCAGGGGTTGAGATTTCACTAACTATTTGTTCGTGTGTCATATCAGTGTCATTCGTATCAACGTTTTCTTGTGATGAATCTGGTGTTTGCATACCATCTTCATCATCCTTTATACTGTCACCAAAAGGCACACCGTTTCTTTCGTCGTTCTGCTCTGCAGAAGGTTTTATATTATCTTGTTTGATGTCTGTGTCACCTTCAGACATTGGTGAGGGGTCATGGCGATCCTGGTCGACCTCGCCCAATCTCTTCGGTGACGGCGATCTTTCTTCTCGCGGGTCGGACATTTTCGTCGTGTAATCTACAACGGCACTGTCGATGGCGCAGTTGACAATCTCACGGGCCAAATCCTGATATATTCGCTCTTCACCGCGGCTTTCATTCTTGACAGAACAACTTTCACCGGCGGACTCTCCGTCAGACGCGTGTGGCAAGGTTTCGCTTACATCTGCATATTCGTCACAGCTACCCTCACTCTCGCTCCCACCGGGCGTGCTGGCATCCACAAAGAGTTGTTCCCTCTGCTCGTTTGCATTCTCATCCTCCGGCTTACTGAGATCTTTGTGGCTGGGTACATCGGGTTGCTCCTGTAAGGTGTCGAGAGATCGTTGACCTCTGGACATCGACTTGTCAGGATTGTCGATGTCGGTGCCGAATTCGTCCTCGTCTGACTCGCCGTTTCTGTGAATTTTGAAAGACAAAAATGACCAAAGGAAATAATTACCACTGCGGAAGAATATTGTATACAAAATGCACATGTAGATCACGTTGATCAAAACAAAAGTAAGGTTAACCTTTTTGAATACTTTATAGTCATCATTCTTGAAAGTCAATGAAAATAACTGAAACACTCAAAAAAAATCTTATCATGATACAAATAATGACGACTTTACTTTCTGCAAGTGTTATTTCCAAAATATTACATTAGATAGGCACCTTTTATTTGATTGACTCAATTGATAGGTATTAAGCGATTCACGTATTTTTTTTCATGTGCGCATGAATTGAATTGTACAACAAGATACGAATAATGAAAAGGATGTTTTTAGCATACTCTACTTTCAGGTAGATATTCTACATCACACTCAGATCGCTGCAGAGCGAAGAATAATGCAGCAACGTTAGACAAGGCAAGCAGTCTTTAACAATAGAGTGGCGGCTATTCGTTCGTGCTTACAAAATGGTGCAACACACCCACTATATCTTCTCGTCGGTTGTATCTGCCTGTTGTATACAAAAAGATGGATGGTATAGCACTATTATATGGCTCGCGTTCCGTTATTTCCAAGCCTCCAAATTGTACCAGCACGGGTAGAGGACTTTGGACTTGTCCTCATTATCATACACATAGTAAGAGTGATAAGGGGCTGTTTGTTCGGGGTACATAATAGCCTGGACTGCTTTGACATTACAGTTCTACACGTATACAGACCTGTTTCAAAGCGTGCACACGTTCGCAAGATTAACAAAAACGTTAAAGTGACATTTGCTCAAAGTTCGAGGTAACCAGCAGCATTGATTCGGAAACAACTGAGTATAAATCGCAATCAAGTGTCTCTCAATAATCTGAATTAACAACACTTCAAAACATTTAAATCGTTATTGAAATTTTGAAGTAGGCAACCATTAAATTTAGCGTCTTGCATTGATCACCTTTACGAATTGAATTGTGTCATTTTCTTTTTGAGGTACTATCAAGTTTAACCTCAGTCAAACGAGTGACATTGATTAAGTCAGAATTGAATCTATTCAAGACGAAAATACTGAATTCATGGCACAGTATTTTCTTCATTATGCTGCAGTTCATAATACCAATAATGCAGTTCAAAACAAGACAAAGCAAGTTTTTGAAATGCACAATACACATCAGTTTCAAGCACTGAAGTAAACAAACACGTCCTGACGCTAATACTTCTGATTGTATTCATATTTCGTCATTTGTGTCAGCATAAAACATGCTTGGTATATATACTTCATGACTGAAAACAATGAAGTTTCTGGTATCTACACAAAAGCCTTTTACATGTACATGTATTTGGCACACACCTATATAAACGACATGTATCAGTGCCTTTATTGTTTTTATCACCTAAAAGGCTATAATACCGCATATAAAAATGTGCGTCATTTCAAGATAGACATAGGATCCATACTTCTGAACTGAAATTTGCTGTTTAAATCGGATTTAAGGACCGAAAACCTTATCATATGCGTATGTATGAATAGATAACTACAACATTGTGTGTGTGTGTGTGTGTGTGTGTGTAAGTGCAATCTTTCCCGCATATTCAATTGTGGCATTGAACTATGACGAGTTCTCCTGTATAATTTAGGACAACAATATCGTGGTGCTATATCCTAATATGCACAGAACAATTGCAATGCTTATATACTTCTTTGTTTGCAACCAAGAAAAATGGCGTAGGTGTCCTTTGGTCGGACTCAAGCATAGTACGTTAGTGGTAAAGAAGTTTGCCCTGTGTATTATGCGCTAATAACAGAGGGAGTCAGTGACTTATGGCGCGTTCTTTCTGCCTAACAGACCTTTGGTATTTGCTGTTCAGGGTTAGAGTGCATTCTTTGGGTCACATGAGTTGTATCTATTTCCTCTTATCCAGCAACCAGAAATGCCTGTATTGACATTTTCATAAAGCGATAAACCGCAGATTTCGATATACTATAAAGCACAAACTCAGAACGTCAAATAAAGGTGTGTTTCTTACAAACAGCATTTCCGCTATTTACAGGTACAAATCAAAACAGAATGCGAAATCGTAAAAACCATGCAGTGACTATGATTACAATAATCATACACTGGCGTACTGGTTAAGGAAGACATTGAATCGCAATGGGGTCTTCATCACAATACCAGAAATGGTGGCTCCCGTGACCGAACCACATGAATTAGTGAAGAATAAAAAGGAGAATAGATAGATAACATAATAAATTGCAATTCATTCCCGCCGATTTATAGGTTGCTCTCTTTTCGTTAAACTAGAACCCTGGTTCCGATGGCGTGAATAGAAACACGTGAGCTGTAATGGGGGAATCTTGACAGTTGGCGGGATGCATGAGCACGGGTTGGAGTGAAAAAAAGTCTTGCCAGTCGAAAAAGACGCCTGAAACGGACTTGATCGTCTTTCTTTTTCGCTCATGACTCTAGAAATATGTTTGAGCTGAGCAGCAGCTATAGCATGTTGATGTAGTTTGGTAATAAAACACACGTCCCCGTGCAATAACGTATGTTTGGGTGATACATGGTAGCTTGTGAGCTGCATGTTGGTACTCACCAAAACTTTTATGATGCTGTAGCCTGCCAATTAGACAGCTATTGTTATCGTAGCTCTCAAGACGTATTAATTCCTTGATAATGGCGCATACAGAAGATAAACACCGGATGAAGCAGCTGTCTTGTATCTTGCAGTAAATTGCACAGTTATATTTGAGCAACTGACAATACTGCCGATCATAGATCCTCACAAGCCCATGCAGCTACGACTCACAGTTATACACTTTCAATTCACTTTTGCGGAGCTGTTGCATGAAAGCTCAAATAGAAAGAAAGGATTAACTGGACGATCCATACAGGACGCAAAATCACAACAAAAACCTCACGAGACAGGACAATACCAAGCAAACACACGTAAGGAAATCTGCTGCTGAAAACCTGCGGCTCACTCTACTGTGAAGAAAGACGATCTCTTCACAGAGCGCTGTGTAGTGCAATGTTGCACACAGTGTAGCGAACGATCGATGTTTGCCAATTATTTCATAATCGCCTTGAACCTGCTCAACGATGATAGACTCATTTCAGGCTCCAGAAAATTGTAAATAATTACGGAGGGAGACTTAAAATGTATCACGAAGAGCTGGCGTACCCTGGTTTGTTAAACAAAACAAAACAAAACAAAACAAAACAAATCAAAACAAAACAAAAATTGATTCCTGAAGCAAAAGTGGGCTTTTCATAGTTTGATGAGTTCCCTTCATATCATGTACATTATTATTTTAGTCAATTATTGTCATTTTGGGGTAATAAATTATATCGAGTATCTGATTTTACTTGAGAAATTATGAGTTAGAAAAGTTGATCAAATCCAAGGATAAAGTAGATGTAGGCCTATATCCGATGGCGATACAAAGAGCTGTGCTATTTTTGACGCCTAGTGCCTACTTAAAATTGAATCGTGACAGGCTGCATCAGAAAACTACATTTACCACTGCATAGCATTCGCATTTTTAAAATATTCAATGAATTCAACAAACTTTAATTCGATATCGAATATACCTTCACTCTATATGTACCGAATTGTTTTTATCAGTTCATTCATAAGATCAACGATTTCCAAAGTAGATTTGTGATTTATAGTCAAAATGCTGTTTTCCACGGTATAATGGTGTATCAATACAGGTAAGGAGGGAGGTTGAGTATAATAAATACAGCAGAATGTTACTGTGCACTGATTTCCATCTATGCCTACTGGCAGACCAGGGGGACATTTCATGAAGCAGTTTGGTCGGATATTTTTCTGACAAACTGTTAAAAGCTACTGAAATCCTTGCATCTGATTGGCTTAGAGCAAATTGGTCCGACAATTTTTTCGGACAAAATGCATTATGAAATGCCCCCTGATGTCGGCCTGGCGTTTAGGTTCTCTTGGGATTCCAGTGTGATTTTAATTCACATTGATTTCGGTTTTGATAATTAGAGTAAAATCAAACGAACAGAATGGTCGAGGTTTCAGCAAAATCGAATCTAAAATGATTATGTTTTATATGGTTTTATAAAACATGAATATCAATCTGCCACTAAGTAAAATTAGCAAATTAAGTCCTAAAGTTTACATCCTTTGTATTAGAAATTAAACCGAATAGAACTGAATCTAATCGGGGAAAAATAAACCCAATTTTGTTGGTGTCGCTTGTACTTATTACATAGACCATTCTAGCATTTATACGTGTGCTGCGAAATTCCCCCTTCTGCTGCAACAAAGAAAAATGTGCCAAAGAAAATAAGAGCATTTTGAAAATGCAGTGACCCGAAGTAATGCAAGGCAAGAATTGGAAGATTGGTCCTCGCAGAAACGTTTTGTTATGAGTCAGCCTGCGTGTTTCAATGGAGTAGCTCGTGCAGACAAAGAATTACTTCATATTAAAGTGAGATTGGTTTTTCATTCCTTCACAATAGAAAACGTGAGTGATGTGGGGAAACTTGTAAAGTTCCGCTCATTACGATAAACTATAGGAGTCCACATACCCTATAGCGATAACGGTGAAATTTTAACCAAAACCTCACTGGGACTGCTTTAAGTAACCCCTCGTGTGCTTTGGTGCCGATTAGCATAGAAAACCTCATGACGTTGTTACACGCTGTCAAAAGTCCCTGGTACAGAAAGGGGTACCACGACAACGCTCCTTGGCAATAATTTTAGTTGGACACTCTATCTATTAAAATTCATATCTATGTATATCAAACTTTTTAAAGAATCTTAACACCTTTTTGAGTCAAACGCGGCTACAAAACTCTACATTTTGTGAAATCAAGCAGTATAATAAAAGCCACATGACGAATTAAAATGTAGATCTGAGCCGAGTTGAGGGTTGACAAAAAGGATCATGATACCATTTCATTGTTGGCCGTCACACAATTCTATGGTTTCACACAGGTTACTGCGTGATGGTACTGTAATCCGTCATACCTTTTACCTCAATTTATTCATGCCTCCTTAAAGTGTCAGAATTGACTTTGATATAGTTTCAGTACAGTTTGGATATATATTATGTTTCCAAAATGCCGATTCAATAGCCACACTACCTTATATCAAATTATTGTACATAAAATTATAATAATATATGAGCACTATGTCATGACCTCGAAGATAATATATTCTTACATGTATCATTATGAATCCCATCTAACAAACTTAATATCAGGATTATTATCCACCTCATCTTTAGTACAGGATTTACCATCATCATTATAGTAAACCATAAGAGTAGGATTATACCCACTTGCCCGCCTTTTCCTCATTTTCCTCTCCGCCAATCTCACGCAGTCCTGATAGTCGATCGTACACGACGCCGACAACGAGACTGGGAAACAAATTACTGACGATCAGCAACCAAGTCGCAAAGTTTTCCATGGTGGATCTCCCTTCTTCTTCGGTTTCCCCATCATCGGACTCGATGTCGCCTTTCCAGCCCGAAGCATCCCCAGTCGCCGACTCATCGCCCATGCTGGCTTCAACATAGCTGCAATTCTCGTCACATTTAGATAATGTTCTTCGCTGGTATTAAAATGACTTGTACAGACAGTTTACATCTCGACTCTTTAACTTCTGACTCGCCTTACGTAGCAACCGTCTGGGAGGTAGTTGTCAGATCATTTAGGACCCATTTGTCAATTCGCTGGGCAGGTAACTTGATGGATGGTTTGTAATTCCTATTCGATGGGTATATACTTTGTTGGCGTGACATTTTCGTATTGTTTTGTTTGAAATAACCAAGGATGGACACTCGTAAATCTCGGAAGTATTCCAACCAGTAGAAGTACTGTAGCTTGCTATGCGCATTACTGACACACAGTTGAAAATTTTTACCTCTTTGAAACAAACCAAATTGAGAAATCATTAATTGAATCACGTTGGGCCTATTATCACAAACTGAATCCATTTTCCTCCTTGGCGGTATGGGTGCCATTTAGAGTTTTATGCAAACTCTCTGAAAACGGATTTACAGAAATTTAAAAAATATATCTTTAAAAAATCAGTTTACAAGGGCTTAGTATATTGAGTGGGCAAACTCATCATTTTGACGAAATGATCAGTGTCTTTGAAATCAAAGCAAGGGCCTTGACATTCAATACATTGATTTCAAAGTAAACGTCTTTGATGGACTTTGAGAGGTTAACTTTAGGAGTTCATCGTTGTCCAGGCCACTGCGTCCAGGTGGTTGGAATACAGCACAGCACTCGTCAACTCGCCTCCCGTGGCAGCTTAGCAATGGGTTAATGATTAACAAACCCTAATAAGACCTATATTTACATCTACTAATCGCGTACTTCGCATTCCATTCTACAAAGTTAGATTTAGTAACACGGGAACCCCACCCGGTCAAACCTTAGCTGGGCGCAAGTCGTGAGCTCACTCGTTAATTATTTAGGTCACATTGTTTCTCGAAAGGTAAGTTCCACTCAGATTCAAGCTGGCTCTAATGGAAAGAATGAAATCTGACGAAAAGGAGAGTAACGTTTTCTTTAACTCGGGACAAAATAATATAGGAAAGGTATGGTGTTTTAATGTTTAACACTTTCTGTGCTAGGTACTTTGTACAGTGTGTATAATGCTATAAGGTTTTCTGTGCCCTTTTATTCGACACTTAAAACACAAAAAGGGTTAACATTTATGTTTGAGAAACGATAATATCAGTAAACTGTTGCAATCATAACGTGTTTTTGTTTTTGAAGGCATACAAAATCATGAAATGAGGAGACGTTGCTTGTTTGTACAAAGAATGAATAACACACAATGAGAGCTTTTCGTCAAGAAAGAAATGGAGTTGATATCATTTTGCATGCATGGCATGGGAGACTAGTAATACGACATCATCATTATAATGTAATTTGCATTATTGTAAAATTCCATGGCTTTCTCATCTCAACTAAAACTATACCATCCCTTTAACGTGAGGTTACCTTTCACGTGTGAAACTGTATACGGGCAAGTTTGTTGATTACAAATGGCTGAAAAACATATCATTCTTCTCGTGCAAAAATGAGACAGTCACGAGGAATCGCTCGGGAATCAAGCAAAGTTTAAAAGAAGACCATACACGACGATAAATCAAGTCTGCAGACGTCAAGGAATGCCATTAACACTATGACGGCAAATAATTGGTTCAAGCAGCTGACAATCTCGCATTGTTAACACGTCTGGAGTTCCATGTCACAAAGTGGCAAATTCGCAGGAAAATCCCTAAAATGGCGCCATAAGAAGGCAGCAACAAGATATAAAAATCATCTTTTGGGGGATGATTTTTCTTCTTTACTTCCCCCTCAATAGGTGATGATGTCGAAGTCTGTTGTTATAGCTGGGGTTGGAACCAGGTGCGCGCATAAACACTTGGCCCAGGCGAGGTTCCTTAGAACCAGTTTCCATGGTGATGAATGGCTATGACATCATACTTTGGTACTTCATTGCTGAGTAATTACAACTTACAGTGATTTGAAGACGAGGGTGTAGATAATTCTTCTTGAGAATTCGCTTTCAAAAAGAGAAGATTTAGTGAAGTCAACTCGAATATGGAGTGGAGTTTCAATATTGACCCGTTTAGAAGCGAGTGCCTATTTCTAAATCGAGTGCAAAGGAGATTATATGGATTGAAATGATGATTTTGATAGAAATAGAAGATGAAAACAAATATATTTGATATTTTATATCTTTTTGCATATCTCTTCCCTAGTATTCTCTTCTGTCTCTTTCTATCTTTCTTGCTATCTCCTTTTTACAAGTACCCCTTCTGTGTTTCTCTCTCTCCGTCTCCATACACAAGTGTTTGATATCTCTTGTTATCACAGCCCCCTTAAATTATTTCTCAGCACATGTATAAACAAAATATAAAAGTTGTTGCAGAAGTATAATGATTTGTGTGTTTATATATATATATATATATATATATATATATATATATATATCACCGTTTCCATACACGAGTGTTTGACATCTCTTATATGTTATCACTGCCGGCCTATTTTTTTTTCAGCACATGTATTTGATGTAAACAAGATGTAAACAAAATTTGAAAGTTGTCGGAGAAGTGTAATGATTTGTGTATTTTTGATATATTTTTGTCTATACGTTTGTGTATGTATATGATGGTGATATGAAGATTATGTATAATTTTCCTAGCATATTTCTCAATGTGTGTGTATAAGTGTATTTGATTAATTCTGCTATTTTGGTTATCAGGTGGCTTTCTATATGTATGTATATAATTGTGTAGTTTTATCTTTTAATCGTAGACTGATTGTATGATTATGTATGTTACCATAAAATGAAATATTACACTGTACAAAATTCTGCAATTCAGCCATGTTCATGGTTGCAAATGAATTTTTTTAAATAAACCATTACCATTACCATTATAAAGGCGATGTTAATAAACTTCTCAAAGCCACTTGATATATCGCAAATCGGCCTTTGATCAAGACATTGGCTAAGTCGAACAAAAATTCTAATCCCGGATGGATATAACATATGTTAGTTATATCGTGTAAGTCGAAATTCACGTAAGTCGAATAATATTCACGGGTCCCTTTGGATCTGACTTTTTAGGCGAGGTTGACTTTATCTTCCAACTTAATCAATTTCCTCCGGAAACACGATAGGTTTGGTCCCAGTTCTGTGGGGATTTAAAATTTAGTGACAACTGAGTTAACCTATAAAATAATGTCCAAATTGAAAAACAAAATATGAGTAAATTGATTTATACTTGAATGCCGTCCATCTTTCAAAGACATTGTGATTCATCAAAGGCAAACTCTAGCACGGCTATGATATTAGTACTATAAGAGTAAACAGATTTTGGTCAATATTGATTGAAAATGACTCTTCAGTGATTGATATATGCGATAAAAATGGATGATCTGCGTGTGTTGTGACGCGGTCTGTGGTGTGATGACTTCAAGAAACACCCCTTAAAACATGGTACATATAGAATATCAGTGTGACAGCTGTACCACCATACTAGTTAAGCCACACAAAGCATTCCACTTTGTAGTTACGCTGACTATCTGCAAAAAATTTTGTTAACAAGTTGGAAAGAGCTTGCAAAGATTGATCTTACTTGCTTGCATGTGATAATTTATATGAACAACCACGTTACTTGGAGTATGTATGGGAACTTCTATAAAGGCAGTCATGCACTTGTGGTTATTATGTTGATATTTTATAGGCCCCTCTACCCTTTTGCAGCTATAATTGAAAACCGCTGCGACAATTTTGATTTTGCCAATTTCGACATGCACATTGTTGGTGCGTCAACGTCATGCTAAGTTCTGTCCCTTGCAATCAGCGTTCTTATAATTGAGTAAAACGGGAACCCCAGAGAGAGAGAGAGAGAGAGAGAGAGAGAGAGAGAGAGAGAGAGAAAGAGAAAGAGGGGGCATGTTCTATTTTATTTTCAATCAACATGCTGCGAATTCTGCATAAATCCGAATGTCTACTCCCAAGCAGTGTTGGGATATCACGGTCATTAAAATGCACATAAATCAAGACTCCTTGAGATGATCGTCGTAAAGTAGTCCTTCACGACCAAACTTTGTCGCTTCAATGAGAGGTGCGATTCACATCTACCCCTTTTACCCCCATAAAAAATGAAATTATTAATATTATAGTTTTATTCCCACATAGTATCCATCTCCGAGTTCGTATTTTCCAAGATCAACCTTTCTCTAGGGAAGGCTTTGGAATTTTGCTTTCATATGCTGTTGGTCCACACAATTCAGACTATTGTCCCTTCGGCAAACAAATATGTAAAGCATCAAGATGTCACTGTATATCGAAATTCTATCCGACACCGAAACGAAGCATACCATGGTATAGCTAAGGTTACACTCCATTCCACTGGAGAAATATGAATCCCTAACAGAGACAACATTTTGTTCCTTCCCTCCATTTTTAAAGGACAAGTCCACCTTCATATACATGTGGATTGAGTGAATGCAGCAATATTAGTAGAACACATCACTGAAAGTTTGGGGAAAATCGGACAATCTGTTCAAAAGTTATGAATCTTTAAAGTATCTGCGTAGTCACTGCTGGATGAGAAGACTACTATAGTGTATGATGTCATATGCGTACAACCATATAAAGAAAATAAAAAGAGAATTTCACAAAACTTTACTTTTTGAATTAAGTGCACATTTCTTCAACTCGTTACTGACATATGTTAGGGGTGATATTATTCCCCCTGCCTTCTGAAAGAGAGAAGTCAAGTGTTCTTTTGTTATGCGAGAAAAGTGAGAATATGTCGAATTTTCTTTACTCTTTCTTTATATCGTTGTACTCATGTGACATCACAAGCTATAGTAGTCTTCTCATCCAGCCTTCAGTGAGCAGAAACTTCAAAAATTCATAACTTTTGAACGGATTGTCCGATTTTCCTCAAACTCTAAATGATGTGCTCTACTAATATTGCCGCATTCACTCAACCCACATGTCTATGAAGGTGAACTTGTCCTTTAAAGGGATATTCCAGACGATTTTCATAATTTCACATCATGTAGCACATAAATCGACAACTCCATGTATAGATTTGTGGAATTTATTGTGGTTCTTGAGCAGAGAAACAATACTTTGAAAATCCTTAAACAAATTACACTGAACAAGGATGATGACATGGGAGGTTCACATATTTCAGAAATATAGCAGTGTAATTCCATTACAATACAGCTTGCTTGCGAGTTCACCTGTAAATAATCTACGCATGCCTTCTTCTTTTGTTCTGTTTCCTCGAGCCCCAACTCATGCATTCTTATAGTGACTCCGCCATGTCATCATCCTTGTTCATTGCAATTTGTTCTAAATTTTGAAAATATTCTTATTCTTCATCCCAATTATCACAAATTCTTAAACTCTGCCCTCAGTATAACTAATTTATAGTTGTTCAAATGTAAAAATCTGAAAATCATCCGGAGGTCTCCTTTAAGTATATAATACCTTGCCGTCATGAATAGGAAACAATATCAGCATTTTTGATAATCATAAAAGTGTCCCCCCCCCCCCTAATTTAAATATAATGTAACGATGTCAATGTAACACATTCTCTCACAGTGGTATCCATCCTTAATATATCCATAACCCGCGTTCTATATACAGCATCTATTTGCAGATGAAACAAAAGCCCAGCATTATAGTGCTTTAAAATAGTTCTAAAATGTGAGTTAGGGATAAAGACAACCAATGTAAAATTTTGAACAAGTATAATCGATGTTAAGTATTGTTAAATATACAAATTTGAACAATAGTTATAACAAAAATGTTCCCAAACTAAACCGTCTACAGTTATGGTTTAATGAGAAAAATAGTGATATCTCCTTACATTTTAGGCTTTATTGCAAAAAAAAAAAATGGTAGGATGTTTTGTGATACAACTGACCTATTTTACACGTATGCATCAAAAGTGATATCTTGAACATTTTTTAAATCACTGCTCCCGAAGGCAAACAGGACCTTTAACTATGGGGCACAGCGAGGGATTAAACCAGAATACACATAAAGGACATGAAATTGAAAGGAGTAACTTAGTTTCATCGAAACGGAATAACACATAAATGCCAGTCTACACGTTCAATGTATATAAAAGAAAAAAACGTAAACATGGAGCCGAAAATACAAGGGGGGATAATGATCCCAGCTGTTTGGAGATGAAAACAAGTTTGATGGCAGAATCTGGAGTATTTGTCGTTAAGAATTGCATTCAAAGTACACGCACTCCCTTTACTGAGCAATTTAAAGAGTTCGTTGCTCTCAAAGTAAAAAGCATTTCAAATCCATTTCTCGATGTAGGAATGGTGGTTCGATGGCATTGTAACAGTGATTGGTGATTGTATTCATGCTCTGTGAGACTCCGCCAGTTTAGCGTCACTCCTATGACTCCGGAGAATCAACAACCCCGATAACGTCAAGCCCCTATAATATGCTTGGATCATATATTCTTTTCAAGACTAAAACTTGCCTTTAAAAGGCCCAACACTCGTTCGTTATAGTGACCCTCGCACGCTGTGCCCTGGAAGACGGAAAGATCCACATCCCTCGCACGCCACAAACCATTACAAATGGTTTACGCTGCTGACTTTTGACCAACAAGATATATCATTCATCAGTCCCATAATGCTTCCATATCTTCTGCCACACCAACCCCCAACCTCTTGTCTTATCTAACTACGCAAGATAATTCGAGGACTTTCATTTCACAACTCCTACCAGAAAAGACGCTTCCTTGAATATCCTTCTTTCTTTTTTTCTCCTCTCTTCTCTTCTCTGGAATTCAGTGTTCTCTTTGAATCTGTCAAGAACCCACACCCACACTACTTTCAAAATCCCGCCAATGGACGCATCTCTTTCTACAAAATGATAAGACTGCAGCAGCACTAACATTCATATCTAACTGCCAGAACCATAAAGATTGAAAGCAATACATTAAAATTCATATGCAAAAGCTGGATCGCTTTGGTGATCCCTCGCAGTTATATCTCCAAGTTGATTTCTATCCTTCGAGTTTATGTTAAGTTTATTACTGCTTCTGACCGTGAGCGATATACAAACCAGGGGTTTCAGGGACGATCATCGTAAACTTATTATATAATAGAGATTTCAATAGCTCAGTCAGTAGGAGCCAGCCGGTTGGAGTCCCATTTTCTTTGCTCATTTTCATTCATATCAAACTCAGAGGATATAATTGGGGCACTCCTGCCTCAGATTTGTTGCAATCAATCAACATGACTCACTGCAAAAGTGAAAACTATCATCAACACTGTTGACGTGTCTGCTAAGCCTGTCAAAAATGTGAATGATCTAAAAATATGAACAAAGGCGAAAGCACAACATAGTATCAAGCGTGGCCTTTTAGGACTAGCAGGGAGGTGAGAAGAAACCTCTCTGGTACTTGTTGTAAACCGTCTTTTCCACGTCATTCTTCCTATAATCTAAAGGAGGCCTTGGCTATCGCTGTTGTTGTTGTTTTGTTGTTGTTTTTGTATGAGGCGCGTCATTCAAATATGAATATTTACGCCTTTATCTTTATAATATAATTATTTTACATATAATAAATAAAAAAATAGCTTTTTACAATTATTTTTATGCGCACTATGTGTCTGCTGTTATACGGTTGGGGCAAATAAGTTCTGGTGCATGCTGATGGCAAACTCTGATCAGCCCGGCTCGTTACATTGAGCAGGCTTCTCGGTATACATTGACTGTAATAGTCTAATTTTCAGAGTTGATCACATAATTATAGCCTACATGACAAGTCAAAGCACAGTCAAGTGTTTCATTCATCAAAATAAGAATAAGAATATACCAGTCCTCTTTGTATACACCAATCAGTGTTCATTGTATGTTTGTTGTTGGTTGGGGGAGTACCCGAGGCACACCCACGTGCTCGGTGAATCATATCGCGGAATTCGTAAAGTTCACTGGCACTAAATCACAAAATATTCACCTCATGGCTTCGGACTCACCGTCCAAGTTTGGGGTAAATTCTTGCTCTACGAGTTGGGAAGTAGGCCTATACTGTACGACGTTATGACCACTGAAACCTATGGGTTTGCAAGCATATTCACCAAATCAGCACGCGAAATAATATCAGTGCCAGTAAGATGACGTGATGGAATGCTCCAGTATCCAAGTGACACATGCATGGTTGAACTTCACATACGACAAACAATGTATTGTGGAGTCTTCGTGATGCGAGAAGACGTTAAGGTGTGCAGCTGTTTGCAACTTCGATTTGGGGGAGAAAATAAAATGAATATGTTAGGGTCGATCTACAAACATGGGTCATAAGGCCTTCCTCCGCTATGAAATATGAGCGTGGTCCCAGACAGAAGACCCCCTGCCCTCCCGTCAATATCAGTTACATTTCTCTCTTCCGCGTCTTCATACGGTTGCTGCATGAGAGATGCAGTTTTCTTCCAATTAAACAGAAAAGACATGAACGATTTGGTTGCGACAAGGAGCCACACGATCGGGAGCTAAATACGCCAGCTTCAAGTGATGCAGTCTTAAGAGTTTGAGGGGCATCTCAAGCTTCCAAGCTCAAGCTCAAAAAGCTAAACTTCGTGTTGTTTTTGTTCAGCATTTTATGACTAAAGATGGCACATACTTTACAATACAGCTACGCCGAAGTAAACAGAACCCCAAGGAATTTAAAGGACACTTTCCAGATAAACAATAGGTTGCACAACAACCCTGTCTTTGGAGCATGGAATCCATCTTTGCAAGTCTCTAATTATAGAGCGAAATTTTGTCAGAAGGTGGAGTTTGCTATCAGAATCAAATCTAGCTAAAAGTCTTAATATCATTTACAGTTTGAAATTTACGTCAAATCTTGAATGAATCCCCACCCCTTCAGACGTGTGGTTAAAGTTCAACCAATCCCTTGAGGCGAATGATAATATTCCAATATTAAATGACGTGTTGGTGCTTCCGACACACACATGATCAGTTTTCATGAGCCCGGGTTCTGTTCAAGCCTCCACGCGTACACCTCATAGATGTCATTGCGGAATCTTATCTTACCACCTTATATACCATGTCATGAGTAGCAATTCCACTCAAAAACTCATCCATGCAACCTCGTTTGCTTGCTGATTATTTCCCACTTATGATAAACACTCAACATTCGTCGCAATGAAAAGGCATCTCGCTTATCTCATCACGAGTTCGTTATTAATATTATCCCTGGGCAAGACAAACAGTCTACTTCATTCTTTCGACGCTGTGAATTTTCATTTGTCCACTGTGGTTTCAAATATCTGTTCCCCCTGTGATTATTGTTCGTTTTTTGAGATTCGACAGTAATAATCATCTTCGGTTTCTATAATTGATCTTCTGTAAGCTTCATTGTGCAAAGTGTCACAAAGAAACGGGTGAGATACATGTATTCTGTCGAAGGTTATCTTTATCAGATGACTCATGCGTGTTGCCAAAGATGTAAATATTTTGTGACATGTGACATTGAAATTGTCTTCCCAGTAACAGAGATCGAAGAGAATCTATTAGAGCTGCAAGTCTCGGACCTGACCGCACAAATATTTATTTATACTCCCTGAGAATTCGACATTTCAACATAATACAAGCATGACTCGACTTCGGGAAGCAGTAAAACAATGCCGAGATGAGAACATTCCAGGGTAATATTTTGCTTTGTCGGCACTGAATATCATTGCAACCATAAATAGTCCATCGTCTTGTGTTCAACCATGGAGGTACTGGGCGAGCTACGTGGTTCAACCAAATTAACATAACGCCATACATATTATATAATTCCACCATAAAGATTTATTTTGCTTGATGTGTTTGAACACCATCTACACATCACAGGAAACAGGCAGTTCGAACACGTCGTGATCATTATTTATGACGTCATGAATGTTAATTTGCCTTAACCAGTACTGAAAGCACCCCTGGTTTGAGAAACGAGCCGTTAAAGACAAGATCATTATCTGGAAGAGTCAATAACTATATTACCTCAGAACGCCATTCCTGAGTTACTCAGCACTAGCTTATGCCATAGATGCACCCTAAAACACTTAAATCTCGTCATCATTATGCGAGGGAAGGATCTCTACAGCTTCAAATCTGCGGGAAGCATAACTGAGATTTGCAAACTCTCCTTTCAACAAATCCACTGACAAGCACGAGACATATAGACTCTACACTCGTCATTTGAAATCATGGTAAAACATTAGTAGTAATAATCATAAACCGATGAGCTTCAAATTACATTCCGAAGTGCTGATAAAGCACGGGCCAGGAAATATGCTCACAGTTCGTATACTGCTGTTTAGTCTAGATTAATCAGCTTCACTGTCCTAGCACATATAATTATAATGAAATGGATAGCTGTACAATGGTCGCGAATTACGTAATCCTCCGTTCAAATTTTCTGACATTTCGTGTAAAGGACGTTTCTCCTTTATAGTCTAAAACGAAATGCAAATAACATTCCCGTAGACAAACAAAGTATCCCCTGATCATTTTATTAATGCGATATTAAGTCGAAATATCTTCCGTGAGACGCCATTGTTCGGGATCATACCTCCTCAGTAGGAAAAAATAAGCGTTTTCATAATCAGTTACCGAATAAAACATGCATGCTTGAAAGTCTTTTTGAACCAACGTTTAAAACAAACTGTCTCGGTACCTATCACACTAAAGTTTAAAAAACAAGTAAGGGTCATTGTCTTGCAACTTTGGAGAAACATTCCACCTCCTAAGGCTGACAATGGACTTTGTAGGGTCAATCGGACGTCAAGATGGATCCACAGCGGAGGCATAATAAACAATGTAAACATAGTGGGGAATATTTCTCTTTCAGATAAAAATGTCGTGACCAAAATACAGGTTGTATTAGGGTTTGCGAAGAGTAGGACTACATACAATTTGACAAGATTGATCTAATGTATATGCTAAAATTCGAGGAGAGTTTTTCAGCTATTTCTGTTTTTATTAATTGAATCGCATCGAATATCCATGGCGATCACTTCAAAAGACGAGGGCGGTCTAAATTCAAACTCTAAATGCATTCTCCGTCGAATCTGGTTTACATTCATCCCAGCAAATATCCATTGCGATCACTTTAAAGAAAAAGAAAACACTTTCAATTTTCAGTCTGTTCACCAGCCTGCCGTGAAGTTTGGGACTAAAATATACACCCAAAGCAGACAGACGGTGGAAGAAAAGGGATAGTGCAAAAAGAATCATGGCATTCGCTAAAAATAGCCCTGCTAAAACTGCTCAACTGTTTCATCCTTAGAACTACATCACATGATGTCAACCCCTAAAACGCAAACACCTTTTTTTTTCGAAATTCGAGGTAAATCAGAGGGCAGCCCAACCTTGGCGAACTCTATTGTCTCCAACTCACAAACTGTAACAGCTGCTGCAACCGTGTTGTCTTAATTATAAATGCATGTAAGCGTAGTACATTATCTTGTATACGTTAAATACGCTGTGTTGGCTGTAGGCCTATGTCACGCTCTTTCCTCGGAACATGTGCGCTGGTTATGTCGTGAGTGGCCCTATAGACATGTGAATTAAGACTTGAATCAAACAGGTATTTACATCATTGAGATTTTATCTCTGTGAAACCGCTAATTCCAATATTAAAAAGCAGATTTATCCCTCACCCTACCCCCACACATGCACGCCTTATAACAGGGAGGTGATTCACCTCCCTGTATGATAAAGGAGCATAATAATAATATAGGAGCCACATGGAGAAGATGTAGAGTGGTAGTCATAATCATATTAAACTGTGCCAAAACAACTTGAATCTGAGCTATAGTGGAGGAAAGAGCTTGAATGTCGCGATGTCAGATCTGCTCATTTTAACCCTTTTGACAACTGTTGAGTTTGAAAGTCCACGGTTGTCAGTCTCTCCCAGAGACTACTCTCCCTTGTAGGCGCGGCGTTTAACTTGAGAAAGAGCGCGAGAGAATTGCGAAGGGCGCGGGAACCTCGGAACTCCGACAATAATTGGACGCAGTTTGTAGGAAGAGACTTCGGTAAATTTACCGAGGCATAAGAATAGAATACGCCGAAAAAGACGAGACACCGCATCGCATGTTAGTAGTGAAGCTTCCCCGTTCGTGGCCGCATAGCTCAGCGCCCAAGTGGCAAACATCCCCGTGATAATGGCTGCGAAGCCAAAGAGGGCGAAGAGTGAATCGAGCATAGCACCGAGTAGACATATCTTGTACACTGCACCACCCGGCATGTCATATTGACGAAGACGATCTTCAATTCCCGACATCTGTTGTGTTATTTGCTCTAGCCTTTGTTTCAGCTTACAACTGATTGTTTTCCGCTCGCTTTGTATCTGTTTGCATGCTACTCACGCGCGAACTTTTGCAGACAGCGATCAACATCTCCCTCACAATGTAGTCATATCGATAGTGGTTTGCAATCGGTGTCACTGTCTTCCTGTCCGCTGATGTGAGTGATGAAGTGACAAAAAAGTATTAGGTAATGTAGCTGGGCATCGCTGGGATGGGCGGCTCTCGCTCCATGTAAGCGACCATACGCAGATGATGAAAAAACGAAATCATCGTGACCCTTTACCAGTCGTAAAACTAGCTGTACTGGGAGGTCTCCTGCATGTCCTGGCAGAATCGATATTGATTAACAAGTCCTCGAAATCACCACCACATAAAGAATGGAGTAAATAATGTGTGACGTTATTGTTTCGAGGCTACGAACGTCCACAAGATAGATGATGAGAGCTAGATTTCCCTTTAGTCCCTAGATAGCACTTGTCTCATCACACGAGGAGATTGCCAACAGACTTTTGGACCTCTCTTTCACAATATGCATGTTGTTGTGAGTGCAAATGATAAGAGATTACAATACAGGCTAATACTGTCATTACTATGTTCGCTTGACTGCATCACTAGTCTTGCAAAGTGCAGGGATTTTCTTTTTCTGTGCTCCCCCCTCCCCCCCCATACCGAAATATTTTCACGGGACTCAAAAACAGTATGAAATATGAAATGTATTCATTTTCAAATTAATCTATTTCCATCCCACAACTTGAAAGAAACACGTTCGCAGTTTCTTTAAGTGTGTGGGTTTGTTTCCTCTTTTCTTTGTCTCTCTCTCTCTCTCTCTCTCTCTCTCTTTTTCGGGGGTGGGGGGGAGGTGGGTCATGAGTGAGGGCAATAAGTATTTACTCAGTATCTGTAATAACAAAAAACATTAACGTGTTTTCAAACTGAAATTCCGTGTTACTTTCTATTACATAACTAACACTATTATGATGTATCAATAATTGTGTGGTGCCTGAAAGGATAATTACAATCATTTCGGTATAATGATTTCGATAATTTGACCCTCTAATATCATGACAACTGTACACTGCAGCACCGTTACAAATACGACTGGTCTCTAAAGTTTTCATTTGTTTGTTTGTTTGTTTGTTTGTTTGTTGGTTGGTTTGGTTTTTTTTTCGAATTCATGACATTTTTCCATCGAGATGTTTTTTTATGCACCTGATTGACAAATAGCCCTACATCAACGTGTTTGTTTGTCTTTAACATCCTCGAAGATGTTTTACATTCATCCTACAAGCAAGCAGCCTTCAAAGTGCAAAATTTCAATTAATAATTACTTTATTTCCACTGTTTTTCATTGATGATACCTACGTTGTGTAAAGAAACACATCATTTCACACGTAACTTTAATCCAATGGCAATCACATCAAAAGAGCTCAAGAAATCAAACGAAGCCGCAACAATCAATTTCTTAAATACACTGTATGTATACATAACGTGGTATTATAACAATTTGGATTATTTCAAATAGAATCACTACATTTCATAGTACTAACAACAATTACATGATAACCTATTATTTATAATTTATGATCTGTCTCTTCAAATCACATAAAATAAAATGTCAGCCTTGAATACAAGTAGACTGGTTGAAAATCAGTTCGCATACCAGTATCTATACGACTGAACACGCACGGCGTTTCACCTATTCATTTAGCCCGTGGGAGGTAAAATTTTTGTTTAAATTGTGAAAAATGTATGCTCGGCCCCTGTAAGTACTATCTATGTGACCACTACAGGAAACAGTTGCTTGAGGCGATTATCGTTGTCCACTTACTTTTTATAACGTGATGAAGCAGATCAAAAAAGAAAAAAGAAAAAAGATAAGTTCAGAGCGTACATGTGCACAGGCATTTCATTTTGCCTAACACGTGATTTTGCTAATGACCAGTCATTAGTGAAGTATGATGATAATTATGTCATTAGCACTTTTACGTCACGCTGGTGACCGGACAAGATTTCATCGTTTTATCTACTCGCGATGAGGGAGATTTATCAACAACGACAAGTAAACTCCAGTATTCTTCATCATTTTGTTCGTCTTCTTACGTAGCCATGCTATCCTTTCTCTTCTTCTTCTTGTGTAGTCTTTCTCTCTCCCTCTTTCTTTCCCCCTTTCTATCATCTAGTTATCTATCTATCAATCTACATCTCTCTATTTTTTCTCTTTCTTTCTATGTAATTTATATATAGGCGAACGCACGTGTAATTTGTATGCACGTGCGCACAAGGATGTAAAGATAACACAATTCCTCATGTCATAATCATCAATTAGTCATGTATACTTGTTTACATGACTATTAAAGGTACTGTTTACTATTGGGAGCAGTGACTTAAAAAGATGTTCGAGACATCACATGATGCATATGTGTAGGTCAGTTATCACAAAACATACTATACAAACATTTTGAAATAAAGCCTGAAATATAAAGAGACATTATTGTTCTCAATAAATCATCAACTGTAGACGGTTTAGTCTAGAAACGTTTCAATTATGACTATGGTTCATATTTTTCTTCTGTAACTATACGTAACATTGATTATACTGATTAAAATTTTTACATTAGTTGTTTCTGTCCCTGACTCACATTTTAGAACTATTTTGAAGCACGGCTGTTTGTTTGTTTTTTTTGTTTCATCTGCAAATGATAAATAATGCCTTTGAGTAGATGGCATTGCTGATCGACTGAGAAGTGTGATTTACTGGAGGTATCACTGGCAGGATCTCGTCTGGATGTTGATTAGAAATATAGAAGGTTGACAAGATTTCATGAAAGAAATCAGTCATGTCTTTATTTTTTTCCATTTTCAAGGGCTTTGGATTGTTAAAACAAGATGCACGTGGAAATAGCCTACAAATAATGCATGAACAAGTGTAACTTCCAAAAACAGATATACCCCATGCCCTTATGCATACATAATATCCTACATTTTATCATCATTGTGTGAACCAAAAATAGACAAAGGTCAAACGCTTTTGTCCCATGAAAAGTTGACCTAACGGAATCCAAAGTCGTTTGACCTCTGTTAATTCGCAATGCGTGACCCATGGTCCATAATTATGATTGCCCCTCCCCGGGATCCCCAACGATGTAGGCCTACCCACTTCAGTCTCTATAGGGAACTACAAATAACTTATGAATACGTTTGTAGCTACATGATTGTTACCTGGGTGTTCGAAGTAGCAGGCATTCTTTGTGTGAACCATGTACATTGTTGGCAACAATTATATTGTGCCGAACAAAGGGGCCCACTATAAGCCATTGATGTACTGGAGCAAACCTGTCGCAACCCTAGGCAGCGATGTAAGAAATCAAATTTATTGAATACCGGAAGAAAGGGTTTACAATGCTTCCCATTTATTATACAGCTCTAAGTTTCCCCCAGAAGGCATGCTAAGCAAGAAGATGGATATTATATTTAGTGTATAGCGTGTGTGTTTATGCGGTTGATACCAACGTAGATCGATTGTGTACTTACCCATTGTCGGCCGTAGTCCCCTCTTCCTCGTTACCTCCACTCAGTCGCCTCCACACGTACGCCCCTATTGAACTCGGAGAGAACATGGTGGGTACCAGGGTATAGATAGCTATAGAGGTCGCGGAGCCCCGGGTGCCTGTTTGAGATGATGGAGGGAGAAATCAGTCCCTTTCAGCTCTTAGAGTGTCGGCAGTCGATGGGGCATGGTGACAATACACAGTTCCATTGGGGATAAGGAAGTAGATGATGCTGCTTTCCACGAGCCAATGTGTCGATCTACAGTGCTGTATTGAGTCACAAGGAATCCCCCAAAATATGAGAATTTCTCCCGGCAACAAATCACAGACCGATTAGTAAACCGGAGTGGTTCGGCAACAAATCACAGACCGATTAGTAAACCGGAGTGGTGATGAGAAAATGTCCCGTCGCTTGATGCAAGATGATGGAGTAGTAACCCGGAGATGAATGTTCCCCGGTCCAGTGATGTGCATCTGACCTAGACCACAGGTGCAGCGCGAGCAGTGATGTTGATTGTCTTTATTTTCAATATTTCATTGTTTGAAGTATCCTTAAAATAATAGGACTCACAAGTCCACGTTTAGCGGAACTTTATGTCACAGTTTGTGAAAATTTCGGTGTAGAGGAGAGATAGCTATATGCATATACATGTATAATATATGTCCTATATTTGGCTCAGCGCAGAGCGACAACGGTGATACCAGAAAACGACAATAAAAATTCCTGACAAAACATTTTAAAACTCACACCACTGTTCTGATTCGACGGAGCATGCCATGGACGGAGTTATAAACTAGAGTTAACCTACTTTGTTCCCGATCAATCGCTTTACGATGTTTAATATTTTGCAGATCGGGCATGCAAACAACTTGTTTGCATATGCATCACAAAAATTGTCGCGATGCGGAATCGGCAGTGATGTGCTCTTCAAGGCTGTTTAGATCCCTTCATTCACAAGTCAGTTGATCACTGCCTCAACGGCACCCCAGTGTATCCTCGGCTGGAGTTTGTAAAGAGGTGGTGTTATGCAAATTCCAGTTTGACTTCAGATGGTAAATATAAATTGTAAGATCCGCCGACGAGCCCCAGAGGATCAGTGTAGTTCGTGTAACACGGAGACCGCTACTGCGCAGTGATACCAATACACCAAAATGTTCTACACCCCTTCCAGTCGATAGCCCCTCGACGATTTTGCTTTGCTGATGTATTCTTTTCTGCCGGCCTTTTATGCGGCGTCACGCAGAGTGAGCCAGGACAATTTGCAAACGTCTCAAAGCTACCATCACGCCTCAATAAAGACTCTTATGAATACAAATGGGCGAAGGAATGTAGGTCCTTTCTTCAAGATAGAATGGGGTCCAGATATTACCCCGGAAAGAAATGCAATGCGGAATGTTTGGAACCGCTGAGCGCTCTGGGGTTTTCCTCCTTATACTTTTTATTTCCAGTTGCTTGTGACATAGGCTCTACTTTATACTGGGGCGGACATTCCATCTAATAATTTAGGGGTAAATGTCATGAGATATAGCTATAATAATATGAACTATGAACTGATATTTCTACCATATGGTCAGTCATACGGAATCCGATTGGTGTGGTAGCTGATCTTTTTTTTTCTTAATGAGATAAACAAGCTAATCGTTTTGATCATCTGCAATATCAAAATCAAAATCTTAATTGAAAACAAAATGCTCAGAAGACTAGTTGTTCACTTTAGATCACCAATATTGAGGTTACTTCAGTCTCTGGAGACTACGATATACATTATACGTACAATCATTTCATTGTCAATTTGTAATTTCAAAATATATAATTATCAGCACTCCATTCCTTTTACAGTTTACTTTAATCAGAAGAGCGAATGAAATTTGCATGCCATGCCAAGTCAAATAAAAATCAATAATCAGAAATACAAAAGAGACGAGACAACCATGTAATTGCCTCAATAATTATTCCATTGCTTTGTACTTGTATATAGCTAAGTGTTACTAGCATTTGCAAATCCCCACCCACCCACCTCCCACCCCCCCCCCCCGTCATGACAACTCTTCAACCCGTCAACTCGATGTGAAGGAAAGTATAAAGTTGTTATTCTCATGGAATTCATTTATGAATATGAATATCGAATAATTATGAGTATTGCAGCGCCGTGACATTCTTACCTCTCACTGTTACACTTTACTGCAATCGACTGCAATTTTCATGAAATACAGTGAAACTGAATCTCAACTTTCTCTTTCTTATCATTTTCCGTTTTATCATTATGAAGCATGTATTCACTGTTCAACTGGGAGCAGATCTATGCGACGTGTAAACTGTAATTGCAAGCCTATTTTTAGAGCTACAGCGTGCTTACAAGTGCACCTAAATATTGTTTTTATTGTATTCTTCCACGATACCATGTAAAGGTTTAACAATAGTTATACAGGGTGGTGGTGCCCTCCCACAGCGAGCGCCATGCCACATTGCGTTAAATTTCAGTTGGTTCTCTCCCATAGAATTATGTGACGTGCGGCAAATGATGGTTGCCATGGATACGTCCCACAACCGTAAAGTGACACTCCACTTCACAAACTTGTTGACTGCAGTAAGTTGTGTTCATTCAAATAATTCAAGAATGGCAGAAGTTTCAAGAAAGCGGACATATAAGATTAGAAAGTTATCATGGAATTTCAAAGTTTCATAAATAGCTTTTGATGAACTATTATAGACGCAACCGAATATAGATGTGCAAATCAGATTAGGGAGTGATGTCATTGCTTCACAATGTTCCAGCCTGTTTGTGCGAAAGAGAACACCACATTTTGGTACATAAGCAATTTACCACCATGCACTTCTCCTTACAAGTCATTATAGCAAAATATTAGCACATCATCACAACGAATAACTTACATTTTGACGCGAATGATACAATCATCCTTATTTTTGTGTATCAGTGTGGGACTTTGGAAGCAATCCACCGTCATCTACTCTTAATGTAATCATCGTAGGCTCCTGTTATGATTCTGAACAATACATTTTTTTAAAGAAAACAGATGAAACTGGGAAATTCCCTCATCTATATCTTGATATGCCTGATTGTGGTGAAACAATGAAACTCTGTATTAGTTCTTGCGCTCTATCTTTTATTTTTTTTTTGTCCTTGATATTATACACCTTATTGCATTCAGAGCAGTTGTACATGTAGGAGTCACTGAAACAAAACAAACACACACACTCACACACACACAACACACACACACACACACTTTTGTTTTATTAATCTTTTATTTTTCTTTCCTTTTCATAATTATGAACAATAATATAGTTAATTGCAAAATTATACAAATTTCATTATGACAACATAAATTCCACATTGTCAATATTACGAATGAAAAAGAAATAGTTTTTTTTATATATACATAAAAAGGGATAAAGAAAAGGCAAACACATCAAACAGAAGGAACAAGGCACCCTCCTTCCCCCCCCCCCCCACTCCACCCCATGTCCGGTGAATCCACTCACATTCTCACTCACTCAAAAAATCACAAAGTTACAAAGCTGATATTGCCAAGGAAGCATTAGTTATGGGTATGTAGGAAGTAGGTAAAATGCAAACAACTAATAACAAACACCCAAACACTTATACATCCTACAGACTGCTGAACAGAATAACAAGGATTAGATTCAATAAAATTGCAACACTACACTATACATTCCCTAAATATTTAACGCTTCCCACTATTTTACAAGTTTTAGTCGCCGATTCCTTTTCCTTATCTTTATAATCTGTAATCATCATTGAAATTTCATTCGTTGACGGAAGCACTCCTTTTGATCGGGAAAAATATATACTCCTAATTATTTTATAATTAATGTAATATAATTACACATTTTACACACACACGCTCGCACACACACGCACTCACACACTTTTTATTGATATTTTTATTGGAATTCCGTTTGATGTCACAATTGCTTACACATAGCACGCGCACACACACTCACACACACACACCCACACACACCAACGAACCCAGATCAATGATACATTCAGAGACTGACACAAATTTCCATATCACACGTCCGGCCTATAGTAACAACAGGTGATATTCGTTATTCCGAAAGTTCGTTAAACCGATAATGAAATACAGTTCGTTATTCCGGAGGTTTATCATTCCGAAACACACAAATTCCGTATATCTATTGGAAAGTTGTTTATGTTCGTTAATACAAGAATGGAAAAGGATTTATTAATCCAAGTATTCGTGGTGTTATTCCGAAGGTTCGTTTATGCAAAATTGGAAATAAGGTTATAGTCATTTCCAATGTTCGTTAATCCGAAAACGAATAAGGTTCCTTTTCATAATGTTCTTTAATCCAAAAATTAACAAAGTTGCGCTCTAACACTTATTCTGTTTCCGGAATTACGAACTTTCGGAATAACAAATATTTTTGTTCATATTGTTTGTTTAAATTGCTACTTTATTTTGCACCGTAATCATGAACTTTGTAATAATTTGTATATTCCGCAAACATTGTTACATTCTCAACATATTCTTGGATGCTTCGTCATTTTTCGTCATTGACATGTTGTACTAAACGCTTATATTATAATTTTGGAGCCTACATCCTATATACAAGCTTTGATTTTTAGTAGGTTCCACATATTATAGTACACATGCATCATTTATATAATTATGTCCTTGCACATTTGTGTAATTTTATCTCAAACTGACTGTTGTGTTAAACGTAAATTTGTACGAATATGTAGAATATGGAACAATTTTTTTTTTAAACTTTGTTTCATTTTCGGATTAATGAACCTTTGATATAACAAACTTTGATTCAGAGCATTGTTGCCGGGTTCAAACAGGAGGAGAGCAACAAGTGCATGCGAAGAGTTATCTTAATTCTTCGGGATAAACAAGAATGTTAAAATGATAAAACCAGAAAGTCCTGAGGCTAATCTGTCAATTCATTTT
The DNA here is from genome assembly GCF_040938485.1 of Diadema antillarum. NCBI lineage: Eukaryota > Metazoa > Echinodermata > Echinoidea > Diadematoida > Diadematidae > Diadema > Diadema antillarum. The sequence goes on along the minus strand of NW_027271035.1, from coordinate 777,137 downwards.
CTGTTGTTTAGACATTTTAGTCATATCATAACGTCAATTTTATTCCAAAACGGAGAAAAGAAAAGAATTAGAGAAAAAGAAACTTGTATAGGTATTTGAATTTCAAAGTACCGTTTATGTAACGGAAGATGAAGAAAGTTTAAAAAAATGTTTTGCTTCACTTTATCTGTTTGTTTGTATTTGAATTGATTCATTTCGTGTTTGCTAAGTCCTCAAATCACCTATCAGGGTTACCAAACTTCAACAAATAGCATATTTCAAGGCACATTAAGTTCTTATGATTTATTCAAACAGATTAGTAACGACAAAACTTAAGAAGTAACGAAGAACACTGTCCAAAATGCTATGCTTGACTTTTCTTGAATTTGAATTCTTTAACGTTCATCACGGTGGTGCTGATGCGAATGTAAATGCGTTTCACGTGTATGCATTTCCAATTTGCCAAGTGGCGCTTTTTACACGTTTATTATGTGAGAAAATAAAGAAATTGCATGCTGATGAAATTCAATTGAATGAACCAGCTGGCTTTTTGAACGCTGATCTTCGTAATCAATCAAATTCACTCGAACTTGAATAATCGAGTACAGCTCTGACGAATTTGGGAGAGAAAACTTACATTAGAAAAAGGAGGAGAGCTGTACACTTTCCGGATTAAGGACAAGGACTGATATAGTGAAGCCTATAAGTCCATTAACAGTCTTGCAAAAGTAGACTCCATACTCTCTCATTGCGTTTTATTCAAAACACCCCCTATACACACGCGCGCAAATACTCAAATACACCACAAACCATGCAATCAAAATAGTACACTCCACTCTGGGGAAAAGTGTACAGTTGCGACAGTGTGTTGACGTAAGCCACTGTATATAAAAGAATTGGTAGACAGCTTTTGTCCATTCTGTGGGAGGGACACGCCTTGTACCACCGAGAACAGAAACACAATACGGAAGCCGACAAACAAACACCAACTTCTGATACTAAACTACTTCCATTCTGGTTTCTCAGACGATGTTTGCGCCCATAGCTGCAAACACTATTATGGTGCTTGACTACGTAAACCGGAAAAGTGCACCACATTGAACCCCTTTGCGAAATTAGGCAACCGTCAATTTAATGATTCTCAAACTGGACAAGACATGATTGGAGACGTGCTTGGTATAATGCCTGTATTTTTATCATTCTGCCATGATTAAATTGTTATCAAATAATTTAATTCGAATGGACAAGAATGATAATAAGTTTTGTTGAAGTTCGAGCAGAGTCAGATAAAAGTAATGATAAAGTAGTCTAACCTTTAACATTTGATAACAGCGTCATTACTGGCAAGCTTCAAGATTATTTTGTTTTGATAAAGTTTTTTGGTCTCCCTTTTCAGTTGAAATAAGTGATTAGACATAGCGATTTGGGTGTTAATGATACATCAAAGTTCTTGAAATCGTACAATTTTCAACGCTCACAGTGTCATGTCTGACAGCAATGTTTACAACCAACTCATTTGTCGACTAATAATGGGGGCAAAGATTGTTTCAATTGAAATTCAGTCTTATTCGATGTTTTATTTTTCCTCTTTTTTACGAGAGAGAGAGAGAGAGAGACAGCTCCGGTTTCTTTTTTTTTTTTGAGGGGGAGGGGTATTGTGGAATCGACTCCTGAACACTCTTGGAAGTGATGCTTGCAGAATTTTTCTGGCGCCAATCATTTTATACCTGGTTATGTTAATGATTAATTTCTGCTCTATTTAAGGATATTAATATTCTATCACTTTCTTGTTTACTTTTGTACAAGGCAGGTTTTCAGAGTTCTGTCCAATAGTATTCTGTTCCCGCATGCTGCTATGACCTGCGATCCCCGCAAGCTGCAGACTATGCCTTATAATACAGTGGGCGTAAGTTATCTGATATGATTTCATTTATACACGAACTGCATTAACTGCATGTCATTGTAGCACATTGGTAACATCACAGAGCCAATTTCACAATTTGATATAATAATGTTTGCAATAATCATTTTCAGTCGCAAGTTAAACTACAGTTACTATGGCTGCAACTTGAATACTTACAACGGAAACGTTTTTTCCTGGCTGCTATCACAGTAATATGTGTAAACGCAAAATACATAAGATTATCAAACGAAAATGGGTCCCAGCCATGAAAATTAGTAGAATCATACTATATTTCTCGTATGGCCCCAGCACGTAGCGGCATCAAAGAGTCCATACCGCTGAACAGTAGAGGGCGGACTGCTAGAAACGTTCTTGGAGTTGGCAACCTGTGTTCCGATTGTCTGAAACATAGACTGTATTCTGTAAAGCGATGTATATCCGTAGGCCTATGATATAAAAACGTTTGGATTGGAATAACATTTGTTCGTTCGTTCGTTCGTTCGTTCGTTCGTTCGTTCGTTCGTTCGTTCGTTCGTTCGTTTGTTTGTTTGTTTGTTTGTTTGTTTGTTTGTTTGTTTGTTTGTATTTACTAGGTAATAAAATGATGATCAATTCATTGTCTGTAAGATTTAAACATGAAATTTGAGAGAATCGTTCTGCTGCACAGGCGCCGTTGAGATGATCTGACAGAAAGCCTATACGGTTTCACTTTCACCACAGACTGCATGCATATTGGGCTTTGTGAATCTACGCCGAGCCTCTTGTGTTTTAATTTTAAGGAAAAGCATGTTGAACTTTCCAAGCAATGTGGGTATCATGAAGTAATAATTAGTCCTCATCAACAGTGCTAAATATATTAGTCTCCATGAAATGAAACTGACATTCCATATCCTTTAATTAACATTTTCCTCGATGTGTGTTGTTTTGCTATAATGCAACTTGCATTTGATTTAGTTGCAATAAATTTTTTATTGATTTTACGTGTAACAAGCCGGGGAAGAAATCATGATAATGCTGCAGTGAGCCCAGCATCAACAGTGCAATTCCGTCATTGGTGGATGAGGGAGGAGTACAGAGGAGGAGAAAAAACAATTTGTATCCATACCGTGCCGCGGAGAACTATACGCTACATGCTATACGCGCTTTATAACTGGTTGCAATGACAAATTACAGCGCTTTTGTTATTGTCTGCTTAAGTTCGCATCAGGCCTCAATCACAAGGAACCCAGTGATAAGTATTGTACGCTGTCCCTTTCAAACCTTTTCGGCAGCAATTATCTAGTTTGCAGAACACAGGACAGGCGAACAAAATAATTTTTTTACTTCTTTAACTATATTGTAGAATACGTGTACTAAGTAAGTACGCAGAAGAACGCCAAAACTAATGACCTAATCCGAAAGATTTAACATTCAAGTCCTAAACCTGGAGACCATAATTATCACAATCAACACGTGCACAATATGGTTGATTAACTTTTAATGTTAATGATATTCTTTCCTTTCCAGTCCTACATGTTTGTTTTGCTTTGTTTTTGTTTTGTTTTTTGAGGAAAAAGTGCATGATTTATTCGGTACATGATTATCATAATCTTTGTATATATCTCTACCAAGTTCCATACAAGATTTCAACATTTCCTCTGAAATACACCTTAAAATGATTAAGATCAAGAACGTCTTCTTTTGTCTTCAAATCCATATGGAGGAGCGGCATTGAAGCATGAAACATCATAGCCATTGAAACGTTGTTATCAGAACCTAAAGGCCTATATACGCATACAGTTGCACAAATTGCGAAGGAGGCATAAATACGAGATAATAACAATAAGAATGATAGATATAAGATTTCGTCTCCTCCGCCTCTTAGGTCCAAGAATGGGGACATGAAGAGAAACAAAACATCTCATCTTCTCGATTTGAATTTTGATATCTCGTCTTCCCAATATTAGGTACAATAGTTTTATATACCCATCTCGTCTTCTAGATTTTAGGTACAAAGTTTTATGTAGGCTATCTTCTGGACTTAGGCTTATAAGCACACCAGTCTTTTTTATATCTCATCTTCTCGACTTCAAGTGTAATATTTTGTCTTCTCGACTTTAGGTACACAGTATAGTTCAATATACCGGTATCTCTTCGGTCTCGACTTCAGGTAAGATAGCTTTATATATCTTGTCTTCTCGACGTTACGAGGCCCCTACATAATTTTTATGTATCTCGTCTTCTCGACTTTGGATAGTTGGATACATCTCATCTTCTCGACTTCAGGTATAGTTTTATGTATCTCGTCTTCTCAACTTTAGATATTGTTTTATATAGTCTCGTATTCTCGACCTTAAATAGGTACAATAGTTTTATGCATCTCGTCTTCTCGACTTTAGGAATGCAATAGTTTTATAGCTCGTCTTCTCGACGTTATCAGTTATGGGTACAAATCGTTTTATATATCTCGTCTTCTTGAATTTAGGTATACAATAGTTTTATTAGTCTCCTCTTCTCGACATTAGATACAGTATAGTCTTGTCTTCTCGACTATTGATACAGTATCTAGTCTTCTTGACTTTAGGTACAGTTTAATATAATATTATCTCGTCTTCTCGACTTTATTTAGAATAGAAGGTAAGAACCATTGATACACCTTCTCGGTGCCACTTATAGCAAATTAGGTTCTGTACTATGCTAGGTCCTGATTTATCTTTTATGACATATGGTAAGTTTCGGCAGGAACTAATTGGTGCCATATCTTAAGATGTATGGGGGCGTTTTATGAGCTGATACCAGCATTGTTCTCGTCTCTTTTGTTGAACTGCATGAAGGAATTGTGCTGGTTGCTCGAGTGAGCGCCGGGGTCTCTCAATCGTGTATACTGAACGCCAAGACTTGAAAATACCTTTGATTTATTAGTTTCATACGTATACTTTCTCTCTTGCTCAGATTCTACTAAGACCCATTTGTGTTCTGTAGGACAGCTGTAGGGTTAAGTATATAACTAACTTCCTCTTGATTAAGTTACGAAAAAGCACTGGCCCGTGATATCCTATCGACACAATATCTAATCAAACTCTGTTCTTTATTTCTTAAGAAAATATGATGATGGAGTGGTCATATATTGATTGTATATTCAGTATTATACTATCCAGGACTGATATACCGATTTCGAACAGAGATGTGTAACAATCACACACTCCACACACTAACACTTTTTGGTTTCAAAAAGTAATCTATTCACTTCCATTCATATAATACCAGAAATATCAGTTCACTTTCTTACTGTACAACGTTACACAATAATTCGTTTGACAAAGGCAGTAATTGAGACATACATATTATCATTTTTTTCCAATATAACAAGTAAAATAGCAATAGCTAGTACAACAAATTACCAAGTAAAAAAGGCAGTATATTTATGTAAGATAAACTTACAGGGAAAAAGAAACAATTCTCTCTAGTTATTCCCTTCCTAATCCACCTTTAAACTACCCCAAAACACGAAACATCAAACACTTCTTCATATGATTCTCATCTCCCCTTCCCATTAATCAAGCCTGTTACCAGACAGACATTATTTTGTCAGTCCCCCCCCCCCCAAAAAAAAAAAAAAAAAACCAAACAAACAAACAAACAAACAACAACAACAAACAGCAAACAAACAAATTCCTAACAAAGAAACAAAAAACACACACATCAGGTTTCAGGGAAATGAATACCATAAACACATTACATCTTTCTCCTTTTTTTCTTTTTGTAACCATCTAAAACCTTCAGCATACACGTTTCCATGAGGCCTAATTTCGCCTATTTCGAGTGACATGATTGTCGCTAAATATAATTGTACTAGTAAAATGTCGTGATCCACAACACGCGCGAACGCCGCACAAGATAAAGCGTGGTTTCTGAAGCGAGGTGTCGGCATCGATATCCATGGATATGCACGGCTGGCTGGCTAGCCGGCTGGTCGCTTGGCCACCTAGAAACCCTCATTGCATCTACGTACCATGTCTACGGAGCGCTCGCTCACCACCAGCAGTACTGCAGTGGGATGATGGGGACAAACTTGCGACACAGGTGGTAGTCAGTAACACGTACACATTGTACGATACACGTACGTAGAGCTTAGAGAATGGGGGCTGGCGGAAAGGTTCAAAGGTTAATGCTACAGTGATGCTGGGACAGGTATGACAAGAAATTCCGTGGCCGAACTCTGACATATGTCGAACTGTTGTGATCAGATGTTGAGACGTTGATATCGAGCGATCTTCTGCATAAATAGAATCGTTCTTTGCACGAGGACTGTATTAATTCAGTGTATCTACTTAAAACCTTCGATACTTCGTGTTTTACCGGTACCCTTGCCTTGGCCTTGCCACGACACTCACGTTATTGCAGGGGCAGTGCCCGTGGACGAAGTACAGCATTGCGTAGCTACCACCCGGCATCTTCAGCGAGTAGGCTACTACAGTGTAGCTGTAGAACTGTGTCGCCGCTGCGCTCTGGGCCGGGAGACACGCTCTTGTGTAGCGCTAGTCCATGTCATAGGAACTTTTTTCTTTCGGAAATCCCTTATATTAAAGCTACAGAAATGGAAGTTGGTGTGGTATGTATACCCGACGACACGGACATGGACAAATTCCGGAAATTAGCGGACAGTAACGAAGGATGGACAATCAAATATAATAAGAATAATGTCAAAGTTTGGGTGCAAAGTGGGAACGATAAGGAACAACCACAGTCGCGAATCCGAATGCTGAAGGTAGGATTAACAAGCTAAATTTACATTTGTAAAGTGTATCTCATGATCTAGAACCTGTTATACGTGCCACAATCTGTACTGGTGTTTTATTTGTCATTGTTATTGTTATTATTTCCCAGCATTCTCCACAAGCAATTTATGGCATGTTTTTAATCGGATCAAGGTAACGCCCCTTTGGCTTTGCCCTTCTGAGTCCTATTCAACCTGTGCTGTATAGTGATTAGTGTTATCATTCAAGAATCAAGTATTTTTCACTGAGTCTGAAGTAATTTACACATTGTATTAGTATCCAAACCATTCATAACTTAGAGCAAGACTTTTGTGATTTTATAGTTCAGTGGTACGTGGTACATTCATTGACCTAGGTAGATGGCCCGATTGATGTTTAACCAATGATGTTATGTGTGACCCAAACTTGGGCCAAAGCCCAAAGGATGTCTGACTTTAAACTTAGCTTTATTGTTTAATAAGGCCAAGTACAAATGAAGTAGTTTCCCGTCCTTGTGCTCATGCAATTTGGCGCTCCATTAATTTAAAAAAAAAAATGTTTTACAAGTAGACCTACTCAAAATGCCAATGAAGATTATAAAAAGATTGTGCTTCACATCCCTTTTTTTTCTTCTCTTTTTTGAGTTGTCAATGAGGTGGAACAAACCCTATCACTGTGACTGCACATTTCCTAATTGCGCTAGTACTTCGGTATCCATGTAGATATCTGAAATTCTGCATGCCCAAATTGCACCAAAATCACTGAAAAATAGCTCATTTTCAATCACTTATCAATGTGAATTTGAACCAAATCATATTAGTTACCAGGAAATGCGATATTAGACATCAACTTTCATATCCTCAATGAAGACAACTCGCTCTTTGCAACCCTCACAGCGTATTCTTCCTGCGCAATCTAAAACTGAAGTTGGCCAACAGTGCGATGCATCTTTAAGTAAGTGGGAGCCTGAAAATTAATGTACAGTGTACAAATGATTTAAGTCAAGTTTTGAGTTAGTTGAGAAATGCAGTTCTTGGAGCACACAAGAACACAGACAGACACAACGTCCAGACAGAGGTAGACATGTGTGTGCACACACTCAGACATTTTTCAAGCAACTTCTTCAACTTTAATCATTGTCAATGTAGACATTGTACATTTGTAGACTGCTCCCAATCAACTTTACTGGAAAGATACATCTCATGATACTACATGATTAATTACAGTTTCAGATTGTGCAGGCAGTTGTTGTATGGGCTATCCAGCCAGCCTATCAGAGGAAAATGAAAACAAACAAACACACAAACAAATACACAAAATGCATTGTATACATGATGTTTGAGTTCTGCCTCTGGTTATGCCCATAAAGACTATAGTCTTATATCATGACATACTATTAGTGGCATCGAGTCAGTGTATTGTAATAAAATCCAGTTCATTTTTGAAGAAAAGTACTTGTTAAAAAAGCAAACTTGTGGCATGTGTGCAGTGTGACAGATGGCCATGTGATTTACAATTGTACTTTGAGGTGAAGATTTTGATGATCAAGAGTTCAGGGTCAATGGAACTTATAAGAGTTCAATTTCAAAATCTAGCATTTTTCAGCATATGCAGCAAATGTATTAGATTGGAGCCAGATAGAACATAACAGTTTTATTTATTGCTTACCAATACACTGGCTAGATGAAGCCTTACATGCAGTTACTTTTGTCAATGTCAGTTGCGTTTCATTTCATCATCTTTTGTAGCATGTACTTCCAAGTACAGAGCACTTTGTTCTGTTTGTAAAGCAAGCAGCTACAGCTAATGAGTATAATGCTACCTACAATTTTTTTTTGGTAGTTTTGAATTAGTTTTGAATTAGACATTTTGTAATGAGCAGTAGAGTACAGTGTATACAGTGTAGTAGATCTGTGCAATATAGATGTCCTTTATTAATGTTATTGATATTATTATTATAGTTATTATTATAGATTATTATTATTATCATTATTGTTATCATCATTATTATTGTTATTGTTATTATTGGTATTAATATTATTATTGATATTATTATCAATATTACCATTATTGTTATTATTCAGTATTCATCATTATCATCACTATTTTGCAACTGTGGATTCCCTTTTTTTTCTTCTTCTTCTTCTTCTTCTTCTTCTTCTTCTTCTTCTTCTTTTTTTTTTTTTTTTTTTTTGGGGGGGGGGGGGGGGGTACCATAATGGTGCCAGTGAGAATTTAAACCACTACCAGACCAGACTCATCTCCTTTTAACCTGTTGACAACTTGTCTCGAGTATACTACAGTGTAAGTGTCTATAATGAGAAAGCACACATTGTACATGTTAGCAAATTCAGCCCGTCCTCAATTGGTTAGCTGTTCTCTTCTCCTCTCCTATCTAATGCAGGCCCACAAAGTGATGAGTGATGTGTCTGCTCCACTGATGTACGACGTCCTCCACGATCCTGACTACAGGAAAGAATGGGACAAGCACATGATAGAGGGGAAAGAAATCTGTATGCTGAATCCAAACAATGACATCAGCTATTACTGCTGTAAGTTCATGTATACTTCTTGCATTTTAATAACTCCAATTAATATTCTCTCTAACTACCTGTACACCTCCTTTTCCCCTCCTTGATGGAAATGCCGTAGTGTAAAACCAGAAACATTCACTGCATGAAACATCAGCAAATTAGAGCTGATTACTTTTTGTTTGTGGCATGAAACGTCTGCAAATTGCCATCGGCATTCAGTCAATTGCGTAGACAGAAATCTTCGCGCGCATTTTATTTACACAAATCTCTGCTCCTCGCAAAAATTTGCAAAAGTTTCTTATGTGTGAAAATTTCTGGTTTTGTAGAACACGTAGTGTTGCAGGTCATCCCAAGCACAAACATATGACTTTATGCAATGGATTTCACAGCAAGACTTTAATAAAGATATATGAGTGGTGATATACAATTGTATGATACATCTGCTTAGTTATGACCTGAGCAGATAGTTATTCTGGCAATAAGGAAGGAAGGAAGGAAATTCAGCTTATAAATGATGATTGCTGTATGATAGAAGATGTATATGCAGTGCTTCCCTGCGTTCAGAATGGAGGAAATATTTTTTTCCGTTGATGTTTTACACTCTCCTGTGGTAAAAGGAGTCTACCGGATTGACAAGGATATTAGAAGAACACCATTATAGGCAGAAATTTTTTGATATATTATATATAAAAGTCAAATATTGGAAAGTTTTGATCCATTTTTAGTAGATATTATTACAAAATGTAGATTGCATCCATTGCTTCTTGTGACTCATGAATGTAATAATCTTATACAATGTAATTCCTTGCATCGAAATGGCACCAAATTCACATCATCTTAAACAGAAATTGTACTAAATTATTGCTGTACTTAGATTGGGTATTGCAGTAACAGGTCAATGGTTATTTACCGCAGGTGGGAAATGTATTGAATGTTGTCATGAGGATAATGAAAGATTAATAAGTGAACAGATAAGGCGTGGTCAGACTGGCAAAAGATCGAGAAGTTTGGGCCATTGGTACGCGCGCGAGAAAGAGTGCGTCGTCCGATGGATAGTGATTGTGATGTAACAAAGCACATCTGTACATGACAATGGCCTTGCACTTCGGAGACACCGCCCGCAAACAGATCGAGAAGTTTCGCGGGAAGTTTGCGATCATACTGGCAAATCTTCGAGATCTTAAAGATCGCGATCTTAAACTTCGCGATCTTTTGCCAGTCTGACCGCGCCTAGTGTACTAGCAACGTAACCCAAGTCTACCAGATTGCAATGGGTGTAATTCTCTTCAGATTACTTGCAATAAAGCAAAGAATGAGAATGAACGAACCTACGCTCATTTCTGTGTGTGTGTGTGTGTATTTGCTTTTCTTTTCTCTCAGTACGATTAAAGGCTGTGGAACACCATGGTGTCATGTTGGCTCCAACTATTTGCGCAGGGTTAATATTTACAAAACATGTGTTGTGCTGACAGTGCACAATGAGATGGTGTTTCTGAACAGAGATTCTCTCGGTTGTAAGAGAAGGCGTATATGACAGGACATGCTGTTATATAACATTTTAACAGCCATTAGTTCCTTTGTCAGTTTTGTAGACATGTAGTTTACCATACAATAACCAAGGGCTCCAGTAGACTGTTTCAATCTCTTTTCAGCTGCCTATCTTCTGTTAATGTATTGTCCCAGTGCTGTAAATAACGGCCATTGTGCGCAGACATTTCACATATTTTCATCTTCCAAAAGATTCATGGTCATATACTTTAACCAACCATGGTTCAAAGCAAACTCATTCCTAGAAATAGTGGACCATACAGAACAATTCAGTTGGAGGGTGGTACATGTAGTGGGGTGGCTTAGTGAAATTATCGTGACACGGCGGACAAAAGCATGATTTTTTCACCAAAGGTACTTCATGATGTACCTTCGCAAAAAATAGGGTGCTCCAAGAAAATTGATGCTGGGAAGGAGGTCAGAGGTCAAAGGTCAATGACCTTTATTTGTGAAATAGGTTTTTTGGCTATTTCTCAGGTCAGGAATATCCAATCTGGATAAAACTTGGCAGGAAGAATATTGAGAACAATTAAAATATTTTGATTGAATTTGGAGTGAATTTTCCAAAGGTCAAAGGTCAAAGGTCAATGAACTTTTTTCTAAAAATCATGTTTTTGTTTATTTCTCCAGGTAGGAAGATTCAATTTTCACAAAATTTGATATGAACGTTGTATAGAAGGTACCAAGAGTATAAACCAGGGGTCAAATATAATTGTTGGTTTGTGCGTTGCCATGGCAACCCAAACCTAGGGTTTTTAATTGAAGTTAGTTACAGGAGGCTATTTTCCAGTTTGGAAGAGATTCCATGTGAATAGGTACAACTGATCGTCGGGATGTATAGAGGTTTGAACTACTTTTCTTTAGTGTTAAGTGGTATGTTGCCATGGCAACTACATATATAGATTTTGGTTAAACTTAAAGGAGACTTCAGAACTTATGAATTTGAAGAGATTTCCATCAGGGTTGGTATAATTGATCAACAAAAAAGTCGCCAGACAAAGATTTGTCACCTATATAGCATGTGGGTTGAGTGAATGCAGCAACAATAGTAGAACACATCAGTGAGAGTTTGAGGAAAATTGGACAATCCGTTCTAAAGTTATGAATTTTTTAAGTTTCTGCTCATGCAGTCGAGGCTGGATGAGAAGACTACTATACCTTGTAATGTCACATGTGTGCAACGATATAAAGAATGAATAAAGAAAATTCAACATAAATTATTTTCGCTTACAAAAGGATACTCGACTTCTCTTTCAGAAGGCAGGGGGAATAATATTACCCTTGACATACGTCAGTAGCAAGTCAAAGAAACTATGTGAACTTTATTCAAAAAGTATGGTTTTGTGAAATTCTCATTTTATTTTCCTTAGAATGTGCGCATGTGACATCATACACTGTGGTAGTCTTTTCATCCAGCCGCGACTGTGCAGATACCTTAAAAAATCGTAACTTTTGAACGGATTGTATGATTTTTTCCAAGCTTTCTGTGATGTGTCCTACTAATATTGTTGTATTCACTGAATCCATGTGTGCATGAAGGTGGACTTGTCCTTTAAGGACAGATTCTGAAAGAGCAGACTGTAAGCTTTAAAATGATGTATCACACAATTCAAAGGGATTCCCCTAACCTATCTAAATAATAATACCGGTACTGGAAAGAAAGCACACACTCTGGATAAGTATGAACTGAGAAAAGAGGCTGCATTGTCTATTTTAGCGTTTAATCTTTACCAAGCTGTCTCATGACATTATGTTCATCTTTTCTCCCCCCTCCAATTTTCATTTGAGTTTGTCATTATTAATTTTTGATGATAAGAACGATGCCACAAGGCATTTTTTCTTAAAAATGCTTCAACTGCTCCTTCAGGTCCAAAATCTACATCAATATATATAATTTTCCTGATCTCCTCAACATTTTCCAAAAATAAAGCATGCACCTTTTATGCATTGAGTCCTCATTTTTGTGGATAATTAAAGGCAAAAACCCAAAATTAGTGCTTGAAAATTATTCTTAAGTGTGAGTTATGAATAGAAAGATCCTCTGTAAAAAAATGAATCTGTATAATCAATGTTAAGTATTGTTAATAACACAAAATGTGAACAATATTTCTATGATAACATGTTTCCAGACTAAACCGTCCGCATTTATGCTTTAATGAGAAAAATACTGATATCTTTTTATATGTTTGCTTTGATTGCAAAAACTGTATATGGTAGGATGTCTTGTGATACAACAGGGGGGCATTTCATGAAGCAGTTTGGTCAGATATTTTTCTGACAAACTGTTACAAACTACAGAAATCCTTGCATCTGATTGGCAGAGAGCAAATTGGTCCAACAACTTGTCGGACAAAATGCTTCATGAAATGCCCCCAGACCTACACATATTATGCATAAAATGTGATATCCTGAACATTTTTTTCAAGTTACTCTCCCAAAAGTGTATATATAGGACCTTTAAGTTTTTCTTGTGTTTGTTCCTGGCAGATTACTAGTACACAAATGCTCCAATCCATGATGACCTAACGGAAATTAAGGAAATTAAAATGAATATACTGAAAACCAAACTACAGATACTAATAACTTACTTCATTCTTCTCTCCCCACCCCACCCCTTCTTTTTGGTTTCTTGATATACTAGTAGATCTAGCTGACTTTGATAATTGTCATTATGTAACATCATCTTCAATTGACAAGGCGATAAAACTTAACAATCATTTCATTATGCTGCTGGACTAATGGGGTTAGTTGAACTATATTGTTTTTGATGTACCTAGGTACTATACTTTTTCCTCCTATCAATCACATGTATTTTGGGTGGAATGTATTTTGACATAAAGCATCATAGAATCAACCTTTTTGGGGTCGGGAATTTTGTCATATTATATTGTGATTTAGATTCTGCTCTATGCTGATTTTGTTTTATTTCTATCAACTTTTTAAACTTCCCGATAGACTTTGTTCACCAGCCAACTACATCCCACCCTCTTTGGATAATGTGAACCAATCAAACATTGCTTTTACTTTTTAATAACATGTCTATACATAGCTATCAGACCAAAAATATTCAAACCACTTTAAGTCTTTATGAGTGAAATTACAAATATCAATATATTTTTAAAAATATTCAAATTGTCTAAATTCAACTTCATCTATGAAAACAAACTTTTAACCTTTTTAAGCATTTGAATAACCCCCATAAGAAATAGAAACATATAGAGAGGGGAAGTGCGGACTATAAAAATTGCTTACGGGAACCAGGTAATCCCTGCGCTAAACATATGGAATTCACACAATCTTGGAGGAAACGGGTTAAATTTGTTAGGAAATATGTAGGGCAATACCCAAAACCTTAAGTTCTCAATGGAATATGCAGCTCTTCTACTGGTAAACTAGTAGTTCTGGGAGAAAAAATGAGCTGTGACATAGTCCTACACCTGGCTCAGTCATTGCCCAAGATTTAAAGTATCTGAGCCAGAGTCACGTGTCACTCTTTGCCATTTCTCTACAGGAGGTAGACAGTACTAAAAAAATCCTTTACCAGAAATTATATCAAATTATTTAATGAAAAGGTGCTTAAGAAAACTGGACTATTCCCACACACCTCCCTCAGGTCTGCAACACAGACTAACCACCTGTTACCATAGGAAAACCAGTAAAAATGGTGTATTACTGTAAACATGCACATAATATGTCGTATTATGGGTCTGAATTTTAAGACTAGCAACCATGTACATTGCATTGCATTGTACAGAAACCTGGCGAATGCCCTGTGTATAGTCTTTGAATTCAGACATTATTGTTATGTACAAATTAAGGGCATTTTCTCATTTTTTCTGTTAGCGGATTTCTTGGAGCACCCCCTAATTTTGATCCTCATGTATATACAAATGTCTGAGGAAAAAATGACACTTTTGTCCGGCGTGTCACGATTATCAGTATATTTGTCACTAAGCCACCCCACTAATGGGCCAAGTCTATGGATTTCAAATGTCTTGTCTAGATTCAGAAGTATTACAGTCAAATCGTAATGTGGGCAGCATTCATAACAGTGGCACTGATGATGAGTTTGGTTGCTACAGTGTGTGTGTATGTGTGGGGGGGGGGGGACTTTTTGGGGGGGGGTGGGGGAGAGCTACATGATAGAATTGATTTTCTATCTTTTAAAGGAAAAGGACAAAAATTAAGAGTTAATGTTTCTCACCAATTATACATAGGGGTGAGATATAAAAAGTTAAGGCCAAGTAAAAAAAGAAAGCAGTTTCTCGTCCGGGTTTTTTGAGCAAGGCGATGAGGGAGGCCCTTACTATTTGATATCTTACTATTTTTTTCGAGGATTGTCAAAATGAAAGTAATATGTGTTTCTCGTCCGGTAATTCTGAGAAAGGTAACGAGAGAGGGCTATACTATTTTCTATATCCAATTTATGAAATGAAATATCACTCTGGTAGTTTTGTTATGAGAGACCAGGTCCCAAAAGTATGTCTTGCCTGCACTCTGTGCATAGATATAATATGTACCATACTTGAAATGAAACTTCATGCATGCAAAAATACATTTGCTTTTTCTTTCCACTACGTACACTACAGATGTTTATGTCAAGGGAAAATGACCATCTTAATACTGGTATTTAGTGTTAATGGCATTTCTGATACCAGTGACAGTGTACTTGCAATTCTGATGTATTGTGCTATTAATTGAATCAGGTATAAAACATTCTATCAACAAATGTACGACTGAAATAAATTCCATGATATTCAAAACACTGCTTTATTTATGGAATCATTGGTGTTTGTGACTTTTTGTGTCCACACAGATGGTATGTATCTGCATCTCTTCACAGCACAATTGTAGCACATTCAACTAGAAACTGGCTGGTACAATTGCAGATGGATGTCAAAATGATACTGATATGGCATTATAGCATTAAACATTTAAAGATGTTTCTTCATGTTCTAAAAAGACATTTGATAATCACTCATCATTTGGATGATGAATGATTGTATCAGTATGATACGACTCACGGCCGTGTCCGTGAATTTACATAGTACAGAAAAGTATCCCGCAGAAATACGAGACAAACCAGAGTCCGTGGAAAAGTTATTTATTTTGTAGATACACCTTTTTAATAATTCTACATTTGCTGGAAAAGCGCATTCATTTTCTCTTCAAAATAGAACAATACATCGCCGTCAGATGCAACGTTACAGAGCAGAGTGTTTGGGCCTCTACACATTCGAATGTGTTCATGCGTGCGTGCAGACGGCTGATAGATCAGGGGGGCGTTTCATCAACAAGTTCGTCGGAGTTTTCACCGACAAATTTGCTATCAGCCAATCAGACCAAGGATTTCATTAGCTTTTGACAGTTGTCAGTATAAATCCTTGCGTCTGATTGGCTGATAGCAAATTCGTCGGTGAAAACTCCGACGAACTCGTTGATGAAACGCCCCCCAGGGGGATGGGGACCCTGACAGCTGCAGACACGCATACGTATACGCGGCCAGCACGGCCACTGCACTGGCACCGTACCTTCCGACACTGCACACACATGCACATAGTCACAATGACATGAAAATGTATACATACAAACTCGATACAATCCTCACAAGCATTTGTACAGTACAATTCATCCGCTTAAAATATGAGAAACGGGGAAAAATACGAGCAATGCGCGAAATATGCGTGGAATATCAGCGATTGTTCGCAAAAAACGTTGCCGCTCTCGCGTTCACGACGATACCGAGTGCGCTGTACATCACAGCCCAGGCCCGCGCGCCGCGCCCATCCAACTACAGTTCGACTGCTTTGTGGGTCATTCTTTCTTGCCGAGCTCGCAGTGTGAAATGCGTGCGTTATTACATACGCACTACAGAAGCTACAGCTGTACTCCAGCTAAGCAGAGGACGCAAGGCGTAATTAGAAATGAGACATCACGATTGGTAGGTGAATTGTCGATTTTGTTTTTTCGGCGGCCGTAAAAATAGTAAATATCAAAAAAGTTGATGCGGGCGGGGAGCGGGCTGGGACGAGAATTATGAATTTCTTGGTATTTTCAGCGCCATTTTGAAAATAGTAAATAGTAAAAAAATCGATGCGGCGGCCAAAATCGATGCGCGCGAGGACGAGAAACTGGTTTCTTTTTTTACTTGGCCTAAGTAGATTTAGAATATTTCACATTGTGATCCAGAAGCAGGGATCCAAATTAATACCTCAAGGCACTGGTAACTGATATCGCTTTCATACCACACGCTAAATAGTGGATGATGTCCGGAGGTCGTCCACTTGTTCGTGCTAGACCACTGTTAGTATGAAAGCTTTCTCGAAAAAGACACCAGGGTGAACACTGTACGAACAGTGGATGCAATGCGTCCTAGACCATCTAGCACGAACAGTGGATGAACAGTGTACGTACAGTGGATGAACACTGTATGCCATTCCGGTATGAAAGGTCTCTGCACGAATACAGGACGTTGACCGGAACCAGACATCCTACAACGTTCTCATAAGCGCGCACTTTGCATCAATAATCTGTAATAATGAATGATGAAGAAGTATGATTTGGCATTTTAATCTTAAAAGCTCTACTTCATATTTTGATTTGATTTTAAGGGTACATGTATATAGCTATGAAAAGAAAAAAAGAAGAAAAAAGAAAGGAAAAAAAAAGTCATAAAAGAAATATCATTGAAGAATTCACTGCATCGCCTGGCCAAGCTCACCCGAGTGTGCGTGAGCGCACTCCAGACGAGCCTCCAGTATGAAGCAGTGCTCTGTCCGTGCCTCGTGTTTACACCCCAGACATCAGTCTAGAGTGTGCTCCGGTGTGACGTCTGGAGAAGTTTGGTATGAAGGGGATACATGTACGTCATCTTTTCTAGATCAAGTACTTGTACATGGAGTTCACCTTTCCTACAGTGGGTAGGTTCTGTACCTATCTAAACTACATCGTACATGATGCAAGTTGTGTACATATTTGTAAGGAAAGATCAAAGTTTCATGGTACCTGTAATTAACAGAAGTGGTTCCTAGGGTCAGGGAATTCACAAATTACACTATTATACTAATAATGGGTATATGAGGTCCCCACATGGCCTTTTGTGCAGGGTACTTGAGGGCCAAAGTACCTGCCTTTTAAATCTCTTCTGTCTTTGTTTTCTGAAGATATCGTTTTAGTAATTATGCTCTCTTCTATTCAGATATTTATCAAAGACACACCCCTCACATTAACAAAGATAGCAAAGTGCAGCAACTTGCATCTTAAATGCAATAGGACAACGGATGTTGCTTGTTATTATTCTTTATTAGTCACACCCAATGAAGTGCCATGTAACCATTGTTTTTTATTCAAATTCATGAATTCTTAAATCGAGGTGTTTTTATTGTAACCGCTTGACAAATTGCCCTTCAGTATTAAAAAACAACTCTATGCAAGAACTTCATAAATTTGAATAATTACGCAGTACCAGCTGCATGCCATAAGGATTGGAACCAGCACTGGCTGTTGGGCGGAAGCACGGTGGTCTAATGGATTTTGTTTTTTATTTGTTATGTGTGCACATTCTCTTAATTCTGTCTGTCATGGCAGTTATGAGTATATTCATCCTACCAGGTGTCTTCAGTTCTTTAACTCTGGTTACCACACACCTTTAAACGTATTCTTCATGGGAATCAAGTTCTGCAGAGCTTTCTGTGACATAAAGGATCATTGCTTTGGATTAAACTTTCTCATCAGATAAGAAAACATATTTAAAAACAATCTTCTCTTTTCAAGAGTAGATTCATGTTTTGTTATGTCTGTCTGTCTGTCCCTGATCATACAGTGCACAGTGTACTTTGTGTTTTGAGCAGTACAGTGTGTGAGCAATTATTTGTACATCAATGCTTATAAACACAACATGCTGACTGTTGTTCATATGAAAGTTGAATTAAGGTGCATACAACTGTATATGTGATGCATTGATATACCACAACTCAATCCTTTGCTGGTGACCTATACAATGGTACTCTCTTAGTTTTTATGTAATATCTCCTTGTTAGCAACCATTCTTCAGTGATGATGCCAAGGCAACTACATTGAAAGGTAGCTTTCACACAAACACACACAGTGACATTGCCTTGGATTTTAAAAGCCTTTTTTTCATGAACCCGTGTCCAAGAAGAGATTATCTAGCATTGTCAACAAATGCCTTACACAGGCTTCATGTTTGTATTCAGTGGGTGTGCACTCAATCCTGACTGTAGTTTCATATAAACATCTTTCCTTCACATTGTGTATATTTATAGACAAAGAAGACAGTACACAAGTTTGTATCATACAATGTATAATGTGTCAGTAAGTTTCATTTCTGGATGCTGATGGACAAGTAACTTAGCTTCATGCCAACATCGCGAAGATTGATGTGCCTTTGAAATTAGGCAATATGTAGCAGGTTGAATTTCTTCTGTCAAACTGTAATTACAAGTAGAACAGTTGGAACTCTCCATGTATGTATTTAATAGGGCATTACTTGTTGGAATGCTGAGACATCATGGAAATTACAGCTGTGGCACCATGGTTTTAGATCTATATGATCTTCTCCCACAGGGCATTTATTGCAAACATTTCAAGTTAAAAGATACCAGTCAGGACAAAACATCCTCTTTTCTCACCAGAATTAGTGGGGCTTTTCCACAACCAGGACCTGTTGAACAATGGTTAAGTGACACCATGATGAAGCAGATCATCTGAACTGACTACCAGTACAATATTCAGTCATGCCAACGTGCAATTCAATGTGCAATTCATCTATACTTGCTCTTAAACCTTGGCATTTGATGTGATTCATATTTGAACCTGTGCAGCCATTTTACCAAGACTTGTCCACCTGCTTGTGGTCATCTTTACAATGCTTGTCGTATTTGCATACATTAGAATTTGGTCTAATATGCTACACACTCTAGTCATCACAACTTATCGTAGATACAATGATTCTAGCTATCCGTTTTCTTCAAGTTGCATGAGTAGCCAGCAAGGCAGATTCTCTTGATTGTAATATTCACTTGAAAATAATGTTATCCCATGTGAATTGCACAGTTTGACAATTTAACTAGATCATGTAAAAACAGATTTTAGTTTTTATTCTCCTTTTTATTTCTTTTCTTGTTATAAATCACAGTGAGATGTCCATCCCCAATGAAGAACAGAGACTTTGTAACACAAAGGACATGGCTGGAAACAGACAGAGAATACCTCATCTTCAACCACTCTGTGTTCCACAAGGTACCTCATATGTCCCACTTTATATATTGATTTTCTGTTCACTCTTTTTTATGCCTCCGCCACGAAGTGGTGCCGGAGGCATTATGTTTTCGGGTTGTCCGTCCGTCCGTCCGTACGTACGTCCGTCCGTCCGTACGTCCGTCCGTCCGTCCGTCCGTCCGTCCGTCCGTACGTCCGTCCGTACGTACGTCCGTCCGCTTTCGTTTACGCGATAACTTGAGTAATATTTATTGGAATTCTACCAAACTTGATCCAAGTATGAAGTATGATAGGGCAATTATTTGATTAGATTTTGGGTGAAATCAGCTGAAGATCAAAGGTCAAAGGTCAAGGTTAAATCATGAAATTGTATCCGTTTACGCGATAACTCAAGACTGGATGGAGCAAATTTCACCAAACTTTGTAGGAGGATGATGTATGATGGGACAATTACTTGATTAGTTTTTCAGTGAAATCGGACAGAGGTCAAAGGTCAAAGATCAAGGTCAAATCCTAAAATTTATCTGTTTACGTGATAACTCAAAACTGGATGAAGCAGCTTTCACCAAACTTGGTCCAAGGAGGATGTATGATGGGACAATTAGTTTTGTAGATTTTAGTGACATTGGCAAGAGGTCAAAGGTCAAAAGGTCAAGGTCAAATGTTACAAATGTTGCAATTTCCGCCATATCTATGCAATGCCCGAAGGTATTTTCTTGAAACTTGGTGTGAACATGTACTACTGCGTAAAGATTCTGCAGAGGGAGTTTCATGTCATAAGGTCAAAGGTCAAAAGGTCAAAGGTTAGGTGAAAATGTTGCAATATCACTTTTCTCGCAAATGGTTCAATGTATCTTCGTGGAACTTGGTACACACGCATGTACTGACTGGCAGGGATTATCTAGGGAATTTAGGGGTCATGGGTCACTAGTCAGGGGTCAAAGGTCAAGGTCAACTCTCAAAATTTTACTATTTCCCTCATATACTAGTATATGCAATGCTTGCATTATTAGTTTCAAAACTTAATACATGCATTACCTAATGGAGATTCTCTGGGAAATTTCCAGCCAGAAGGTCAAAGGTTAAAGGTCAAAGGCCAGGTTTCAATGCCCCCCCCCCCCCCAAAGGAAAAAAAAATAATAATAAAAAAAAAAAAAAATCTATTTTGTACCATCATTACACTCTTTCTTCATACCTTGGAAATTAATCAGTGCGTAAACTTATAAAAAGGTCTGTCAGAATTCAAGTAAAAATTCTCAATTCCCCAAATATGTGTACCTGCACTCTTAGAAAATTATAGCAAACCCAGTTCAAGACATTTCTGACAAACCTGTCATTTCAGTATTTTGCCAGTTATGTGAAACTGTCATGGATTACACATTGTGAAGACATTGTACTATACGCCTATTGGGAGAATCATGCATTATGGCAGAGGCATCAGTCGCCATAGCGACATTTCTAGTCTTTAAAAATTTTGAACTTTAATATATCCCAACTGTACCATGATAGAGGCAGCACTTATTCCTAGGGCGCAGCTGATACAAAGTTGTTCAAATGGAAGTGATTTGCTCAGGTGTCAAAATGGTGTGAAGATGAAACTTTATAAAATCTGTGACTTTTACAGCCAAATACTATGTTTTGAAAATATTCTTCTTCTTTTTTAAAGCATAATAAAATTTTATCAAACCAATTGGGAAACAAGGGGGGGGGGGGGGGGGGGGGGGGGACAAAGTTGTTCAAGTGGTACAGATTGCCCTTACAGTAAATTATGTAGCGAGCATATTGTCCAGATCTAGAAATTAGATACAATACAGTCAGGTCATTATATCTTATGAAGACAGTTTTAGAAAAAAAACAAAAAACAAACAAACAAACAAACAAAAACAACAATTGTAGAAATAGACAGGGGTTGAAGTGTCGAGAATTTTGTAGAATTTTATACCATATTATAGAAGCTTATAATATCTGATGTCCTGTTGGGCTTATCATTG
Source organism: Diadema antillarum (assembly GCF_040938485.1). Lineage (NCBI taxonomy): Eukaryota > Metazoa > Echinodermata > Echinoidea > Diadematoida > Diadematidae > Diadema > Diadema antillarum. The sequence continues at coordinate 755,206 of NW_027271035.1, read as the reverse complement.
CCATAAGTGCTTGAAGTTTATTTCGAGATATAGAAATAGTGGAAAATGAAAAAGAGTATAAGATGAACCATTTGTCAGCCACTTATAACCATATTAAGAATATTTTAGTTGTGATTAAGTGTGAAATTCAATATGCAACACCTCATCCTCGTCAAGAGCTCAGAAAAAAAAATATTCTATCTTCTTTGAATCTTTCATACAATGGTTCATGATTTCTATAGTGTGACTCTCTACAGAATTATGGGAGATTGAATTTGTGCAAAGTTTATAAGATTCCACCTAGGAGTATTGACAGTCAAATATGGATCTCAATTTATTGTTTTAGTATCGATGTGATATGTAGCAGATATGTCTCTTTTGACCTTCTCTTTCACCCCAAAAGAGAGATTTTGTGAGAAGTACATGTTTAGTCATCACTCCCTTGTGAATTGATTCTTTGTCCTATACAGGATCTGCCCCCTAAGAAAGGCTTCATTAGGGGCGAATCTATCTTGACTGGTTACCTGGTAAGACCAAAGGGGAAGAACGGCTGTGAGATGTTCTATGTGACGCAATCAGACCCTAAAGGTTAGTGCCAAAACTGTGCATCTGTGTGAAGAAAACAGTTTGTTACAAATGTACAGGAATTATATATGTTATCGTAAATGTATTCATATACCTCGCAGCCAAAGAGTTAAGTAAAGCTGGCACACATCCATAATGTGTTCTACAATGTGTTCAATGTGTTCATCTACAGTGTGTTCCCTGTAAAATGCAACCATCTTATAATAGTCAGATCAGATTTTTTTTTTTTTCACGTGTGTGTATTGTACATGTATACACACACACAACGCATACACACACAAACACACTCACACAATTTGTATTATATGCATGCAGTCACCAGCACTGTTGACAAGAAACTTCTTCAGAATCTTTTTTTTGTTTGTTTGTTTTTTTTGTTTTGTTTTTTTGAGCTCCCAAGAAAAGAGGTTGGGAATTAGGTTATCTGCTCACTGGACAAACTGAAAGTGCATGGCATTTGACAATTACTTACACACTTGTGCACAGCATATAATCTCTGACGATATGCATTCCGTGTAGTGATCTCAATTTAAGTGTAGGTTGGCCTACTTTGCTTAAAGGGACTATGCAATGCAAGCATGCAAGTTGACTTGCATTGATTCAAAATACCCTGATCATCACCTTTATACAGGTACGCTGTAGCTTATACTGTAGAATATCTAAATATGTGCCATATACTTTATACTTCTATTTTTATCATTTTTATTCTCATTACTTGGATGCGTCCACGAAGAAAGAAAGAAAGAAGAAGAAGATGAAAAAAAAAAACAACCGTCCAAACCAAGAGACTGCCTGTGACATCATCTGTCAAGCATTGCTAAAGTACTAAAATGATTCACAAAAGATATTGAAACTGTACCTTACACTAGACCAATCACAACCTGCATGTTTCCCTGCAATGTATATTGTTAGTGATATTTGTAGTAACATGAAAACATGCAATTGTGCTCATTCTAATGAAAGGTGCATTTCAATGTCTTTTGTAAATAGTGTTAGTACACTATGTACTTAAGTAATGATTGACAGATGAAGTCACTAGCAGAGTATTGGCTTGGAAACTTGTTTTTTTTTATGTAATCATATCAAAGTAATCTGAAGGAAAATAGTAGACATATTATTTTAGAATATACTCTGGCACATATTTAGATATTTAATTGACCAAATAAGCCATAATTAGGGTATAGCTGAATCAACACAAGTCAACATGCATTATTTGCATAGTACATTTCCTTTAACTGGGCTTAAATATGCTGTAATAGGAGGATTTAACATACTCCAACAAGATTTGTGACACACCCATTGAGGACGGGCTGATTTTGCGACAACAGGCATTTCCCTTTATAGACACCTGCCCGAGTGTACTTGGGCAGGTGTCTATTAAACAGGTCTTCATCCTTAACAGGTTAAGAATAGCATTGTTGAAACATCGACCACATGAAAAGTTAATGTAAGAAACTCTGTAGAAATACCTGTAGTTTCATACAGATATTCTGTTATATTTGTCTCCATCCAGCTCTCGTAATCAGCACTGGCTGACTGCCCATGGCTGATTAGCTAAGAACAATTCACACGCCCTGATAGCCTCACGTAGTTTTATGCAAAGTGTATCTTAATGAATGGTTTTCAAAACAAGAAGAAGATGAATACTTAACCTTCTTTATTGTTTGCTCTTGAATGTCACACGGTAATTGAATATATTTTCATCTCTTAGATTTTCACCATATCCGTCACCGTTTCCTTCTGTGGTTCAATTATTTTTCTGTAAAGTGCTAAACATTCTTTTCATGATTAAAACAAACTAAACATGGCAGTAGTACTCCTGAAGATGTAAGGAAACAGAGAAAAAGAAAGGAAGGCAAATAGAAAAAGATTCATAGTAGCAATCTTTTATGGAGGTGCAAACTGGTTGATTTTACTTAAATTCTTCCAGACATATTCTGATATTATGGAAGAGGAATAGTTTCAAAAAGTTCCTGCTGATATTTCTATTGGAATGAGCAAATTGAAGATGCTTTTCAACACATTCTGGATAGCATTAAAGGGATGGTATAGATTTGGTTGAGACCTGGCTTAAGGCATTTAACTTTTCTTTTTTTGTGAGATAATGAGAAATCTTTTGTGAAATATGAAAAAGCATGTAATTCCAAGGGGAATTTTCATAATGGTTATTTGATGGAGATTGTTTTGAAATGTCTGAGATATCCAAAACAGTCGATACTAATAAAAGGTGGGACCCACCCTTTATTGAGATCTCTTTGTTTTACTTTGTTTTTAGACATCTCAGCCATTTCAAAACTGATTTTCATCAAAAAGACTTCAAATTCCTCTTAGAATGGCATGCTCTGCATAACGTTTCATAAGTGGTTTCTTCAAGTATGTTGTTTAAAAAAGTCTAAAGCTTAATCCTCATTAACACCAATACTGTATCATACCTTTAAGCTAACTCAGTGACTCTTTGCCTTCCTTATGCACATATTTGATAATGCAAGAAACAGACAGCAGAGGAAGTCACCTCCTCTTGGCAATCTCAATTTTTCCATGACAAGATCCTCCTCAGACTTTGGGGATCAAAGTGCCATGACAAGAATGCACAATCACAATGCCATTACCTAAAGAAATAAAAAGCAATCGATACACATGTAAAGCTCCGCTCAACAATACCCTTGCTGCTCCACATAATTTTACGAAGTCAATCACCATATCCATGGTGCCATTTTATGCCCTGTTATGTAATACCTGCTTGCACAAATCCTGTCGTAGGCCAACCAGCACATATCAACTCCAATCCCAAACCAAGGAGCTTCGAACACAAGGGTATCCTTGCATCTGTTTGAGTGTATGCATTAGATATGGAGAGAAAAAAAGGAGCAGGAATTAAAAAAAAACAAAAAGACTGCCCAAAACAGGTAAAGAAAAGATGGTGGTACTGTATATTCACGTAAAGGTAGCATTACAACAGTAGTGTCTGTTGAAATATCCATTAACAATGGAATACAGTAAAGGATTTAACCCAAGCCATTTTGTGGTGATAAATATTAGAAAGCCGGAGGTATTAATGCATTTCAAATGGTACCAGCAAATAATGAAAATGTTTAATAGTTACTGCATACTATATATTCTCCATTAGCTTGCTGCTGAATGAAATTTATAAATGTATGCACTTCATACCTGTAATATTTGTGAAAAAGAACAGAAACTGGTAGTAAAGCATGGGTAGTATTAAATGCCCTCAACCAGAAAAATGATGGTACCATATTTTACTTAAAGGGGAATTCACACCAAACATACATGTGGATTCAGCAGTTACAGAAATATCAGTAGAACACGTCGGTGAAGTTTTAGGAAATCTGGACAAGCTGTTCAGCAGTGATGAGTATATAAAGTTTTTAGTTAAATCTGCATCATGTGCAATGTATGCACTGTCATTTGCTGGAAGAGAAGGCATCAAAAATATATGATGCCACAATGGGACAGCAAATATAGAGAAAATGTGATTGTAAAATGCTTGTATGCTGTCCATCTTTCAACTGTAAATAGTACAGGTACATTAAAGGGACATTCCAGACAATGTATGTAATTTTACATTATGTACAATTAAGTACTTGAATTGATAGTGCCATGTACATTATAGATTTGTGGAATTTATTGTGGTCCTTGAGCAGACAAACTAGTACTCTAAAAAAAACAACAACAACATATTACACTGAACAAAGATGATGACGTACACTGTAAGAGGCTCGCATATTCCAATAATGTAGCAATGTAATTCCATCATAATACTGCTTGTTTTACAAGTTCATCTGTGTTGAATTTATGCATGCTTTCTTCTTATGAACTGCTTCCATAGCACCCAATCACACTTTCTTACAGTGTTTGAAGCAGCTACAGTTTATAAGTCATCATCCTTGTTCACCGTGGTATGTTATGAAATTTGAAACATTCTTAAATCTTATTCCAATCACTATAAATACTGGAAATCTGTATCTAGTATAGATGTTCAAATGCAAAAGTCTTAAAATCATCAAGAAGTTCTTTAAAGGGGATGGCTAGTAACTGATCAGTGGGAATCAGTGGGAATGCTGGGGGATGAGTGTTCCAATTCATGTGGGATTTATTTAAGAGTACATTATATATCTATTGTTGTGTGAAAATTATTTGCTTCAGAACGGTCTCATATTCAAGTAATGTGCAGTTTAATGCCCCCTCACTGTACAGGCATGCTAACCTGGAAACATTAAACTGCACATTACTTGAATATGAGACCATTCTGAAGCAAATAATTTTCACACAACAACAGATATATAAGGTACTCTTAAAGGGGAAGGCTAGTAACTGATCAGTGGGAATCAGTGGAAATGCTGGGAGATGATTGTTCCAATCCTTATGGGATTCATTCAAGAGTTCACTGTATACTCTATTGTTGTGTGAAAATGATTTGCTTCAGAACAGTCTCAAATTCAAGTAATGTGCAGATTAATGCTCCGTCACTGACCAGGGACGCTAACCTGGAAGCATTAAACTGCACATTACTTGAATATGAGACCATTCTGAAGCAAATCATTTTCACACAACAATAGATATACAATGAACTCTTGAATGAATCCCATAAGGATTGGAACAATCATCTCCCAGCATTTCCACTGATTCCCACTGATCAGTTACTAGCCTTCCCCTTTAAATGAATCCAGCAAGAATTGGAACAATCATTACCCGGCATTCCCACTGATTCCTACTGATCAGTATACTAGATATCCCCTTTAAAATGTTACACTCTATTATGGGTAGTGATGTGATCATTACTTTACTTTTTGTTTCCCTTTTGTTTCACTTTCTCTTCAGGGTCGGTACCAAAGTGGGCAGTCAATAAGGTTGCCCAAATTGTTGCACCATCGGTAAGTACCTGCCCACAATTGTCTTAATCAATTGAAGTCCCCTCCCCTCCATGTTAAAGGCAGCAACTACAGAATATCCTATGTGCTTCTAGGATGAATTTTAGATAAGGGCAATACATTTGGAGCACTTTGGAGAGCATGCATAATTCAGTTACCTCATCTACAACAGCAGACAAGTCTGGCACTCTGATTTATGGATGTTTCAACTGAATAGCTTGGTTGGACGACAAAACACAACAACTTGCTGCTAGACAAATATGGTTTACATATGGCAGGAGAAAATTCTTTTGGTGAGAAGGTAACCTTCCACAAATCTTATTTGACTATTTGTCCATCTGCCATATCATTGCATTGTTCATATAATTCACAAGGTCGAACAATTTTTCAACAGAGGTAAACAAATTTTGATGCAGCACTCCTAGAAAAAAATAATACAATTCCTCTCGGCCACCTCGGTGCACCTCGCTGTAGCAGAAACTAGAGCACACACGTAAGTGTGCGTAATGAAAAGTTTATTGTTCCTACTTGCCAAAATATTGAAAATCCTTCATAAAATCCACAAAAATTCCCAGATCACTACCGAAATGTAATCATCTGATACTTGCGCCATTCTCAACCTTCCCTCTAAGTTTTATCCAAATCCGTTTACTACTTTTTGAGTTATTGTGCACATGGACAAGCAAATAAACGGTAATGAAAACATAACCTCCTCCCGTGATGGAAGCAATAAAATACTTTCTGTATGGGGAAAAAAGGGAAAATTGGAAATAGAGTTTTCATATTCATATATCAAATAAAGGGGGGGGGGGGGGAAGAGCTTGTGAGAGTACATTTGTCTCCCCACCTCCTCTCCCCCCCCCCCCCCAAAAAAAAAAGAGAGTTCCTGCATGTGGTCTTGAAAGGAAGGTAGCTTCATATAACAACTACAGTACATTCACCTTGCTTGCATGGTTGCGAAGATGTTGTCAAATTCTTTGGAAATTCTGAGGACTTTCAAAGCCACAAGATTGTGTCGGGATTGGATTACGAATCTATATAACATTACTTTTCTGTTTGCCGTTATCAAATTTGTGTCCAACAGCAGGTAAGATTTGTAAGATTTTATTGACTTTATTGACCCCCTTTCGGGGTATGATATTATTATTATTATTATTATCATTATCACCGTTCTTATATAGCGCATAATACCTTTGGCAAGGTCTCTATGCGCTTAATCAGTATAATGATAGTACAATCATATATCAAATCAAAGAATGCAAACATGGATGATAGTAAACATGTGAAAGTATAGAATACAACAATCGTATCTACAAGTCAAGGCATACAAGATGTCTGACTGCTGTACATCTATGTGTACACATATTTGCATTTTCATTTCTTGTTGTGAAACTACTACAGGTAATGAAGACCCTGCACAAAGCCTGTCTGAGGTACCCCCAGTGGAAGAGCACGCACAACCCCGGCTTCAAGCCCTGGCTGTACCCGGAGCAGGCCCTGGGCTACCTGCCCCGCCTCAATCAGGAGGACATCCTTCCCAAGCAGGAGTACCCCTCGGACGACTCCCTGGACGAGAGCGAGATCAAGGAGGAGGACTTCACGGACGACGCCCTGGTGGTAGAGGACAAGGATCTTTGATGGCAAGTGATGGACCTCCTGATGGCGACAGAAAATGGGCACGTTTTGTTGCCTGTCTCGTAGTAGAGTGCAAGCCAGATGTTTTAAAGACCCGGTAACGTGGGGATACCTTGGAGTGGAAAGGCTAGCCCGGTTTCGGTATATGTGAGAATCCCCGTATTGAATCATTAATAGCTGTATCACAGATCTCTGCCTAAGTACACAAACAGCCAAAGAATCTCAAGTGGATTAGGCCATTGTCAAAGAGCGTACACTTCGATGCACATATTTGCTGACCAGTGCTATTCGTGGTTTTTTAATGTACCCCAGTGGGCAGTGATTGAATCCAGCCACCCGTGAATCCGCCCACCATAAATCCCCACGCTACCGGGTATTTTAACTAGAACAAGATGATGCCAGTGTGACTTTGAGTCAAAGGCATGTGCTGTTGTTATCTCTGCAATATTTCCATAGTTCTTCCTCCAAAATTTGTACGAGTACTTACTTTGACCTTTGACTTAAAAAGACGTTAACTTAATTCTGGTTCCGCTGATATTAGGGAGCTGTAGATTTTGACGCGGATGTTTGAGATGACGATTGCGTTGGACATTCTCCTCTCTGCGTCATGTTCAAAAGTAGCTTTAGCATATGCCAGGATGTAACCTATAAAAGAATAGAATGGCACCCCCATGTGATCGCTGCCAGTGTGTCAAGTAGCCTTGTGCGTTGTGAATTGAGCAGACGTAAAAATAGCCCAGAACGCGTAGTGAAAACTCAGATGATGCGAGCTATAAGTAGATCACATTTGACAAGTGATTTTGCACATGCTCAGAACAGTTTTTTTTCCTCTGAACATCCCCGTCGCAAAAATCTAAAGCTCCCTATTAATGCTCAGTGGCTTGAAACGTCCAAGGAATTGTGTGAAGCCAACTGAGTGGATAACTCTCCCACGTGACAAGAATTCCATGGGGAAAAAATTGTCTAGGATTATCACGACCACTTGAAGTATTTGACTATTCCTGTTCAGGTGTTATTTCATTATCTTATCTTAACGTAGCCGATGAATAGGAAGATTAGTACTCTACAGTGGCGGCGGTCATCTGTATGTATTTCATTTGTTGTAGTTTCTATCAAGTGCCATGTCATTGTGATACTGTATTGGAGAGCAGCTTGGCAGATAAACATTCCAGGAAGGTTTAGAAAAAAAAAAGAGTACATACATCTGCTTGTGTTGATATCTTCATTTGCATTGAATATCCCTATTATGGCTCTCTTAATGGGGTCAGGAGACATTTTACGTTTAGGGGAAATTACAAATCTGAAATTAGCATGGATTTGAGTATGTTTGAAGTCGAAAAATTCATTATCATTTTTGTTTAAATTTGTATGTATAGTTTAGCGCCATGACCGATGATATGTCATTTTATGTAGCTGACATCATCTGTTGCTACAGATCAAAAGCTAAAACAATGCATATAGTAGATTCCGAGGACTAATATGAATGCTGTAATGCCTGTAATTATGGCCATATTCGTTAGATAAAGAGAATTAATTCTTCTCTCTATTTTCTGTTTTAGGAATTAAAATTTACTGTCTTTTATCAAATCATATGCAAAATGGAAATTCAATCAGAATATAGCTTCTCTGTTGCTGAATTTTTTTCCAGGGTGTACACTACATTCTTGAAAACTTATATTTTATGTGTTCCAGTTTATGTTGAAATGATTGGGTCTGACAAATTTTGTAGAGCTAATTAGCCTTTTGTTGTTTTTCTTGTTACCTTTAATATTTTAAATGGCTAAATGAGGCAAATTGATTTTTAATGCTCACAGTCAAGCAAAGTACTGCATGTGATGTATATGATGTAAATCTTACATCATGAAACATTCCAATCTTAAAAGGGTACAGTAGTGGTATTACAGGGGTATGTATACCTGCAGTCACCTTGGACAAATTCTGTACTTCTTTTATTTGACCTAATATTTGTAGAAAACATGCTGTCTCCTCACAGCAGTTCAATCACAAGTTCTGCATTGTCATTCTTGATGAGATAGGCATGCTTTAATTCCATTTCACAGTACATGGCTACTTTCTGGAATCATTGAGGTTTTAGACAATGGTAAAGGGGTCTGTGTAACACCAGTATACAGATCGCGGATGTTGGTTTTTTGAGCACATATTTATTTGTTTGTAGCTCAATCTACCCAAACCTCACCTGAGAAATAATCATGTATTCATGTATTTTTTTAGAGTGTCATTTTATAGAGGAGTTACAGCAACTGAAATAAATCCTTGAAGCTTATCATTTTAAACAGCCAGTCATTATTGCACATTTATTGTCTGCTTTGCAAAGCAGCATGTATCAATCACTGTCATGGTGTTGTAAAGATCAACGTATATTTGATTATTTTCCAGATGAAAAGCCTATCCATGCATATATGATGTCTACCATGCACATGAAATTTTATTATTACTGTGTACCCCATTTATCTAACGAGACAAAGTTTTTGCAAACCAGGACTTCCCGACGATTTCGTGAGTGGTTAAGTTTGCCATCATGGAGTACAGTAATGAGTCTGCACATGCACATGGCATTCGTGTCAAGATGAGAGTTGATATTGTCCTGTAAAATTCGTAAAAGCACCCGACTTGCAAAATTTGCATAATTAAAAGACCCTGCGAAGGATGTGATGGATGCAGTACGGAATAGCGAAGAGGAGAAAGAAATATGACAAATATGGTGTTAACACAAAGAGACATGCAAACTGCTTTGTTTTTAGCAATTTTAATGTCTTCCTGAGTTGTGATGTAGTTTTAAGTTAACAAATACAAATCTTTCCAGTTCGAGGGAGCTCCGTAAAGTATTATTAGATGACTTGAGTTGAATTGAATTGAAATTTGAAAATTCAATCTTTAATTAGGAGGACTGTAAGGCCATCAAAATTAAGCCACTATCCCGGTTAAGAGATCCTACATTGCGTCATTCATATACTTCACAAAGCTCAATACATGGGCCTTCTTATAATTCTGTAACTAGCACACAATTCACTGCATTATCAATGAGAAATTTCTATAAAAAAGCAGTGCAGAGGACAGAATTTGCATTCTTCATTCTGGAGATCAATTGAACATTGTATTTCAGGCAGCCACTGTAACACCCTTCCAAATTAAAGAGTAGAAATTGAAGAAGTTAACTTTCAAACATGAAAGGGCTGTTCTTGAAGGTGAAGTTTTACTAGGAATACTCAGAGAAGAGTAATGGGTTTATTGTGTGGCAGGTGTGTCTTTTCACCTTCTCTTCTTCTAAGAATCTTGATTTTTTACAGAATTATCAAATTAATTAATGCTTCCAAAACTGGAATGAGAGGGATGAGATTAGCATTGTTTTCCGTAGTTAAATTTCATGGGCAAATGAATTGGAGAAGTGAAAGGCTGTAGATAGTTGTTTGTTTGTTTGTTTTTTATACAAGCCAATTTGTATATGGAGGGCAATTCTCTGAAGAAAAAGTACCAGATTTGAAAATAATACCTGTGGTGAAAGCAACATTTATTTATTCTTTTGATTTATTTTTAATGTCATTCTTAGGCCATTCAGTGTGCTCTCCATGTGATCAGATGAAATGTAAAGGTTAGTCTTCTGTGCACACAGAACTTTCTTCCATGACGAGTATTTTTTTTTCTTTTTTTAATTGCCACAATTCAGTTTGCGAGCCATGAGAAATGTGTACTTGCTGTCAAATCACAATACCTTCAACAGAAAAAAAAAAGAGGGAAGAAGAAGAAGAAGAAGAAGAAGAAGAAGAAGAAGAAGAAAGTAGCTAAGTAGATGCAAGAAAGTGCAAATAGACAGAGTGCAAAAGCAGAGTTTGTATATTAACTGCTGTGAGTGCGTGGTATAATTTGTCCAATCAAGAGCACAGATAATGCAGTTGAGATTTCCTTAGAATCTCACACTTGAATTCCCTTTTGTTGTTGATGTGGTTTTGATTCAGCCACTTAGGGAGGTTTATCCATGGTATTTTTTTCCTTTTTGTTTCCCTGTGTTAGCTCAACTTTTTCCAAATGTAACAAGAGGAAAGAGGTTTTTTTTTCTTCAGTCTACCATGACTTCAGAGAACAGCAGGTAATTTATATTATGATGTACAGTAATATGACACAGCAAAGACACCACTGTACTATGATGTCAGACAAGAGTTGACTGAACATGGAATTTGATTGAACTCCTCATGGTTTGTATGACAAATTCATGTGAAATGAAAACAAAAATATGAATGAAGTCATCATTATGTCACCTGATGTAGAATTTCAAATTTATTCACAAGTGCCAGTGCCGTGAATTTCTCAATGTCATGGAACACATTATGTGATAATCCAAAACCAAAATGTTCCATCTCATGGAATATTATATAATAGGAGTAATATATTCTCTGCAATACAAGTCTGTTGTATGATAGACACACACACATAATGCATGTTCTTGTGTGTGTACAGTACAATGTATGCGTGTGTTGTCTATGTTTGTGTGTCTTTAAAATTAATGAAGCTAATTCTCGATTTCTTCGGATGGTCCTGTGGTATGTACTTTGGAAGAATTGTTTTGCCGTGGCTAATTTGACATGAACAGGACCAATAAACCAGTTTGCCTTATAACTGGTCACCCTGTTTGCGACATCAGCATGTCTTCACTGTAGCGGTCAGCCTGAATTCTAGGAGAAATGTAGGATTTCAAAAGAGAATCTCCATGGAGTGAATGGTTCAGACACGCCTAAAATTTTTCCAAAATATTCACTCCTTTATCCAAAAGAGACGGTGAACTGAGCCAACTGCAGTTTGAAAAAAAAGGGGGGAATAAATAAATGTTGGAATTCGAGAGAGTGTAACAGATGATCATGATCTGTGGTCAGTGGAGGAAAACTTTAACCACCTATGTACAAGAAACTGTTGGGTTCTGTGTCAAATTTGCATGGACTTCACAATGTTGTAGGAGAGGATTAATTGAGAACAGACAAGTACAAATGTGTGTTGTTGATTACGGTTCATTAAAAAGAAAAAAAAATCACCAATTCGCAGATAATCAACTGCACAGAGTTTTTTATCCAACTTTGCTCTGGCTGGAGTGTGTCACATAAATCTCAAACAAGAACTTTCGATTGCAAAAGCAGTCAATTTTGATTACCCATGCACACCTTTTTTTCCTGTGTGTTCTTCCTTTTTTGACATTCTGCAGTTTGTGGCTAAGTTTGTGGTCATTTTTCCAAGCTTGAAAATTATGTTCGCTCAATTCTTCAAATTGTTCTTGTGTCTGTCTCTTCTTATATCTGTTCTGTCAGTTAATATTCTTGGCTCAACAGGCGACTAAAGCAAGATTGAAATTTGTCAATAATGCACAGATTTATGAGTGATATTTGTGGAAGTGCAAATAGTCCACATTCTTCTACAATTCGACATTCTAATCTAAATTAGCTTGACATCATGGAATAGCCAGCAATGAAATGTTTTAAGAAACATTGCAATATTGCAGTGCAAGCATTGCTGATTTGCTTTTTGTTTTTTTAGGCATTCTTCATCATGTAACTGAGCATTTTCTTTTGTCCTAACACATATGAATGTATTCCTCCTTTGTGCTTCCCCGAGTGTTTATGTGGGTGGGTTTTCTTTTTAATCTATAAAAGTTTTATGGATTCCTATGCCATTATTGTGCAGTTCAAATATAGATTGTGTCATGTGACTTGCAAAATAATTGCTTTCACAAAGTCACATTTAGTTATTGTGGCTGTAACAACCTTTGTGGTAGTACTTGATCCAAACCACATTAAGGAATCAATTTCCTGTAATTAGATAGTGCTTCTTTTTATCTGCCACAATTGAAACCAACATGAAAACTTGTAGCAGTCATTTGTCTAATTCTCCCCCATTCACTGGAGCACTTCAGTTGAAATGAATCTCAGCAGGCTTTGTAAGGCTGATGATTAAAGGATTCAGCTCCATAGCTGGCATCGTAGTCGTCAAAAGGATGTATTATTTCATGCTTGTTTTCAGATTGTGTCAATGAATGGTATAGTTTATTCAAATTTCATGAAGAAAAAAAAAGACATGGTAAAGGAGAAGGGACAAAATTGATGTCATGGTTGCCATGTAGAGTCTTCAAATGACATTGAAAATTCAGTGAACCACTAGAGGAAGACATTTTAGTCTATGATAAGGTCTTGAATGTGGATATACCCTTTTGTCTGTGTGCAGGCAACGCATTTGCAGTGAATGTGCATGAAGATATGATACAGAAATGTGTGTAATGTCATCTGCTTCGATTATTTTATTCTTTTACACATAGTGTATATGACACTGTTTTTTGTTTTTTTTTTGTTTTTTTTTTTAGCATAGCATAGCATATTTCAAACAGGGACTTGTGAGGCTATTTTTCTGTTGTTGAATGAGATATTTAGAACCAAAGCAGTGAAACTGAGGAATAAATATGATCCCTTTTAAGGAAGCAAGGTTAGCAATTATCTACCTTTCAAGTAGTGCCATGGGAAGCAATATTTCTGTGTTGTCAACTTGTGAAATTTTGCAGAAAAAAGAAAAGAAAACAAAAACAGAAGACTGTGAAATATGATGGAAAGTACAGTCGTGACACAGAACCAGTGGATGAATGAAAAATGGGAATGAAGTGACATAATTGTAATTAACACAATGGACTTCACAAGATCAAAAGTAGCGCATACTTTTGAGTCGTGGCCACTTCTTGATGTGGGATTCTTTTTTTATGATGAAGAATATTATTTCACATATGGCATGTTCACATTCTATTAGTTTACTGCACATTCCTGTAGATTATCACTGACTATTCTGGCTCAAGCTTTAGATGCTGGTTAGTTCATGTTCAGTCAAGCCAGTTCAATCAGTGTTCAATATCATATTTATTATACAGCTGTAAATCGGTTCTATTCAAGTCATTTTTTATGACTCTTGACAAAGTATATTACATCATTGAAAGCAATAGCATATCAAAATATATCATTTTATACATATGTGTTCATATTATCTGTAATAATTTTTGTGTAGTGTGTTATCCATTCTACTGTGGATTTGAACATTAGGTATACAATATATCTATTCATCTATTTATGCCAAATACAAATATTGTGATAAGAAATTTTCTGCTTTTTATATAAGAGAGAAGAATCAATAATATTTTTGAAAATCTGTATTTGAGTGCCTTGTACAGTGGAAAACAAGTCAACTTTGTAATTGTTAAAGGACAGGGTGTAGTGGTTCTATTATCTGTTTTGCTGTAGGTTTTATTTTCCTCAACATGCCTTTAGCTGTAGAGAGACAAGCAAGAAGTAATGAATATTGCTTTGGAGAATCCTCTCAGTATCCTTACATGTTTGTGAATGGACTGGCGCGACCAAATTTATGAGTGCTTAGTGCGTGTTAGTGAATTTATAGTACTCAGGCTGCCAACTTTACATCGCTGTTACCATGGCCTTTCTATTCCAGTTCATCATTGAAGTATCTTTGATTGTTTAGCAATTAACAGTTTATGAAATTATGAAATACATCATATGAATCTTGGCTGTTATCAGTTTGTGTTCTTCTTTCCAAAGTACTGGTGTTTACAGTTGCAAAATAATATAATAATATTATAAATGTCGATGATTAAAACCTGGTAGTGTTGCCACATTTTGCAACTTCATTGGTATTTTCATGGGCATAAAGCCATGATTACAACCTCACAAATTCTTGGTGTGAAGTTATTTGCCTGTGTGAAGTGACCTTGCACAAACTGAATAATGAACACCTATGCCCGATTTCACCATTGCACAAAAGAGGTTTAGAAATACAGCAGAGATGAAATGGTCAAGAATACACTAGTGATGATTTGTGCGATGACCAATTAATGGTTACGCTCAAATACCTCGCTTTTGTAATGGTCACATACTACTGGCATTTACATCTGGGCATATTATACTGCTGCTTGGCAAATCTTTAAAGGGCATTACTTTGAGATTTGGCACTGTGCAGTCACTGCAAACACGAGCTTGATACCCCTTCTGCAGTAGTTGGATACATAAACAGCTCTTTTTGAGTCTTTTATTTCTAACTTCAACAGTATTTTTGTGCAAAAAGTTGTTGTTGTGGATTCCAGATTGGAAAAATTTGACTCACTCTTCGAGCCTGCTGTTGACAATATTATTGCTTCCGCTTTGCTATACAACATGATGGTGACCAAATCTAAAAAAAATCTTTTGCTCACCTTGGGTAGTGTACTTGCGACTGGAGATATTAAAAGCTATATATAATTATGTTCTTGTATATAAACTCCATCTCATCTCCTAAAACATGTGTTTGCTTGTCATAGGCTGTCGCTACGCTCATCTGTATTTCTGCAAATCTATCGGCCCCAACATACATTGTCTAGGTTGCTTTATGTGTTACTATTGTACAGTCAAGATGTATAGGACTGTGCTAAAAATATTAATTTTCAAAGAGGATTGCGTTGGCGAAATAGAAAAGCATATAATTTCTTTGTTCACCAGTATGCTATACACCAATAGCTCCGAGCCTTACTGTAATAAAAAGGCATATTTCTAATCTCCAGCTCGATTTAATGGTAGCAAAGTGAATGATAGATAAAGACATACATACCTCCCTTCTGGTATATGTCATTTTTATTTCCGAGTATTAATAAGCAATATATCATACCCCATCTGCACTTTCTTCATTTGTATTTAAAAAATGTGCTGTGTAAGTTCATTCATTCATATAATTCTTCTTTCCTTTATATTATTAATATGTATGTCCATATCATTTGAACTTCTTTAGCCAAATGATTTAGAAATAAAATACAGTATATATATTCCACTTTAATACCTGCACTTTTTCCTGTGTCCATTTGTCTGCCTGTATGACTAATGAATAGAAATAAACTTGATATATCATGGACGGGGGAAACTCAGTATGAGATCCTTGGGACCAAGATAATTTGTTCTTTGTATCAGATATTCTGATATTTTGTTTGATATCAGTAGTCAATAGACAATACAAAACAAAGGAAATAAATTCACTGGGACTGGAGAAATGAGTTTGTTTTATCACATATTTTGTTACATCATGTCTCTCTATATAGAGTTTCCTCTGATTCATTCATTATACAATTACTGTAATGCACATTACACACTACAGGGAGTTAGTAAAAATTATCCATGCAACAGTAACTTTTGACTTTTCAGAAGTTATTGAGGGTGGATAATTTTGATAATGGCAAACCAAGTAATATACAGTCTTTATTCTTCAACAACAATGACATTATTTAAATTCTGCAGCAACCAATTTTTCAATACTTCCAAGCCAACCAGATCCAAGCTAACTTAACTGCACACAAACAATCACAAAATCACAAAAATCACATCAATCATAAAATAAACAGGCAATACAACTAAGTGCGGAAGAGCAGTTGATATTACTGGTTAATAGTACACAGTGATGAAAGCAAATCCTGGTCATTCGATAAATAAGCCTCATCGCAAGTAGATACAACAATGAAATCTCGCCCTGAAAAGCAAATGAAAGTGCTGATGGGTCATTATACTTCACTCAATGATCGCTCATCAGCAAAATTATGTGCTAGGCAAAATACACTGTAAATGCCTTTTCATGTCTACGCTCTCAACCATTCATTAGATAAAGATCTGTGCCATCATTTTATAGCATGAATTATTAAATCTCCTTATAGCATGAATTATTAAATCCTGCTTTCTTCAGGATTTTCTAAACAATGTCTCTCTGTTGATGATCACTCACCATAATTAGACCCCCATTTGATGTGGCTATTGAACATATTTGTTGTATGTTTGTTAGGTGTTTTTTTTTCTTGGGGGTGGGGGGTGGGGGTAGTGCACTCATACAAACAGTCACACAAAATGGTAGGAATATTTGTCAAAAATATTTGTCATATTTTGTCACTACAACATAAACTTGCTTCCTGTGTAGTTTCTACCAAATATCGCAGACTATAACGTCTGACATTTTGCATGAGACTCTTGACTACACATGCTATGCTGTAATGTCTTCACCTATCCATTAAACACAGACACTGCTTGTCATTGTGTGTCTATGGAAAGTAGGTGTGATTTCTTTGAATGACACAAGCTGCATGACATATACAACTGCACAAGAATATGCCTACGAATATGCACACACAAACATTCATAAATTCATCCAATTTCTCACATCTTGCAGTCACCCTTACATCTCTGACACACACTGTCCACTGAGTAAATGATAAAGAGTAAAGCTAATTACTTTGGCATGTACACATATTTTAATACAAATAATTCTGAAGTATGTACAGCATCAATATCGTAGGTAGTAACAGACAAGAGAAAAGAAGAAATCGCTGTTTTCACAGCAGGAATATTGAGTACAGTTCAAGAAAACCTGGGTTGAGTGAATGGATTTATTCTAAAGGCAAATTCCCTTCCGATGAAGAGGAGATCTCTTTAAGACTACCTTGTCCAAACAAAAAGAAGAGTGTGGAGCTACATTAACTATTTGTGAGCCAAGTTCACATGATATCCAACCCAGTCTATGACTTGCATGCTCTGCATATTTTGTTCAAATGCACAACCATGCACAAACCGATCAATGAGATCGCGATGTGCCAAAGTACGCTGAAAGTGTCAGAGCCATAGATTTTCAGTAATAGTTACGTTGCAGAAAAGCTTGCAAATTTCTCCACAACTTTACTGTACCGTATATCTAGCATGAACAAGTCTATGAAAAGCTGCATGGCTTGGAAAAACAGGATGTTTTCCAAAAGCGCTTATGTGTTGTGGTGTCAGAATAATGTCGCACACAGGGGGTTTACACTGTGGCACACAGATTTAATAGCATTGCAAGGAATATCAAACGTAATACAGTGCCCATTGCAACGAACACGGCAACACCAAAATTTCATTACAATGAAGTAACAATTCAGTCCCAAAATTATCTATATATCTTTATATACTTTACTTTTTTGACTACAACGAAATTCAAACATCACGAAAGAAACCATCAGTCCCAAGGACTTTGCTAATAATGAGAGTTGCGTGTATAATAGAAATACAAACATCGATAACTACATAGACATCAAGGCATTGTTTTTTTGATCATGGATGCATCTGCCAAGTAGTATTTCTTGCAGTTCCCCTGACTGCAACGACATCTGACATCTTCTAGTTAAAAAGCGATGCTCTCTACAACACTTTGCATACATTATCACAAAAACAAAATTTAATCTTAAATGGAGGACCACAAGAGCAAATGACTTCGGGTTCACCTGAGAAGTAATATATGGCCATTGAATTTTCACAATAAAGCATACTGTTAACTGGACTGAAAAAAGAGTGTGGAAACTTCAAAGCACCTAATCTGAACACCTGAGTGGTCATAAACTATCACAGACTGATTATCTTCCAAATACTGATCAACATTTTTTTGTGAGAGTCTAGACTTTTCAGATATGTTTCAGCAGACTTTACTTGTCCATTCCAGGCGAGTTATCCATCAGCTTGAAGCTCAGAGTTGGCCCTTTAACATATTGTAAAGGCAACCGCAAGATATTCAATTCCACCAGCTTATCAGGCATTTTGTCATCTAAGGTCTCATACAACTCCATGTTCTTTCAGCCCTTCAAGCCTACACCACCAATGTGCCTCAAAAAAGTACCTCTTCTTCAGGCAAGAGTAGTGCAAGTATCACCTCTTTAGTTCCACTTCCTGGCCCTCTTGAGAACGATTTGTGAAGAAGCGCAGCTTTGAAGGAAGAATCTTGACAGTGATTGGCATGGCCTCAAACCTCTCGTTGTCAATTGTATACCAGGAATCCTTACCCTAGTATTCAAAGACAGAATGGGGGGGGGGGGGGGGGGGGGGGAGAGAAGGGGGTGTAGAAAAAAGAACCAGTTTGGGAGATTAGGATCAATGGAGTACAGATTTCTTTACAGCTGAAGAAGCTACACTTCTGTAAAACATGATATATTCGCAGCATGAATTTTTCGAGAATTGGAGCCGACGGTCTTTTTTTGCAGTATGAAATTTTTCGCAAACTGCCACTGGCATTCAATGCATACAGTGCAGACAAGAAATTTTGCATGCATTTGCATTTCGCGAATCTTGGCGCTCACGAAATTCGCGAAAGTAAAATGCACGCCAACATTCCTCGTTTTACAGTATGTTTATCAAAGAAAATGGTAACTGGGTCACGGGTCAGCAGACAGAGAAACAATTTCTGTGATACCAATGATGAGCAAATCACTGTTAATCCTTCTGTCAAAATGACAAAACTGGCTACTAATACCTTAACTGGTTGACTGAATACATGATAACATCAGCTTGATTCAAATAACAGGCAGACATTGAAAATTCCATGATTGCAAAGACATTTAAAAACTTGAATTTCCTCTAGTTTGAATATATGGGTGAAAGAAACAAAAAAGACACAGTAATTGCTTCTCCCCTTTATTCCTAATGAGTACATCTTTATTGTACAGAAATTGTAGCTGTGCGTAACTACTACGTGAGTGAATATTTATCAATAATACTCATTACTGTACACATTCCTGGCTCTCATACCATTTGAGACATATCTTTTCTATTTGTGCTTTTTGTTTTTATATCACAGTCCTCATCAAAAACTTGTCTTCTGTGATCATTACAAGTCCTTTCAGGAATATCCAATTTCGTAACTTTGTAAGTGAGGAATTTATGTGAGTATATTGCAAATAAATGATATATTTCTATACATATATCAAAACACAACCCACACATTTTATTTTCAGGGCATACATTTTGTGAACAAGAGTTTCTCATGGAAGAATTTCTATAACATGGAAACATTTAACTCTTTTCCAAGATATTAGTTAAAAACTGTTAGTTAAAATTCCAATCTTTTACATAGACGAAATAACAGGAGACTGAACAAAAAGCATCAAACCTCTTCAATCTTGGGTGTCAGATGAACCTCTCCGACTGGAATATCTGTTGCCTTGTAGATATCAGTATGGCCTTTCCCTGCCAGCCTTGTCCACCTTCAAATATAAAACCCCAAACCAAATGTTGATGGTGCTTTATATGTTCACAATGCAAAACCATTATTTCATTTTATTTTTAATGCTGATAACTTCTCAAAAAGAAAATGTACCCCTCCTGTCACAAGATCAGGGATACTGACCCCTACAGATCTAAACATGTACTGATGTTTAGTAAAAAACAACAACAAAACAAAACATACTTCAAAGGCTATGATCATAATTTGGCTCAAATATGGGAAAATTGCACATACCATTCACACTGAATAGAAAAAACTTATGGATAAAAGAACCAACATATTTTTTTTTGTAAAAAAAAACCCAAACAAACAAAAACAAAAATATATTTTCCTATTTTGTGTGAAGAAAGAGTATACTACATCATTATAAAACATACTCAGTACTACTGGCAGCTCTACAAATTGGATAGAAATAAATCATATCTTCTTGTTAATTAATGACAAGTAAAATAGTGATACACAGTCCTCTAGAGCAATACATATGTGTCAGTGTTTCTACACAAATGGCAAAAATATAAGGGGTGATAATTTGATGAAGCTACACTCTACTTGGCTAGATTAAACTTTGGCTTTAAGTACCTTCATGAAGAGAGCTTTAAAGCAACAAATGAACAAATATCATCATAATGTACAGTGGTAGATTGATACATGTTACTGCCAAGCAACCTTTTTAGGAATTATCAAAAGTCAAGTCAAATTTGCTGTCAAAGCCAGAGAAGTGCTCAAAATGGATTCCCCCCCCCCCCCAAATGCTTTATCTTAACTTGGGTTAACTGCTCTGACCTGACTTGTGAGTTAGTGACCTTCAATATACCCATTTTTTCTTACAGCACCAAATTGAGTTGTGAAATGACCTGTCATAAATTATCATCACAAGCAGATTATGATACACTCATCACGTTTGTATGATCATCGAGAATGAATTCTAGAACAGGACCATTATCTCTGACTTAAGACACTAAATACAAGTCTTGAATCAAGAAAATATGAAGTACGAAATATCTTCAAACTCAAAAGATTCTCAAGTTTAAATTGACAATTGCACTCATGAAATGAGCAAAGAATTCTCACACACACACCCTTCCTTGATGAAATCTGTCCTAGATAGCTCCGAGGGTCCAGTTTGTAGTTGGAGGGCAGGAGGCCCCTGTAGGAAGGGAAAAAAGAGAAGCGAAATACCAATATGGCTGATAAGGTACGGTGCTGTTTCACAACACATTAACAGGATTGTTCAGTGCAATACACCAGTGTGAGAAGCATAAGAGTTCTCAGACTAAACCTGAGCATTCCATAAGTTTCCTTCATCCATAAGTCACATAAAATGTGGCACATAAAGGGGGTTTTGAAGGCAGCGCACACCATATTTCATAAAAACAATTACTGTATATGCCATACTTCTATTAAGCGAGTCTAAATTTTCGTGAATGAGGACTTCCCGACGATTTCGCGAGTGGCTAAATTCGCAATCGTGGAGTGCTCTACTGAACAGAAAAATGTATATGTGTGCATCCTGTTCATATCGGGATCAGAGTCATTATTTTCACGTGTCTTTAATTCCGCGAACAGGACGTGACTCGCGAAATTTGCAGAAATAAAAACCTTGCAAAATATTCGCGTATACAGTATTTAAAAGTTGTGTCAAAGAACATGCTTCTCTTACCTCTCTTGGGGTTCCACTTAGGTCAGTTAAGATAGAGCACTCTACAGCTGAGATGTCCAGTTCTTCCATTATTTCTTCCTCTGAGGGGTCATTTACCTCTGGCTCTGTATGTGCATATAGCAAATATGAAATGGAAAAAGTAGTGATGACAGATAATTAAAGGTAAAACAAGGCAAACAAAGCACAGGAAGATCTGTGGCTGAAACACTGGTGGGAATTGCAGTGACCTAAAAGACATTCACAACTTTGGAAGCTGCCTGGATCCATTAAAGGCAAAGTTTGAGGACACACTCATCAAATTAATCGGGAAGATGGAACCTGCTTTAGAGGGACCTGGGCACTGTTTTATGAAATTTGTCAGTCCTGACAAGTTGTCATTCTCTGACAATTACCATCTAGTAATAGTCAGTGACCAGAGCTTCTCAAAACTATCAAAACTAAGGATTTTAATGAAACAGTCAGAGACTGACAACTTGTCACGGCTGACAACTCTCATGAAACAGTGCCCAAGGCTGTACATCTTGTGCTTATCATGCCTAAATGCATTGTGGCATTGTGCACATTCACTGCAGTGGCTTCTTTTAGTTTCCTTTAATCTTTTGTTTGTGCAAAGGACATCTCTACTGAGAACAAACACTAAACTTGGTTCCTTTACCTGGTTCTTTTTTTCTGGGCCAGAGTCGATTCATAAGTCTTGTCCACCAGCCCTGTGAAGCCTGGCTCGGCGGTTCGGGGATCTCCTTGGGATGGCCGTATGAGATATGACCTCTCACTACTGATGGGGATTCCTGAATACCACAAAGGTGTGTAGATATGAGGGCATTTAATCATCAACTACTTTGATTGACTTTTGATTCAGATTACTTATGGTGGACCATTGGTGCTGATAGCCCATAGCAAAATGTTGTAAAGTCCATCTGAGAATGAAACAACACTCCTCAAAATATACTTCCCTTCAAAGGAACATATGATATAATTTCATAAGATGTATTATAGACAATGGCAAACAAACAAAATATCACAACTTTCTATATCTAAATAATAATGGGTTTAAGGCATACCCTAAAGCCAGTTCACATGCATGAAACTTTCACAAATTTTGCAAGGAACTAAGATTCATGAAAATCAATTTATGCATGCATAAGTTGTTTTTTTTTTTGTCTGCACAATGCACTGAATGCCAGTAGCAATTTGTGAATGTTTCATGGCACAAAATAGACCTTCTGCTCCAATTCACAAAAGTTTCAGGTTTCACAGTAGACAGCTCAAACCCCATGTTGAACCGACTCTCATGAAAACTAGAATCGCGGGCCTCAATAATGCATGCATCTTAGGTTGGACTGATTCTTCTTGACTGTCTTAACCCTAACTAGGCGCCCCCCCCTCGACGTTCCGCGCTATGTATCGCTATCCTGAAAAGCTATCGCTGCGACGTTTCATGACCTTTTTCTTTTGAGTCTTCCGCATCTTTTGACACCAAATTTGCAATGCCCGGGCGTGCGATTCCGAAATTGCGCATAAATATGTACGTGCCAGCAGGCCAAAAATTACTCAAACATATGAATTTGTGTACAATTTCAATGCAAACTGTGCTTACAAGCAAATTTCATAAAAGCATGATTATTTGGGGGTTTTATTGATCAAAATCAATTAATAACATATTCTATCGTTCGGAATAATGTCGTGGACAAGTTTCATAGAAAAAACAATGAAATACATGAAGTCAAAAAAACAGAGAAATACATAAGAAATTCAAAAAACAATAAAATACTTTAGAAATTGTTCTCATAGCACAATTTTTTTCTCTTACATTTGCTAAGGACACTAAAAAGAATATTTACACAAAAAATGTGCCTGTTTTGAGCTTTATTTCGTGATTTATACCAAATTGTCTGATTTCATGCATCATTATGCATAAATTAGCATAACTTAGCATAGATGATAATCTTTAAAAAAAAAAATTTACTTCATGATACTTTAGATTACATCATAGGCTATGTGTGTGCCCATTTTTGTCGCGATCGCGTGGTCGACGGCCGAGATCTGGAGGGGGGCCTGGGAGGCCCCCCGGCTCTATCATCTACCTAAATAGCCCGGCCTAGTTAGGGTTAACACTCATTTTCATAATTGTTAACTACAATAAAAACTAGTCAAAACATATCATAAGTGCAGTCAAACATGACTCTTTGGTCTGCAGTCATTTGAATGAGTGGTCATCCCTTCAAGAAGTGTCCAACAAAATACGACAGGTGATCAACTACATCCATATCATATCCTTTGACAATATGGAAGACTTTACAATGCTCATCGGTGTATTACAAAAAACCATTTTGCTTTTACAGCAAATTTTCTGTCTTTTTTACTCATTGACTGGTGCATGGAAAACAAGAGTATAAAAGTTAATGGAATGTAAATGACTAACATTTGATGCACTTGGAAACATCTAAAACAATGGATTTGTACTATGAAGTCAACAGCAGTAAGAGTGTATTGCAAACTAGTGTTTCAAAACTGTAACTGGTAATTACCTCACTACATACTTCATTATGTCTGTGATTGCAAACATGAGAAACAAAGTCTCAGAATACTGACCTGTGTCAAGCCAGCCCAAATGAAGCTGAATCGGTGCTTCAACGGACCAAAGTACCAGAATCTATGATAGCATATGAAAAAAACACACAAATTGTCACACTATAAAGGCTGCTGCAAATCACATACAAGTCTAATAAAACAAGCTCAAACTTACAATAGAAGTAATTTGATCTGTGAGAGTATTCACAGTTGGTATTGAATATTGAGTCCTTTTCAAAGGTTTCTTGCATCCTGGAATGCCTTTTCTCCTTTTATTGCTGCTCTATAGTGACTTGAGCCTACTCTGGAGTGTACACCTATTGTTCACTCCCGAGACCAGCTTGTTAGCTACTTGTTTGTTGTTACCCTAAACAACTGCCAAATCTACAGATTTTCTCACTTAGATTGTAATAATGGATATCAATGCTTATCAACCTAAGTGAGAGTAAAACTTGTTCTACATCACATCGGATTTCAGTCATTTTTTGCTTTGTTTTTTTGTTGTTTGGGTTTTTTTAGCACTGTTAATGTTTTCATCATATTTTGTTGTACTTCATCTAACATATATGATATATGATATAATTCTATAAAATAAAATAAAATAAAATAAAACATACTACAAAATATAATAAAATATGACACATACAGTTTATTATCATCATTATTACTATTTTTTTTTTGTGTGAGATGGGAATTGATATTGACTTACTTGGTTGCCTTCTCCTTGGCATCTTGTAGTGGTCCCCAGTGGATGCTGGACATGGCGTAAGATTTCCTTCCATGTTCCTCATCCTGATTGACAACCATGTAGCCAGACAGAAAAGATTTGAAAGAACATATTGCAGAAAATTTTACAACCTTGATTCATGCTCTGACCGATGACTTTATGCCCACTTAAACTGGACAATTTTTTTTCAATCTCAATGGCTGCATAGCTTAAAGACAACTGCTAATGATGGAATCACAAATATTTACATTATATTAACTCATATCAGGCCAACGCACCTGTGTACACAAACACCCAAGTGGCCCAGCACCATTTGCGCACACACGTCGACAAACAGACAACTCTCCACACAATTGCTCTTCATTAGCAAGCAATGAAAAAAAACATAGACAAGTTATATATCATTTGAAAGAGGAAAACAATCTCTTTAATATGGTATATAACATGCTGCCATTCAATGCTAGTACAGTCATAGTACTCAGCAGAAGTGAATGACGTCATTCATATGTCATTGTATTCACTATGGGATATTCCGTATGTGGCCCCTCATGCAGTCAAACCCCCGTCAAACGAAGCTGATGGGGTGCTATACCCCCCTAACGATTCCTCGGTTGGGAAGTGGGAGTAGATGTATTTTCCCACTGCAAATTAACTTTCTACTCAGGCGTGGCAAACCTGGAGGCCAAGCCAGGGTTTAATGACTGCAACAGCTGTCATATTACATAAGAGCATGATAAGGATATCTGCCTGTGGCAGACCATTTGAAGTGCACTCAATTTTCTCTATTCTTTCTAAAGTTTTAGATTTTATATTCTATTGAGAAATTCTTTAGTCATCCGTTTTGAATTTCGAACGAAAAAATTTGACCCATAAATAACGAAAATACAGGAATAAGAAGGAGAGCATTGTAGAAGTTTGTCGACACACACACGCACCATGGAGCTATATAGCCCATACCAAAACCAAAACAATCTCCTCCTCTCGCGGGTGCCCCCCCCCCCCCCCCCCCCCCCCCCAGGGGTGTAGCTTCTTCAAACGAGATATTTGCCTCATGTGCGGCGTTCGGACGAACTACGGAATATCCCGTAGATGGCCCGATATGGGTAAAAAAATATATATATTTTTTGTAATATTCTGTGACGGTTCTTCTATCAGTGGTCTTTCACTTTTCATGAAATGGGGCACTGGGGGTGTTTCACAAAGAAGCTAAGTCCATCTTAAAATTGAGATCCACCTCAAATCATGGTATGCCACTGGTTTCCCTGTCCAGTTTTATCAGCCTTTCAGATAAGCATCCACTTCAAAATGTTAATATTTACAGAAAACTCCTTTGTAACTTGTCTTCTTTTGTATGGATCCTATATAACAACAACTGCATGAAAAAAAAAAAACTCCAAACTTATCATTGTTCATTAGGACATTAGGAGAACATTAAAGACACACACAGCACACCATAATCTAAAGTAGATCTGAACTTTTAAGATCGACTAATATTCTTTGTGAAACACCCAAGCTGTCTCCATGCGTCCAAAAGCCCACTGTGTTCACTAGCACCATCTCTGACAGCTCCCACTATAATCCCTCTCCTTTCATTTTCTCTCCATCCCTATCTATACCAATCTATTTATCTATCTATCTATCTATCTATCTGTTTATCAACCTCTCATATTGTTTGCCTATATTCTGTTTACCTATCAATCTATCTGCCTATCTGTTTATCTACCTATCTATCTATTTATCTATCTACCTATCTTTCTACTTCTTCTCTCACTGTTACCTGTATAGACATGACATCCACCTGTCTTGTCAATCCTTTGATGATGGCCATGGCTGCATTGCACATCCACCTAAAGTCATCAAACAAAAATATCGATCACCACATGTGCTTGTATTTCCAACACTCATGACTAGCTTATGACTCCTTACAGACGTAGAGATTCAGTTACTGTATAAGCTGTTCATTTTTGCTCTATTTTCATAAATGAGAAGGTGACAGACATTTTAGCGAGATGTTGTTTTTGCTTATAGGCTTATAGGCCATGGCACTATCACACAAATTTTTGCTTGTTAAATTCACAGTCGACTGTGCTCAGCGAAATTCACAAAAAAGTACCATATTAAACAGGTGACTCCTGTTACAACAAATTCTCAGGACTGGCATTTTTCTTTCGTTATATTGAAATTTTGTTATAACCAAATATGGGAATATGTATGGAAGTATATAAAAATATATATATCGTCGCTGGGGTGACATGGCCTCGTATCTACAAAATGTCAAATGTTCAGGAGAGCACAAAAACATGGCAGCCAAAGCACTGAATCAACTGGGATAGCCTTTCCTTTGACATGCCGTGTTAACTTCATTTTTGGGGTAAGACAGCTAGGATTTGGACAGGACATCACTTAACTGAATATCTGACCATTAATCCATAAAAGTAATTTTCACCAAAATTTAAGATACCAGGTCTTGTCACCCCAGTGACGAATCATACATATAAACTATGTAATTGGTGGGCCTAAATGTTCAGTTGATTGTAAAGAGAATTTCGTCATAACCATGTTCATTATAACAGGGGTGCACTGTAGCGCCTTTTACACAAGGGGAGAGATCACCCCAAGCAGACTGACCCCCAGTCTGTGGGCACATGAAAACAAACCTGACGTCAGCTTCTGCATCAGCATAAAGGCTCCTGGCCAGGGAGTTGGTCACTCCCACAGGGATGACGCCCAGCGTCCACTTGGAGCTGATCGCCTGTTCATCGTCTCTCCTAAGGAGTCCGGTCACGACCTCGGCCACTGTGCCGTCTCCCCCGGCAATGACGATGATGTCAGTGGCGTCCAGAGAGCCTGCCAGGTCCTTAGCCTCCCCCTCTGTAGTTGTCTGCAAGAGACAAAAGACAGATTTCTGCATAATACTGTATATGCCATATACATTGTATTTAGTGCGTCTAATTTTTTTTTTTGCGAATCGGGACTTCTCGAACTTTCTGCGAGTGATTAAATTCGCATTTGTCGAGTACAGTCATGAATGGAGAACTGTATGCGTGTATGTCACATTCATGTCGGGATCAGAGTTAATCTTTTTGTGTGTTTTTAAATTCACAAATAGCACAAAATTTGCGAGAATAAAAACCTCACAAAATATTCAGCATATATACAGTATAGTATGACAACCAGGACAACCCTGTGGACTTCAGATTCCTATATTCAAAGACTAACTTCGTACAGAGGAATGAAAGCCAAATATAAATGTGGATCAAGTGAATGCAGCAATATTAGTAGAATACGTCAGAGAAGTTTTATGAAAATCGGACAATCCACCAAGCCATTTGAGTGCAAAGGAAGACATGCTACTGACTGAGCCATATGTCAATGTGGACAGACTACAACTCCTTTTATTATTTCTGGCTACAGTCCTTCAGCAAGTCATGGAAAGATCCCCTGATAAGGAGGCAGGTATTTGTCAAAGATGTCTGACTTTCTTGCATTCCTATGAGAAAATAAATATTTGTTTTTTAATTATCTTACAACTTGCAAAGTTCTAATCACACATTACCTGAATGATTTCAACATCAAGACCAGCCAGGTGGAGGAGTGGGGCTGCATTTTTTTCAAAGAGCTTCTTTCCTTTCCTGAAATCAAATCACAATTTCCAGATCATCAGCATGAATAACATTATCTCTCTATCAAATGGGGTCTGCACTTCTCCTTTGCTATAGAATGGACGTCTTTCCGTTGTTATTCCTGCTGACTACTCTTTCAATTACATATTTTCCTCGGGTTATTTTTTTTCTCACTTTCTTTTCAGATTTTTAATCTATTTCGCAAGTCAGTGGGACCAGTATTTAACTCTTCAAATAATGCATGCAGAGGAAGATCATTTTTTGTTCAGAGTAGAGGGTACATTAGTCATAGGTCCAGTGACTTTTGAATGAAGAATCTGAAAAAAAAATACCCTAAACAAACAAATATTCACTTCACAAATTACAAAAGCCTTATTGAGTACACTTAGACTGCATTAAACAAATGCAGTGGATTTGTCATATTAAGTGCATTTAGATTTTGGAAACCATCACCCAGAATTCTCGCTATCGCCAATGATGTAAAAAGTACCCGGATGTGGCTTTTTCGTCAAGATTTAGTGCACTTGGTAGCAAGGGCACTTCCGGCGCGGGTCATAATTTGCACAACGCTAGCGTGCGCGTATGTGTACCTTACCTATAGCGCAGCGCCGACCACGGATACTAATACAGTAGGCCGCTGTATTAGTATCCGTATTAGTGGCCAGGCCTGTCGATACCGTACTCGTACACTGTAGTCCCCGCCGCGTAATAGCATGCACCACTGCACGCAGCGCATAAGCTAACACATACCGGTACGGCGTACATCACAAATCAGTCATCTCTGCATACGCTGAAAATATGCTGGAAAATATTAACCCGCCTGGATATACAGTATATCGTCATGGAATGCCCGTCTTTTTTTTTCTTTTATTTGTTCTCTGTCGAAATGTCGCGAACACAATCGGGAATGAACAGTGATCTCGAACTTATCCTGTCTCCGAAGCAATTTCTTCCAAGTAAGTACGTACAATGTACGTAGGCACTAGGCCTACTACCTAGTGCTACTATAATACTACCACTACTAGTAAGTCGCGCGTGCACGTACTGCGCTGTGGAGTCACCCGCAAACTTCACCCACGCGGCCACGTCATGTCTCGCATGCCAGTAAGGGTCCTATTTCTGCAGATTTTTTTCATTTATTGTCGTGCGAACAACACATGGCAGCTTCGCAGCAACAACCAATAGTCGTATTAACAGCAATTTCTTAAGAATGGAGGAATTTCAAATCATATTAAAGCTGTAATTCAAGTCGAGAAAACCGGAAGTACACGTAGAATACAGTCGGTTGTGTGTGTAAACAGCATTAGTCACGTATCACGCGCGTACGAACGGAAGTGACTTTGCTACCGGACTATCCCATAATGCACCGTGAATGACGCTTAAATCAACATCCTGGTACTTTTTACGTCATTGGCGATAGCGAGAATTGATATGTTTGAGTTAGAGTTTATAACCCAAACAAAAAACAGAAATCAAGAAAACCAAGGAACCAGAATTTCCTGCAATACATATATGGTGAAAAAACTGCTCCATGGTCTGGAACCAAACCTATCAAAAATATGACACCCCCAATCTTTGTAAGGACAGGTCAAAGACTCTGTCACAATGAAAGTTGAAAACAGATCAGTTAATGGAATTCAAATTTGTACTCACCCCTTCTTGGCTGCTGGATTCACAAAAACTGTGGCCTTTATTGGCTTGGCAATGTTACTGCTAAGCTGTCTTCCATAAAGCTGAAATGATTGTTTGAGAATAAAACCAGAAGAGACACATCACTATTCATAGTCACAAGCAGCACCAACATAAAATGTTAAACATAGCCTAAAACAACCCTTGGAAAATATACATACATTGTAAGCATCCCTTTACAATCTGTGTGGATCTCTTCCTTATGTTTCATGCGATACTGAAGAAATACTTTGACAAATATTTCTGTAAATTGACGGATCGCTCCCCGTTGAAAGTCACTTCATTTTCAAATTTTAAGAAAACAGGTTACCTAAATTTACCAATTTCATAGGTCTGCCACGGAAATTATGAATCAAATTGGATGAAATACTTTGTATGAAGATTTGCAGCATTACAAACCCCTAATGAATTACATTAACAAATATGAGAGACTATCAACCCATGCCTGCTGATACAGGTGATATCTCTTCGCTCACGCAAATGCTGTATGCAGGCTTGTGAAAGTTTCACGCATGCAAAAATATCGGGTTCTACACCAGCCTCCAGCACCAAGAGCTTATAAACTTTATTGCTCAACAGGCAGACATAGGATTTGTATTAATTGCTATATTCTCATATTTGCCATTGAGATGCCTATAAGAAAACATACCTAAGCACAAATGCTGTCCTGAGGTGAATCCATCATACTAGCAATCACAATATTAACTTTTTGCAAAAAATATGAACACCTCTTCTGTACTAGATTCCATCCATTATTCCACGGTCAAGCTGGCATAATTGTATTCTGCAATGTTGAGATTCAGTTCTTTGGCTTATGCCCTTTCAAATTTTTTTTTTTTTTTTCAGGTAGTGGTAACAAAAATAAAGGGCACATGATTACATGAATAGAAATCCCCCAAACACCACCTTCCTACTCCATAAGTTAATGAAGGCATCAAAGTATATAATGTCTAGTGAAAATGTCTGGATTGTACATATACACATTCCAAGTTTGATTTAACATTATATAAATGAATCTGAAAGTTATTATATTGCTACAGAGCTATTACTATGCTCATAAATAGTAAGCATTAGATCAATAGTAAGCATTATAGATGAAGTAAATACCTGTGCTTCTTTGCAGTATTCCTCTCTAAGTAGATCTGCCCTGAAAGAAAGTAAAAAGCAGACAAACAAACAAGTTAATTGAATAAGAACTAGATATATCGCTACGGCTACTGATATGCCTCCGCCATAATGCATGGTTCTCCTAATAGGTCTATAGTACAATGTCTTGACAATGTGTGATGACAGTTTCACACAATTGGCAAAATATTAAAATGACAGGTTTGACACAAATGTGCTGAATGTTCACTTTCCTAGAACTAGGTTCAATTGGATGAATGATTAAAATGTAAGAGTGCAGGTATTTGGGGAATTGATGATTTTTACTTGACTTTTGACCCTTTTATAAGTTTATGCATTGAGTAATTTTCAAGGTATTGAGAAAAAGTATAATTTCAGTATCAAATGGGAAAATAGCATTATCTAAACCTGGTCTTTGACCTTTGACCTCACAGTTCCAAAGAGAATCACTGTTAGGTTGAACATGCATAAATATGTAAGTTTCATGATGATACCTTGAGTTACTTTCGAGATATGGAGGAAAAAGTGCAATTTAGCACTTTCACTTGACCTTTTACCTTTTGACCTTTGACCTTTAGGCAAGAAACTTCCCCAAAAATATATATTGGGTAATACATGCCATACATCAAGTTAAAAACAAAAAACCTTCAGGCATATTGCATTTTAAGGAAAGTAGGGATATTTTGAGGAGTTGACCTCGACTTTTGACCCCCTGACCTTTGACCCATGACCCCCAACTTCCCTAGATAATCACTGCCCATCGGTACAAGCATATATACTAAGTTCCATGAAGATACCTTAAACCATTTGCGAGATATGGAGAAAAACATGAAATTTCTTTTTTTTTTTCACAAAAAACCTGTGACCTTTGACCTTTGACCCTGTGACCCTAAAATCCACACAAAGTATTATCCCCTAAGGATATACCCTCATACCAAGTTTGATGTAAAACCACCACACGGTTCTTGAGATATCGACAAAAACAAAACGGGACGTACGGACGTACGGACGGACGGACGGACGGACGACCCGAAAACATAATGCCTCCGGCCACTTCGTTGCGGAGGCATAAAATTAGTAGAAATGCTTTTCCATCTCATTGGTATCAAGAAAGAATGAAAATATACAAATTATTTAGATATGCCCCCCAAAACCTTCCAAACCAAGATTCTTGTTGTGACCTCATCTGTCAATCATTGCTAAAGTACTAATATGTTTGACAAAGACATTGGAATGCACCTTCCTAAGACTGAGCATAACTTGTATGTTCCTTCGCCATGTCTTTTGTTAGTCACATTAATATCACATAAACATGCAAGTTATGCTGAGTAAAGGGGAAGGTGCATTCTGTTGTCTTTTGTTAAATGTATCAGTACTTTAGCAATGATTGACAGATGAGGTCACAACAAGAATCTTGGTTTGGGAGGCTTTTTGTGGGCGTATCCAAGTGATCTGAAGAAACATAGAAGAAAAATTATTTACAAATATATTGATTGTTTCTAGATATTCGTTTTGCCACAAAAGTGAAGTCCAGGGCATCATGAATCAACACAAATCAACACAAATCAACATGCATACATGTATTTCATAAAACCTTTAAAGATACCACAAAAGAACTTGCTGTGATTGCTATGAGATTGCTACATTCAGATCAATCGCTGCACTCGCTCAAGTGCTGTGAATATGTTTCGTTTATTGAATTATGCCGTTCCGCGCCATCTGCTAGCTGCTTCGATCTGTGCATTGCAGGTCAGTCCGGGAAACCCGCTCATGAGGACCGCTCCCGCGTACGAGGACTGCCCCGCCTCATGAGGACCGCCCCCACACGTGTTTTAATGGGCGCTCTGCATCGGTTGATTAAAACTCGATTTTTGAGGAAAAAAAAAACAGATAGGATTTTTTCTTCTTTTCATCATGGATAGTGGACATGTGTGTGTAACAAAAAATCACCGTGCAAAGTTGCGACAATTTATACGTCAGATGTGAGATGAATAGAAATGAATAGGGGGGCCTCATGAGGCGTTCCCCCCGGGCCTCATGAGGCATGGGGGCGGTCCTCATGAGGCGGGGGGGCGGTCCTCATGAGGCGGGGCAGTCCTCGTAGGCGGGAGCGGTCCTCATGAGCGGGTTTCCCGGACTGAGGTGTAGTTAGCACAAAGCGAACTAGCTGCACTGCAATCAACATATTCTGACATGTGTAAAAGTTTCAAAATGGCAAATATTTCATTTCTATTGTACTGGACTCGGGTCTCGCTAAGATGCAAGAGATTATTGGAGATTATTTTACGAGGTGGCACATAAGTACGCCATTGCCTCACTGCGATCAGCAGCCCCAAACGCATAGCGTAATGGGGCTGCGGACTGCAGCATTCAGGATCATGACATGGGTAGTATCGTGGATAAATATCAACTTAAAATCGAACAATTTCTTCAATTTGAAGACTTACAGGTGAAGTTGAAGTGTTGACAACAGGTAGCGTGCAACGTTTGGTTCTGCCAATAGTCCCTTTCTGTTCGAATTGATGACTTAATGTGACTTGGTCGAGAGGAACCTGGCAGAGCTACACTGAATTGACGGCCAGCGCTAACTGCGACCAGCCCCAACACGCAGTGTTGGGGCTGCGCATTGTAGCAGACATGATCATGACAGGCGAAGTATAGCGCCTAAAAATCAATATGAAATCGCAAAAATTCTGCAATATGAAGACTTACAGGTGAAGATGTAATGTTGAAGACTGACTGCGTTCAACTTTTGGTTCTGGCAATAGTCCCTTTCTGCTCGGATTGATGAGTTAAATGCGACTCGGTCGAGAGGAACTCGGGAGAACTACATCTTATACAGTCAATGGATTTGAGATTTGTGCGCATGCGCTGGCCGTCAAGTCGTGTAGCTTTGTGGCAAGGCCTTATCATACTGTTGGCAAACCCTCTCGCTGTATATTGCGTTGCTTTCTAGGTGGGTGCAAACGCGCAGGCCTTGTCAAAAGGCTAAACGCATTGCGACTCCGCCAGCACATGAATATTTACGTGCGCAGTGCAGTGTACTGCATACTGATTTCGAAAATGGTGAATGGGATGGGGAGCTAGGACTACGGACCCGTATATGGCCGTGAAAAAACGTTTTTTCAGGATCATTGGACCAGTGTGAACAAGAACAAGGTGAACGAAGGGTATTAATTAGATAAGAATCTTATGTATACTATAAAAGTACGTTTTTTCCTCGTGATATTCGAAACTTACGGAGGTGCGAAAATCTGTGACAGACTGTGTATGTTTTTCAAGCTTACCGATATAGCACTCTATTGACTCAGGACGCTCCCACAGTGTGTAACTGTGTATCAGTTCGGGAAACCCACTCACAAGGGGGGCCCCTCCTTATAAGTAACCCGTCCCCCTTATAAGTAACCCCGTCCCCCTTATAAGTAACCCCCGGGGCACCCCTTATAAGGAGTCTCCACGCTTTTTTGCAATGCAACGCGAAAATGAAAGGACTGCGGCAATTCGCTTGATTATGTCCATAAAGCTTCACAAGTTTCCTAGTTACTCACGAAATTTGAGTAAAATCGGTTTGAGGCATCATATCTAAAATCATGGATTTAAATGCGATGTCAAACGCCCCATGCGAATGCTGAAATGCGAGCGATTACTGGCGCGAGTGTCGCCAGGCGCGGCGGCGCGGCAATGCTTGAGTGCAATGCTTGAGTGGCGACTGAGTACGAGAGAGTCTCCGTACTCAGTCGCCACGTCTGCACTCAAGCATTGCCGCGCCGCCGCGCCTGGCGACACTCACGCCAGTAATCGCTCGCATTTCAGCATTCGCATGGGTCGTTGGACATCGCATTTAAATCCATGATTTTAGATATGATGCCTCAAACCGATTTTGCTCAAATTTCGTGAGTAACTAGGAAACTTGTGAAGCTTTATGGACATAATCAAGCGAATTGCCGCAGTCCTTTCATTTTCGCGTTGCACTGCAAAAAAGCGTGGAGACTCCTTATAAGGGGTGCCCCGGGGGTTACTTATAAGGGGGACGGGTTACTTATAAGGAGGGGCCCCCCCTTGTGAGTGGGTTTCCCGAACTGGTATACGGGAGCGTCCCGGGGTTAGGCCAGCGCATGCGCAGACATCATACGCGCACAAATTTCAAATCCATTGACCGGATAAGATGTTTGTGTATGCAGTTTACATAAAGTTGAAGATGAAGTGATTAGCTCTTTGCATGTTCAGCATGCATGTTCTGATCAGATTTGCCCAATGGTCAAATCTCAGAACACTCATTCACTATGAACGCATGGGACTACGAGAGCAACAAGCAACACTCCCACTTGGCAGAGTATAGCAACAACGCAAATGTCTTACTCTAAAGCTTTAATTATTCAAACATAGAGATATATCACTCACTTATATCTGTCAAGCAAGAAATTACCACCCCAAATGGCTGCTCCTGTGAAAAATACTGATTTCTTCCAATGGTTTCGCAAGGTGCGTGCCACTCTCATGAGGGCTGCCATTTTGTGAGATCAGTTCAGTTCAGTTCTTCTCACCTGAGAGGGCGCCCATTCAATTTATGGATGATGAATAATCAAATGGACGTCAGCAAGACTCGTCGACTTGGACCGTGACTTGGACCGACATTATACAATGCGGCCTTTTTGGAAGCGCTAGGGGGGCTCGCTGCAGCCTTGTGAATAAATTTCACCACCCTTTTTTCTCTCTCTCCAAAACAAGGGAAGGGGGGGGGGGGGGGTCAAAGTTGACCCAACCCCTAATGTCCGTCCATCTTCCTATTTGAAACAAACAAACAGACAAACAAAAACAAACAAAGCAAAAACAAAACAAAACAATCCGCGGCCATAGCCTGCAATAGGCTATATAGTGGGGTGGCTTAGTGAAATTATCGTGACACGGCGGACAAAAGCATGATTTTTTCACCAAAGGTACTTCATGATGTACCTTCGCAAAAAATAGGGTGCTCCAAGAAAATTGATGCTGGGAAGGAGGTCAGAGGTCAAAGGTCAATGACCTTTATTTGTGAAATAGGTTTTTTGGCTATTTCTCAGGTCAGGAATATCCAATCTGGATAAAACTTGGCAGGAAGAATATTGAGAACAATTAAAATATTTTGATTGAATTTGGAGTGAATTTTCCAAAGGTCAAAGGTCAAAGGTCAATGAACTTTTTTCTAAAAATCATGTTTTTGTTTATTTCTCCAGGTAGGAAGATTCAATTTTCACAAAATTTGATATGAACGTTGTATAGAAGGTACCAAGAGTATAAACCAGGGGTCAAATATAATTGTTGGTTTGTGCGTTGCCATGGCAACCCAAACCTAGGGTTTTTAATTGAAGTTAGTTACAGGAGGCTATTTTCCAGTTTGGAAGAGATTCCATGTGAATAGGTACAACTGATCGTCGGGATGTATAGA
Source organism: Diadema antillarum (assembly GCF_040938485.1). Taxonomy (NCBI): domain Eukaryota; kingdom Metazoa; phylum Echinodermata; class Echinoidea; order Diadematoida; family Diadematidae; genus Diadema; species Diadema antillarum. Next base: position 718,224 of record NW_027271035.1, on the reverse strand, counting down.
GGTTTGAACTACTTTTCTTTAGTGTTAAGTGGTATGTTGCCATGGCAACTACATATATAGATTTTGGTTAAACTTAAAGGAGACTTCAGAACTTATGAATTTGAAGAGATTTCCATCAGGGTTGGTATAATTGATCAACAAAAAAGTCGCCAGACAAAGATTTGTCACCTATATAGCATGTGGGTTGAGTGAATGCAGCAACAATAGTAGAACACATCAGTGAGAGTTTGAGGAAAATTGGACAATCCGTTCTAAAGTTATGAATTTTTTAAGTTTCTGCTCATGCAGTCGAGGCTGGATGAGAAGACTACTATACCTTGTAATGTCACATGTGTGCAACGATATAAAGAATGAATAAAGAAAATTCAACATAAATTATTTTCGCTTACAAAAGGATACTCGACTTCTCTTTCAGAAGGCAGGGGGAATAATATTACCCTTGACATACGTCAGTAGCAAGTCAAAGAAACTATGTGAACTTTATTCAAAAAGTATGGTTTTGTGAAATTCTCATTTTATTTTCCTTAGAATGTGCGCATGTGACATCATACACTGTGGTAGTCTTTTCATCCAGCCGCGACTGTGCAGATACCTTAAAAAATCGTAACTTTTGAACGGATTGTATGATTTTTTCCAAGCTTTCTGTGATGTGTCCTACTAATATTGTTGTATTCACTGAATCCATGTGTGCATGAAGGTGGACTTGTCCTTTAAGGACAGATTCTGAAAGAGCAGACTGTAAGCTTTAAAATGATGTATCACACAATTCAAAGGGATTCCCCTAACCTATCTAAATAATAATACCGGTACTGGAAAGAAAGCACACACTCTGGATAAGTATGAACTGAGAAAAGAGGCTGCATTGTCTATTTTAGCGTTTAATCTTTACCAAGCTGTCTCATGACATTATGTTCATCTTTTCTCCCCCCTCCAATTTTCATTTGAGTTTGTCATTATTAATTTTTGATGATAAGAACGATGCCACAAGGCATTTTTTCTTAAAAATGCTTCAACTGCTCCTTCAGGTCCAAAATCTACATCAATATATATAATTTTCCTGATCTCCTCAACATTTTCCAAAAATAAAGCATGCACCTTTTATGCATTGAGTCCTCATTTTTGTGGATAATTAAAGGCAAAAACCCAAAATTAGTGCTTGAAAATTATTCTTAAGTGTGAGTTATGAATAGAAAGATCCTCTGTAAAAAAATGAATCTGTATAATCAATGTTAAGTATTGTTAATAACACAAAATGTGAACAATATTTCTATGATAACATGTTTCCAGACTAAACCGTCCGCATTTATGCTTTAATGAGAAAAATACTGATATCTTTTTATATGTTTGCTTTGATTGCAAAAACTGTATATGGTAGGATGTCTTGTGATACAACAGGGGGGCATTTCATGAAGCAGTTTGGTCAGATATTTTTCTGACAAACTGTTACAAACTACAGAAATCCTTGCATCTGATTGGCAGAGAGCAAATTGGTCCAACAACTTGTCGGACAAAATGCTTCATGAAATGCCCCCAGACCTACACATATTATGCATAAAATGTGATATCCTGAACATTTTTTTCAAGTTACTCTCCCAAAAGTGTATATATAGGACCTTTAAGTTTTTCTTGTGTTTGTTCCTGGCAGATTACTAGTACACAAATGCTCCAATCCATGATGACCTAACGGAAATTAAGGAAATTAAAATGAATATACTGAAAACCAAACTACAGATACTAATAACTTACTTCATTCTTCTCTCCCCACCCCACCCCTTCTTTTTGGTTTCTTGATATACTAGTAGATCTAGCTGACTTTGATAATTGTCATTATGTAACATCATCTTCAATTGACAAGGCGATAAAACTTAACAATCATTTCATTATGCTGCTGGACTAATGGGGTTAGTTGAACTATATTGTTTTTGATGTACCTAGGTACTATACTTTTTCCTCCTATCAATCACATGTATTTTGGGTGGAATGTATTTTGACATAAAGCATCATAGAATCAACCTTTTTGGGGTCGGGAATTTTGTCATATTATATTGTGATTTAGATTCTGCTCTATGCTGATTTTGTTTTATTTCTATCAACTTTTTAAACTTCCCGATAGACTTTGTTCACCAGCCAACTACATCCCACCCTCTTTGGATAATGTGAACCAATCAAACATTGCTTTTACTTTTTAATAACATGTCTATACATAGCTATCAGACCAAAAATATTCAAACCACTTTAAGTCTTTAGAGTGAAATTACAAATATCAATATATTTTTAAAAATATTCAAATTGTCTAAATTCAACTTCATCTATGAAAACAAACTTTTAACCTTTTTAAGCATTTGAATAACCCCCATAAGAAATAGAAACATATAGAGAGGGGAAGTGCGGACTATAAAAATTGCTTACGGGAACCAGGTAATCCCTGCGCTAAACATATGGAATTCACACAATCTTGGAGGAAACGGGTTAAATTTGTTAGGAAATATGTAGGGCAATACCCAAAACCTTAAGTTCTCAATGGAATATGCAGCTCTTCTACTGGTAAACTAGTAGTTCTGGGAGAAAAAATGAGCTGTGACATAGTCCTACACCTGGCTCAGTCATTGCCCAAGATTTAAAGTATCTGAGCCAGAGTCACGTGTCACTCTTTGCCATTTCTCTACAGGAGGTAGACAGTACTAAAAAAATCCTTTACCAGAAATTATATCAAATTATTTAATGAAAAGGTGCTTAAGAAAACTGGACTATTCCCACACACCTCCCTCAGGTCTGCAACACAGACTAACCACCTGTTACCATAGGAAAACCAGTAAAAATGGTGTATTACTGTAAACATGCACATAATATGTCGTATTATGGGTCTGAATTTTAAGACTAGCAACCATGTACATTGCATTGCATTGTACAGAAACCTGGCGAATGCCCTGTGTATAGTCTTTGAATTCAGACATTATTGTTATGTACAAATTAAGGGCATTTTCTCATTTTTTCTGTTAGCGGATTTCTTGGAGCACCCCCTAATTTTGATCCTCATGTATATACAAATGTCTGAGGAAAAAATGACACTTTTGTCCGGCGTGTCACGATTATCAGTATATTTGTCACTAAGCCACCCCACTAATAGGCCTATTGTATACTATACTGTCAATATATCAAACTAAATAGGTCTATTATTGCATTTGTGGCAGAAAACTGCTCCATCGTCTGGAACCAAATTTATAAAAAATATGACATCCCCCCCCCCCAATCTTTGTAAGGACAGGTCAAACCTGATAATGAAAGTTGGCAACAGAATGATCTGTTCATGGAATTAAAATTTGTTCTCACCCCTTCTTGGCTGCTGGATTCACAAAAACTGTGGCCTTATTTAGTTTGACAATGTTACTGCTCAGCGGTCTTCCATAAAGCTGGAATGATTGCTTGAGAATAAAACCAGAGGAGACACATCACTATTCATAGTCACAAGCAGCACAATATCAGTTATAACAACCCTTGGAAATATACATAAGCATCACTTTATGATCTGTGCGGATCTCTTCCATCTCTTCAAATATTTCTGTGAAATGATGAATCGTTCTCCCTGTTTGAATTCACCTCACTTTAAAATCAATTTTAAGAAAACAAGTTACCTAAGTTTACCAATTTTATAGTTTGCCATGACAATCAATCAAATTTGATGAAATACATTGTCGGATGTCATATGTTTAATTTTTTAAAGTTCCCTTTAAAAAATAAACATTAGATATTCTTAAAAGGTTTTTTGGACGTTCTAGACGGATATTTAAGGTTCTCTAAACGTTCTGGAACCAGTCATAAGACTTTTTAGACGTTCTTAAAACGTTTTTGAACGTTCTTGACGGTTTTCAAAGGTTTTCTGGACGTCCGCACAATATAAGTGCACTGATTTTGGCATCTTCACATCAAAATTCTGAAAATATGCTCAAAATTCAGAGATGGGAACATTCACCATTGGTCTTACACACATGTCCATTGATTATTTAAAGCAAAATAAAGTAGCCCCAGGTGGAGACTACGGAAGTGAAGAATTTTGAGGCTTGGCCCATGGTCTACAAGGTCCACAGAACGTTTTGAACATTCTTAAAAGGTTTTACTGACGTCTATAACGTTCAAAAGGTTTTCTGCAGGTCCTTAAAAATTCCGAAAGTTTTTTTATTGGTTTTCTAAACGTTTAAAAAAACGTTTTTATAACGTCCATTTGAAACGTTTTAAATACGTCGAAAAACTTCCACAAAAAGACGTTCTGAAAACGTTTTTGACAAAACGTCCAAATAACGAACTTAGAACGTTTCAAGAACGTTCAGAAAACGTCCAAGTGTTAGCTGGGTGACGACTGACCAAGGAGGTACTAGTACCTCCTTGGACTGATCTGGGAAAGAGAAAGTTTTTGCTACTTAACAACTATAGGACCCCACATATCTGCAGTAGGCCTATGCTCTGTATCATTTCAAAATAAAAAGGTGAAAACGTTCACTCACGAAGGAATGAATTTCAAAAAATTAAGTAAATATAGAGTGGCATTGTTGTGAATTTGGAGTGAAAATATGTTTAACGTTTTCATTTATTTCACATTGACCTCAGGGATCACTCCAAAATCTTCGAGCGATCCCTGAGGTCACTTCAAAATTAGTGAAAATGAACATTTTCACTAAAAATTCACTGCAATTCTACTCGAAACTCACTCTTTTCTGTAATTCACTCCTTCAAGAGTGAAGATTTTCAGTTCATTCTTCGTTTTTTATAGAGTATTTTTTTGCGCCCTCCATCTCCCCCCCCCCACACCCCCTACACCCCCCTACACCCCCCCCCCCCCCTCCTGCCCTTCGGAATCCCTGGATCCGCCCCTGAGATAGAACAAAGGTTGCATATTTAGTGCACATCGAGATAAACACATTTTTAAAGGCAACGATTAACCACAGTGCTTCATTTTCTAACTCTTTATAGGGTCTCACATTACACTCAAATATTTATAGATTTGCAGCGTCAAAGCTTGATTGTACTTTGGTATACAAGTCAAAGAGACGGAGAAAGAGAAAATAAAACAAACGGAATTCCCCTCCAATTTCCTGAAAATTCAGATGATATTTATCTTGCCATAAAAGTTGTTTGTTCATGGCAAACAGCTTTTAAACTCATTTCGCTCTCAAATCTGTAATTTGCGTGTGTGTGCGTGTGGTTATCAAGCCTACGGAGCATGATCTTTCTTTCTCTTTTTAGTTTTTTTTTTCTTTTGACAGGGAAGCACAAAAGAACTAAGATTCAACGATACGTCCGCGATGGCCCTGTGATTTCACCACACACTATGAATACTGACGCGGAATTGCTCGTGGCAGACATTAAAAAAGAGTAATTCTATACGACTGATCTAAATCTTAGGAAGAAGATTTCGATTTCATCAAGAAACAGTTGCATCTGATCTATAGACCGTGGTAAGTGTCATAGGAAGTTTAAATGAAGCTCGACTGCTTACTTTGATTTCATACGTGGAAGTTGCATGATCTTTCGCCTCACTGTGGTAATTCCGGATATCATCTTACTCATTCTACATTTTTAAAGAATTTCTTCAAGTTAGGACTTGAGCGCTGCAGATTTTGCGATTTACTAAAACATAATCAAATAACAAATTCTGTCATTTAACCTTTAAAAAAGTGTAGGGCGATGGTAAGAGATATTCTAAAAGGGAAATGAAGTGTTTACTATATAGTATGCTCATATAATGTGAAACAACAAGTTACAGAATAACAACGACATGGATTTCTCTAAGAAACTTTATACAGTGCGTATCAAAAAAAGGTAATCCGACTTTGGAGGCCTACCATTTTATAATCATTGACTACACGGAGAGCGCAATCGTGGCTGTGATGAAAGGGGAACTCTTCCTCTTTCCATTGAAACCTAATTATGTTGAAAAATGTCATGCATGACTGAGGACATGAACTTCAAAGCCAACAATGACAAATTGCCCTTTTTCCAAGTTTGGGCATTATCGTAATGGGAACAGTCAGTGTCTCACTGAAATGCATGAGACATGTCAATGAAAGTGGTCAAATAAACCGGCCAGTTTGCACGACTGCAGGTTTGTGTTGAGGGTTTCCTCTTACCTTTTATGGTCCATAGCCTTCCACATGGCCACCTGCCCTTTCAACACATAGCTCGCAGCGACGGACCATGTCTTGAATGGATCTCCTCGTGCACCATATCCGGGTTGTTGCGTAAGGCAGTAATCTTCGTCGCGAATGCATCTTTGCAGTTCCTGGAGATTACGAGGAGGAGTCACATTATACACCTTGTTCTTTAGGTGACCCCAGAGGAAGAAATCACAAGGTGTGAGGTCTGGTGATCTCGGTGGCCATTCAGTTTCAATGGTTGGGGCGATAACTCTTTCTCCAAAGAGTTCTTTTGATTGCGGACTGCAACAAGACGATGAGCTGATGCGCCATCCTGAAGCCACCAAAGTCTTCTGCATGTGCCGTGAGCTTGTCGCTCAAAGTGCTCCTCCAGTTGCGGTACCACGTCTTCGTTGAGCATACACATGAAGGTACATGTTACCATTCACGTTCCTTTGGAAGAAAAAGGGTCCGATAACCTGGCCACTCCCACAAAGACCAACCCACACAGTCAATTTTGCCCTGTTCATATTCACGTCGAAGTTTCCCTCTGGGGGTGTCGTGCAGGGGCATATTCAATGGCATTATGTGAGTTGACTTTGCCATCCATTCCAAAGCCGGCCTCAACACCGATTAGAAGATTCCGCAAGAAATTTGCATTTCCGTCCATGCGGGCAATGAACCATCTGCAGAAATCAAGTCTTCTGGGGAAATCATGGTCAGTCGTGATGTCTGATGTGCATCCTGTAAGGGTGCATATATGTATGCAAGTCCAGTCTTGCGATGCGATTGAAAGTTGCCGAAGGTAATCCATATCCATTTCTCCTCGAAATTGTTCCCCTTGGATGTTGCTGGAGCTGCTGCCTCACTGCTTCAATGTTCTGTTCAGATCTTCCAGTCCGTTTTCTCCCAGAATTCTCCTTGTTGCAATCAGGCTGGTAGGATCCTACCATGCTCTTCATACTTTCTAACATTTGCCCAGATTGTCTTTAACGATGGTGGTTCTCGATTGGGAAGGCGTTCCCTGAAAGCCTCACGAGTTTGTTGCAGACTCCCAGTCTCATATGGAACTTATAGTTACAACAAAAACTCTCTGCTCAGTTGTAAGCTGAACCATTTTGTGTTTTTTTTTTTTTGCATGAGAGCACATGTCCATATATGCTTTAATACACCCATTCCCAACATGAAAACATGTGACATTTTGACAAAAATGACATCTGCATTTCAGAGTGGTCATGTTGGTCACTTTAGTAACAACAATCAATCTGGCATGTAAGGCATCTATAATGAGTAATTCATTTGACTGAAAAAAACAACCAGCCAGTAAAATGAAAAGGGCCAAATTCTACAGATGCCTCACATACTCCAGGTGCTATGCATTTACTTAGTAGTGAAAACACCTCCTCTGTTGATATCATGAACTGGTTTGAGTGTCTTTGTGCAAGATCTGGGAGTTGGAAAAAGTGTATTTTTGCATTGTCTTATTCAAGAACAATTTTCTCATCAATGAGTGTGATCTGACAAATAAATTTGGTATCAATGGAAAGAAAAAAGTTGCTCCTTCATTATATGCTGGCTATGACTCCATAAATTTGCTTGTTTTTGAAGAATAACGCCTGAAAGTTGGATTACCCTTTTTTTCATACGCACTGTATATAATACACAAGAACACTCTACGCCTGTTCACAAGATCCCATGTGAGATTTATTTTTGCAGAAATTGTTTTTATGTTGGAATATGACAAATCCAGCTAAATGATTTTATGTGTTGTGTCAGCAATCCATCATCCGTTTGATCCTTTGAGGGAAGAATATAGGATAGGTCAACATTATCCGGTCCAAGAAATTATTGGTAACATAATGTCCTGGAAGTGTTCACATTGAAATTGTATATATATATTTTATGTAACTGCTGCCATTATGTAAGAAAAATCACAGAATGACACTACAAGCCTGTAATATAGGTGGGTCATATACTGTTGTAATCATGACTGTACGCATATCTATTTAGCCATGTTCGAGGGTAGGAGGTAACATAGACAAGAACGCACTTTTCTTTAAAAATAGGACCTATTAAAATATATCACCTTGATAGATCTCGGGATAGGGGGAATACTGTCACACTTCATACACTCTAAACAGCTGGGCTCTCATTCGACCTCTCCCTTTTCCAAACACTCTTCACATTGATGACGCGTCATGTCAAATAATAATAAATCAACACAAGTCAACATGCATTTCCATCGTTTAAAGGCAAAATTTACCATTTGCAGATGAAACAAAAACCCAGCATTAGTGCTTTAGAATAGATCTAAAATGTGAATTAGAGATAGAAACAACCAATGTAAAAATTTGAATCAGTATAATCGATGTTAAGTATTGGTAAATATACGAAATGTGAACAATAGTAATGATAAAAATGTTTCCAGACTAAGCCGTCTAAAGTTATGGTTTGTTGAGAAAAATAGTGATATCTCCTTATATTTTAGGCTTTACTGCAAAAATTTCATATGAAAGCATGTTTTGTGATACAAATAACCTACACATGTGCATAAAATGCGATAACTTTAATATTTTCACAATCGCTGCTCCCAAAGGTAAACAGGACCTTTAAGATTCTCTGAGTTCCTCCACGATGCACAAACCATCCTAAAGATACGGGATGTTATTACAGAATGCGGAGGTTTTTTTTAAAGGTAATACATTTTCTTTCTCGTCTCCGGACATCACTTCTTTTTCTATGTTCTACAGGTGAATCCGGATTGTGTCTTAGACCCACGTATTCTGTCATAATAATCAGAACATCATTCCCGTGCATTATTACGTTTGTTTTCAGATCAAGTTCCAAGAACAGCATGAAGTCAAGTCTGTGTGCGCTTCTCTATTCTATTTATGGGGTTGCTCTCACCATTCACTATTCAAATGGAGCAACATTCTGTAAGTAATTGGATTGTTCCTGAGCAACACAAGAGAGTCATACCCTCAATTCTTTGCCAGTAATGAACGAGATTTCAATATGTTTAGTTGTTGGTATACTGCTTAAAGCTCCCGGGCTACAAATTAGAAAATACATGGCGATTTTTAAAGCACTGCTTCCAAAACACTTTCAGGTGTTGCTGTTCCTTTATTTAAGCCAATGATTTAATTGTCTACTTTTGTCATTACAGTACATAAGTACTGCATGGGGATTTCAGCTGAGATTTGTTTGTCTTTCGTGGTCAACTATAACTTTGCTGTGCTCTATAGATAGATTAACTTCAGCCATGCAATTAAGCATAACATATTGGCATAATACCATCACGTTAACAAAGAAAAAAAATCGTATTATTGTCCCCATCACCTCTATGATCCATTAACCATGTTCGATTTAACAGTTGGTGTATCAGATCTCGATACATCCCACATTTCTAACTCTCGACTGATTATGTCACAGGTTAAATAGCTTTTCATTTATTCCTTTCAAACAGTTGATAATGAATAACTTTAATGCGCACCCTAAATCCCCTTCTTCCGTTTTTTTTTTCTGAATGTCTAAATTTCTATATAAAACAGAATTTTAGTGATTAGCTAATTTAGCATTCAGGCCTCATCAAATACCTTGTTTCTCATGCAGCTTTGCTGTTCAGGCCGAAGTATCATCATTACAAAAGCAAATGCAGACCAATATAAGTAGCATACTTTATGAGAGATTTTATATGTTATTCTGCAAAGTATCTTTAGTGAAGATTTTTTTCGCTGACATAAGTCTGGTGAAAGAATTTGACAATAATAAGATAAGTCCATCATCTTTGTTATTACCAGTGACCAAAGTCACCAAACTGGAGGAGGGAAGTGACTTTCGTGTACTAAAGCTGGATGTTGGAGATCCCCCTGGGGTGTTTTTTGGTGGCAATGGAACCATAATCTACCACTCTTACCACGACAGTGTCATGAGCAAAGTGGTAAGAAACACATATTTACAGAATTTGACATTTTGTATTGCTGTCTCGTCAGTTTAAATGGACCATCAAAAGGATCCCATGAACGCGTTTTGGCTCTGTGCGTGATTCGACAACGATTAGTAATGATGTAAGCATAGATTACATACCATGGATATCTTTATGGAGCATCTTGAGCTTAGTTAAACCCTGTTTTTTGTTTTCTTTTTGTTAACCATTGTTTTTCTTTTCTTTTCTCTCTCTCCCTCTTTCTCTTTTTAAATCTTATGTTATTCCGTAATAGTCTCAATTGTCCGGAAAGACACTGGGTAGTGATAATGGTGATGCTGGGGGTTATTGATCAATGTTGATCAAAAATGAAATGATGATTCAGTATTCTGAAACAAGAGATGGTTCGCAAATCCAACGGTAAATTACTTTAAGGGTCCGTCCCTCCGAAACAGAACACTTCGTATTAGTGTATTTAACAGAGTAATTGCAACATGCAATGGATATGACGCCTTAGAATTTATTATAATTGTAGTCTGAGGGGAGAATAAAACATGTGTATTCTTTGGGGCAATGCCCTAAGCAGTCAGCATAGGTAGGTTCTCGAATCAGAAAGAACGTTGATTTTAATTTCACCTTAAACTGTCGCCCTGAATGAATGTATCTAGAGTCATCATACGGGAAACTCACAGTCAAACAGGAGGGATTTTTCACAAGGCTTATCATAATAACAGTAATTTTGACTGTGATAATAATACGAGAATAGTAAGGAATATCGCATTTCAATTCATTTCAGTGCGCAGTTTATGTAAATTGTTTGTATGAGTGTGTGTGTCTGTGTGTGTGTCTGTGTGCTTGTATCCATTGTATTTGTAGGGAGGGGTGTGGTATGCACTGAGTGTAATTAATTTTGCCGCAAAATGAAATTATCCATAATCTGCACGGTATGAGCTGATCAAATATCTTGCCACCGATGTTTCTGTAAACTTTAAATTTTCATTGAATTTTTTTGATTACCTCAAAACAAGGCAGATTTCAATATGGTGTGGAGCTCAAACGTAACTATTAGATATTATTCTTTGTAAAGAAAGCTATATGATTTATGATATATGCACAATTTATATTTTTCTGAAATCATCTTGATTATATTTGCCTCACGTTACAGCCTATTGGAGTGTGTTATGATGCTAGCAGCTTCTTATGCATTTATGGGAGACCACAACCTGTAAGTAGATAATGATGAGAATTTCATGTGATTCTAAAATACTATATGGCCTTTATTTTTCAAAATAATGATAATGATAAAGATAATGATAACATAACAATAATAATAATAACAATAATGATAATAACAATGATAATAATAATAATAGTAGTAGTAGTAGTAGTAATGATAATGATAATAATAATAAAGTGTATTTACAATGCGCCGTATCTATCATTATACTCTCGGCGTTTGAGAGCCTGTATAATTCTACACAAAATGTTGTACGTGTACACATGAACAGCTGACAGTGCAACCCTGAAAACCCAGTCCGTTTCCAAATCAATTACATTAAATTAAGCAAAACTACAATTAAACAAATGCGATTTAACTAAAGTCTTAAATGAGAGTACGAAGTTTCCAGACGGATGTTTAGTGGGAGAGTGTTCCACAGATGAGGGCCAATGTATGAGAAAGATCATGCCCCCCAACTGTGATGTATGCGTAGTATATGAATTTTTCGCGTTGTAGTTGCTAAATTGTGGACTATTCTTTATTTCTAACAACTAGTAAATTGCCTATAAAATCAATAGAAAAATATCACAATTTAGGGAAAATGAGAATTTTTAAATTCGATGGCTGTATCAATTGTCAACGTTTATTTTAAAAACGAAACAAAAAAAATCCCCCATCTTTTCATTCTGATTTTATTCCATACGTGTATATATATATATATATATATATATATATATATATATTTTTAGGAGGAGGGAGGGATAGGGCCTACCTTTCTTTCTTTATTTCTTTCTTTTTTTGGGGGGGGGGGGGGCTTCTAATGTGAAATACGGACTCACTGAGAAATAACTGTGGGGCTGATAGTGATTCTTTTAACCGTATTGAAATAAAACAACCAAAAACCAACAAAAAAGAGGTTTTTCGGAAATGTAAACGAAATTTTCTTGTTATGATTTCAGTGTGAGTATCTATATCTAGTGCAAATCTTTGACATTATTTCTTTTTCCTTTGACTACAAAACAATTTCTAAAGCTGATTTAATTTTCTTTTCTTTTCTTTTTTTGCTTTACACAATAACAGCGAAACTTTGACGTGTTCTGTTTTGTGAAGCGTTTGTACATTTACGACACACTACTAATATATTTTGTGGGATATTCGTAGTAGGCCTCAAAAAATAAGATAAACAAACAAGCCCGGTCATTTATTCATGGCAACAACAAATATATAGATTGTCTGAAGAACTGCAGGCATGCAAAAAAAAAAAGAAAAGAAACGAAAGATGTTTATGTGCAATCTTGAAACAAGGTAAAGGTAACTTTACATTGACTGAAAGAAACATTTATTCAAAACATATCAAACATTTGTATAAGAAAATGGAATACAATACAAGTTATGTATAAAAAGAAAAAGAATATTATAAGAATGTATATTGCCATCTCCATGATAATATAAAGAAAGACTGAGAAAAAAGTGGTATCAGTTCTCAAAAGACTATATTTTTTGAGTCACAATATCATGCACGTTGCTTTGCTTATTTTGTGTTAAAACAAACATGTTTAACTGCACGCCTCGCAGTGTATAGTGGACATACTTGGCTTCAAGTTTTTTTTTAGATGAAAAACATAACAAAAAAAAATCACAGACACTAGTGGAGTGTCAGTAAAAACAAGAGTAGATGTCCCGTGACATGGGAGCAGAGGTTTTGGGGTGACCATATTTACCAAGCGCTTTTCACTCATTAAGTACGACCTGATAAACTTGTAATTGACCTGAAAACGAAAATTGCAAGGTTGAACTTTTTTTAGACTTTGACGAAAAATATGGATTCTTAAATTGTACCTGTAGGATGCCTTATTTGTTGCTAGTTACTAAACAACAAGTGATGCTTGAGTTTGTTCCTCAAAGTGGTGAGATAATGAGAAACTTCTTATGAAATATGAAAGATCACGTAATTCCATGTAAAATTCAACGTTTATTTGATGAAAATTGGTTTTGAAATGGCTCAGATATCCAAGACAAAGTGATTCTAATAAAGTGTGGGACCCACACTTTTTTATGATCACTTTGCTTTCCTTTGTTTTTGAATGTTTCAGTCATTCCAAACCCGATTTACATAAAACAAACTTTGAATTCCTCTTAGAATGGTACGATCTGTACTATTTCATAAGTGTTTTCTTGGTATTTTGCAAAAAGTTAAAAGCCCAATTCACATCTCCACCAATACTGTACCATCCCTTTAAGAAATTCTTTATCTTCCCCCAAAAGGAGGGCTGTTACAACTATATTCGTCAAGTCTCGTCTCTTGGACAACAATGTGACCGCAGTAACTGTCCAGAGCTGCACTTCTGTGGCACTAACGCATTGAATCCGAGTTGTTTCTTTTGCAGTCTTGACAATAACGGCGTAAGTAGAATTATGCTTACATTGAATGACCTCATACGTAATTTTACACTCGTGCAAATGTCTGATTTTTTACTGTGTGTGTGTGTGATATCTCTTTTTTACCTTTATGAAAATGGTGATGAAGAAGGTTAGTGAGGAATAGGTCATCCTAATTTATATCAACTGTCATTCTTTTTAACGAAAATGTAGGATCAAATTATGAAATTCGATTGATCAGAGTATAAATGAAATGTTTTTATCAGTCATCACTCATCATCAGTGGTATCCATATGCAGAGTATAAAGAACATTCTAGTTTAGAGTTATACTTAATTGTCACTCTATTTGATATTTACTATAGGCTTACATGTATTTACTATTTATAGATAGGTCATTCAGAAAATCATTTTTGATAACTTTTGAGATAAAGAATGACTTTATCGACGTACAGTACTGTAACAGTATACACTATATACAGTAGGTCCTACACTCTAACCCCGGGCAGGTTGCCGGGTGCTGTTCGTTTTGGGGTCGCTTGTGCGGTTAGCCCTACACGTGACAATATGATGCAAAACGTCACATGGTTTCATTTAACATAAAGAATGCTGATATGGTGATCAATTTGGATATCATGTTGCCTTATTTGATAAAGTGCTTTCCTGAAAGATGAGTAGTAATAATTGTTACACCATGCGCGTTCCACAAATCTATTCAACAGAACAGTTTATGATATTCATGATGAAGTACATGCATTTATGGGAACTTCAAAGCATTGGTGACATCTTAAAATAGTTCAAAACCCTAAACCGTAAACGAAAGTTTCGGACCCTGAAAACAGCTCTACCACACACACTAATAAGATGTTCTGAGAATGGGACATATTGATAAAATGGTTTTATTCTTCTTGAATGATAAAAACAAACTTTTAAGAGGATATCCCTGGAGACCGTCACCCACCACTCATTCAGCCCACGAGTTCGACATTGAAGAAAAAAAGGGTCGATGAGTCATACAACCCCCAAGTCATACAGCCCATGAGTTCGACACTAGGTAAACATAGCCCAAGGGTTTGACATTACAACACGGGGCTCGTGGGTCTCGTTTGCCTAATGTCGAGCTCATGGTAGCTCATGTATAAATGGTGGGCTGTATGGCTCATGGGCCGTATGACTCGTGGTTGTCGGTGTCCGTGACGTGCACCCACTTTTGATCATAGAGTGAATAATAGCTTGGCACAAATCATTCCTGCGATTTAGATATACATGTAGATCGTGTACCCAACTCGGAGACAAAAAAATCAGAGTTCCAAAGGTCAAAACTCTGATGGTAGGCCTATAAACAAATACCTTCTTTATAGATCAAGTGTGATTTAAAACGATACGTGTGATTTCCATGGAAACAAAATGGGCAGGGATCAATTCTTAATGGCTAAAATACTTCAATTTACAGGATGGTTTTTTCTCTATCCAGTTTTAAGTTCGCTTATTTTGTTCATAGACAGTCTTTCAAAGACAAAGACATATGGCTTGATAGAGAAAGTTTAGACCATTATAATTCAAATCTTGAGTAAAAGTGTACAACAACAATTATCATTATCATAACCATTATCATTATTATTATAGCTGAGGGACTGCGCGTTTGAAGGCAATGAAGGTAACATCGGTGATCAGGGGTGCAAAACTACAAATATTGATGGCAGGGATACGTTTCCACGGACTAGGGACGAGAATGCCACATTCCTATATCACAGTAAGCCTGAATAGTAAGCAAATAATAAATGTTGGTGAAGGTGATGGGACAAACTATCACTTCAGAGGCGATCTGGATGTAGCTATCTTTCCGAAGCGCAGCTGAGGAAAGATAGTCTACACATTCAGATCGCCGAGGAAGTGATAGTTTGTCTCATTGCCTGAAACCAAAAGTTGATTATTTGCTTTATATTCCACATCTAGGGTCCTGGATATTCCCATTTTGTTCCACATCTGAACCGTTTTAGCTGTCTTTGCGTATCATCAGGGCTTAGGCTAGGTAGTTTACTTTAGACGTATGCGCGTAGATGACAAAACAACGAATTTGCTCCGCGCCCCGCGCGTGGCACCGAAATAAAAGTGCGTTGCACTGTGGTCTATCACTTGACCCAGGTCAAATGATAGACCCACCGAATTTAGTTCGGTGGATAGACCACAGTGCAACTTTTTTATTTTGCGCGTACTCAAAATTGTAAGTTATATCACGCGTTAAGACTGCGTGGGCTAAGATATCAGCGAAAGAAAATGACTATCATCATAGAGTGTAACGAACTTTTCTTCTCAGGTGATGTGATGGGCAAAACTAAGCTTTATCATGTGATCAGCTCTTGACCAATCCTTTAGCGAGATTCTTAGTATGTGGAATATAATACAGAATATATGATGCGTTTCTACTATGAACAACTATAAAGTTCTGTGTCCTTGTAATACCTATCGATGTCAACATTCTGATTCTTAACTAGAGAGGGGCCGTCAAAGGCGGCAGACCCACGCCTAAGTACAAAGTCGGGGTAAACATAATGTGCATTCGGTCATCTACCAGAATTCGGCCACTTAATTGCCAGTGTGCTTTATCACCATCCAGTGAGTTCTACCAAAGATCGTACACTGAAGTGTACGATCTTTGGTTCTACAGTCACATCACACGCAAATCACATAATTACACATACGGTATTAACACTCATTCACGTACAGGAAAGTCCTTAAGTCTCCTCCAAAAATCCATCGAAAATCCCAAATTCCACCGTCAAAAGTGCAGAATCGGAACTTTTCCAAGCGCGCGCGAATTAAGTCCAGTTTTAAGAGTATTGTCTACGCGACGGGTCGCGGAAAAAGCGCTAAAAATCGAGAAATACGCCGTTTTCTTGCGGGATATTTTGATTATAGCAAGCCGAGAGTGTGATGATATCAAAGGTCGTATGAGTGTACGATCTTTGATGGTATCCACAAAAGCAAAAAAGAAAAACAAAATTTACGTACCCCCTAGGCAATTACCCCTATGATTAGTGTCTACGGGAATTATTCAATGCAAGGGTTGAATGCAAATGTCTACTGCACCAGTATTCGGCCACCACCGAGCGCCGCAACGTGCCCGGTGCAATTTTGCACCAACAGTGTAGAGCGCGATGCATTTTCAGCGGCCTTGCACACGCATTGACATTGAGCACGCATATCGTGCAGTGTGACTGCGACCGAGCAAAATGCTCCTCCAACGAAAAAAACAATCAATGTTAATTTGAAAAATCATCAAATATCAAAGGTCGTATGAGTGTACGATCTTTGATGGTATCCACAAAAGCAAAAAAGAAAAACAAAATTTACGTACCCCCTAGGCAATTACCCCTATGATTAGTGTCTACGGGAATTATTCAATGCAAGGGTTGAATGCAAATGTCTACTGCACCAGTATTCGGCCACCAACGAGCGCCGCAACGTCCCCGGTGCAATTTTGCACCAACAGTGTAGAGCGCGATGCATTTTCAGCGGCCTTGCACACGCATTGACATTGAGCACGCATATCGTGCAGTGTGACTGCGACCGAGCAAAATGCTCCTCCAACGAAAAAAACAATCAATGTTAATTTGAAAAATCATCAAAATACGGGCCAGTTTGTGATGACGGAGAACGAACTTTCATAAATCTAGAAGGACATAGTCCCTCAAATAGGCCTAAACGTAAATTTCGGAATTCTTACGAACATTTGAGCAGCGAAGTCGGATCGTTGGGGAGTTTATGTCTTCGTATGGTAGCGGAAAATCGCAAAGTGAGAAACGGGAAATTTTCGGAATGGTCACTATACCATGGGGTCAAAACTTCAAGGTCACACAGAATTTGCAAGGGTCAACCGATTATCACCAAAATCTAATCGATTCTTTCCTGTCATTATCCAAACATTCCCTGAACATTTCGTGCAAATCCGTTTACCCGTTCTCTTGTTATCTTGTACACAAACAAACAAACAAACAAACAAACAAACAAAAAAAAAACAAACAAACAAACAAACAAACAAACATACGGAACACTTTACATAACCCCCTGCCGATTTTCATCGGCGTGGGTAATAAACAGAAGTATAAGAATTAAAATGAATGCAGAGACATTGGCACACTGTAATGTATAAGACAGGTCTTGCAGGTACGAGCTTCAGTATAGTATGCTGTAACATGTGTTATAAAATGGGTTCAAGAATGTAGCCAATTGGAAGCGCTGAAATGAGTCACGTGTGCCTGCATTAATTTCTCACTAACATGGGCGGCCTGACGTCACAATGTGTACGCTAGCAGTGCGCACTCAATCAGTTGATACAAGTGCGTCGCGCGCTACGCGCTGTCAATCCTGTAAACAACTTCTAGTTCGGGCTGCCGGCCGGCGTGTTTTTTTTTTTTAGACGGCACAGATTGGGGAAACTAAAAATCTATCGGGGACCCTATCCTTAAAACCTAACCCTAATCCTAATCCTAACCCTAACCATCAAACCCTAACCCTAACCCTAACCCTAACCCCAACCCTAACCCTAACCCTAACCCTAACCCTAACCATAACCAAAAACCCTAACCCAACGTTTTTCCCATAGGTTTAACACGCGCCATGCCCCAATCTGTGCCGTCTTAAAAAAAACGCTGCCGGCCGGCCTTTTTGTGTGTATAACATGTGTGGCGTACGTATACTCTTACAGTACTTAATATGTGCGGGATTTCCGACTGCGACGTGCGTAAATGTTTGGGACGAACATAGAGATGTATACTAATAATATACTAGAGCACGGACTGTGTGTGGCGCGTACGCAGTGCTCGTGTGCCGAGATGAAGAGGCCGCGCGCCATCTTTGTCCGGGCAAAAACAAACATCGCGTCCGGGCAGCGCAGTAGTGGTGGACACGTGAATACGTATACACAAGCGCTCAAACACGTATTGGTTTTCAGCAAGAAGATGAGGGGGTCGGAGATGAGAGAAGGAAACAACTCAAAAATTTAATTTGCTAGCAATCTCTTATTATGAGTGGTAATGAAAATGAAAATTAAACAAAATTTACTTTATTCTCCAAGAGGTAATACTTTCAAGCCGACCAACACGACCATGGTCCATGCAATACAAAGGGTTCTCTTGGTCTCTAGACAGCCGGGTGCCCCTTGTGATACAGTATACTGCGTCAATTTTTGTTTGTTTGGGTTTTTTTTTGCAATTATATTTTTTCTGTATGAGGGGACTGCATTCTATAGTCCTATCTTTGTATACGAGTGTTTCATTGAATTTCATTTTTTTTGGGGGGGGGGGGGGGGGTGGAAATGAAATAAATCATTTTTAAAAGTACGTGTAGGCATATTGGTTCCATGACATATTAAGTTCAAGCTCGAAATGCTAATGTTGAAGCTTACATAAACCCTAACCCAGATCATAAAACATAACCCTAATCCTAATCCTCACCCTGCCTTTAACCAAAAGCCCAATCAGACCCATGATGCTAATTCTATTTTCAGAAAGATATCAATGCCGGAGCATAATATGTCCTGTCACCAGGCATATATTACGTATTCTAAGCTTTTCTCACACTATCACCATAGTAAAATTAACTGCTGGTATAGCACAGGATGGAGGAACGATTTAATTTTTTTTTTTTTAATTTATTTATTTTTTTATTTATTTTTTTTTTTATTTTTTTATTTTTTTTGGGGGGGGGGCTCAAGGGCCAAATAGGGCACTTAGAAAAGAGCACTTTTTAAACTTAAAAAGGGGAGTCTTTTTTTATTTTGGAAATGGGGCAAATGCCCCCCCCCCCCGCCCCCCCCCCCCGTTCCGCCGACCTTGATATAGTTATGTAGGCCTACTGTATTAGCTATCTATAGTAGCAATAGATCGAGAATGGCTGAGGGAGGGCGGAATGCCCCCTGACGAATTTTGCAAGACCTTTTCTTTTCTTTTTCTTTTTCTTTTTTTATTTGTCTTGAATCAATCTGTTTAACACATACTTTAAATGTAATTTTAGTTACTTGTGAAAAGAAACTCCGCTCCCCTTCTTTTCTCCTGTTTCTACATCCAAAAGCAGCACATGAACCAGGCATTTTGCAACGTAGATCTATGCTACTTTAAGTAGAATTTGCGAATTTAAGAACATTTTCGATTTCCAAACTCCGATGGAGACCTTGGCATAGATGCTAGCCTACTGCATTTGCATCCCGTCGTCGATCTCCCTGCATGCTCCGCTAGCGCTAATACAGACTGTACGTTATCGGTACGGTCGCTAGTCGAAATTTGCCCGGACCAAAATGGCGAACGCCTCCTTCTATCGGTCACAAGGATTTTACGGAGTCCGCCCTCTAGTGTTCTTAGTATATATCTCTATGGGGACGAACATCTTCGGACATCTTGACTCTTTGACCGGTATTGACCCACAAAGGTACGTGAAAAATGCTGTTAGTTTTCGACCCATTTTATAAAACAAATGATGAACAGGATTATTTCGTGGCGTTAATTAGTGGAGATGCAGCTCACTTTCGGGTATTTACAATGTAGTGCAACATGCACTCGGCTTCGCCTCGTGCATGTTTCACAATTGTAAATACTCTCGAGTGCGCTACATCTCCACTAACGCACTCTATCCTGTGCATCATTTGTATAACATCACGTGGAGGGCTTGTAGGCCACTGGCCATACGTCCCTTCTCATCCAATTTACGCATGAGGATACATAGGTTTGCTTATCCGAAAACGAAATAAGGTCGGTAATTCCGATGGTTCGTAGTAGGCACCTTTCTCCCGGCTTTTGATTAATTATTACCCACGCCGATGAAAATCGGCAGGGGGTTATGTAAAGGGTTCCGTATGTTTGTTTGTTTGTTTGTTTGTTTGTTTGTTTGTTTGTTTGTTTGTTTGTTTGTTTGTTTGTTTGTTTGTTTGTGTACAAGATAACAAGAGAACGGGTAAACGGATTTGCACGAAATGTTCAGGGGATGTTTGGATAATGGCAGGAAAGAATCGATTAGATTTTGGTGATAATCGGTTGACCCTTGCAAATTCTGTGTGACCTTGAAGTTTTGACCCCATGATATAGTGACCACTCCGAAAATTTCCCGTTTCTCACTTTGCGATTTTCCGCTACCATACGAACACATAAACTCCCATACTAAACTCCCAAACGTTTGACTTCGCTGCTCAGATGTTCGTAAGAATTCCGAAATTTACGTTTAGGCCTATTTGAGGGACTATGTCTTTCTAGATTTATGAAAGTTCGTTCTCCGTCGTCACTAACTGGCCCGTATTTTGATGGTTTTTCAAATTAACATTGATTGTTTTTTTCGTTGGAGGAGCATTTGCTCGGTCAGTTACACCGCACGATATGCGCGCTCAATGTCAATGCGTGTGCAAGGCCGCTGAAAATGCATCGCGCTGTACACTGTTGGTGCAAAATTGCATCGGGGACGTTGCGGCGCTCGTTGGTGACCGAATACTGGTGCAGTAGACAGTTGCATTCAACCCTTGCATTGAATAATTTCCGTAGACACTAATCATAGGGGTAATTGCCTAGGGAGTACGTAGAATTTTGTTTTTCTTTTGCGCTTTTGTGGATACCATCAAAGATCGTACACTCATACGACCTTTGATATCATCACACTCTCGGCTTGCTATGAGCAAAATATCCCGCAAGAAAACGGCGTATTTCTCGATTTTTAGCGCTTTTTCGGCGACCCGTCGCGTAGACAATACTCTTAAAACTGGACTTTAAAATTCGCGCGCGCTTGGAAAAGTTCTGATTCTGCACTTTTAACGGTGGTATTTGGGATTTTCGATGGATTTTTGGAGGAGACTAAAGGACTTTCCTGCTGTGAATGAGTATTACCGTATGTGAAATGATGTGATTTGCGTGTGATGTGACTGTAGACCCAAAGATCGTACACTTCAGTGTACGATCTTTGGTAGAACTCACTGGCTGGTGATAAAGCACACTGGCAATTACGTGACCGAATTCTGGTAGATGACCGAATGCACATTATGTTTACCCCGACTTTGTACAAGGCGTGGGTCTGCCGCCTTTGACGGCCCCTCTCTAGTTTATTTTTTAATTTTCGGTTTAACGAACCTTCAAAATGACAAGCATTTTTTTCCTTTTTTTTCATTTCCTGAGTGACAAACCATCGGAATAGCGAAACTTTGGAATAAGGAACATTCAGAATAAGGTCAAACTTTTCAGACTCACGAAGCCTATTTCATTTTCGAATTAAAGAAGATAGAATTTGTGTATTTTGGAATAAAGAACCGTTTTCTTCAATTCCGGATTAGCGAACCTCCCAAATAACGATCATCACCCTGAGAAGAAAACCGCTTGGCATATGACTTTACTCGCATTAAAGTCCTGCCAAGTCTTCAATTGCACGTGTTTCTCAGATTTTGATTGTCTTTGGAAGCCAACAGAAGAAAAGATTGGAGATTCCACTGATATCTTTTTGATCATGGACTGCTGTTTTGTTTTGTATGCAAATTTTACAGCAATATAAATGGAATTCGGTGGGCACAGAAACAAAAATCCTGCAAAATCTTTTAAGAAAATTGGCACCTATGATTATTCAGACAATGAGTTAACTCTTCTCCGATAATATAATTATGTATATATATATATATATATATATATATATATACATATATATATACATATGTATGTACATAAATATATATATATATATACATATATGTATGTACATAAATATATATATATATATAATTTTTCATTTCACTTAGGAAATCTTTGTGTAAAACTAGGAAAAGGAAAGTGAATAACTGGCAAAATAAACACAAAACAAAAAAAGCATTAGGAACGAAGGAGATTCAGCCTACGTGGGGAAACAAAAATAGTTCTGGGATTAAAATGCTTTTCCCTTCTTTATTTCTTCTCCTTGCGACACCCACACAGGTGACAAAAGTCAATTCTTTTTCGGAGCACGCGAGAGTCGACGTGGCGGCAGATCGGTGATTGGCACCAGGGAAGTCAAGCTTGGAAACGACTCAGAGGACGTCCGTATCAGAACTGATTCAGCTAAAGCTGTTAGGGGTAGAGAGAGTTATTATAACTCCGATATGTCTTTGTAAGGATTGGCCTAAGTATGAAGACTGAAATAGAAAAAGTGCAATTCCATGCCTATTGTTTATAGAACTATAGTGATAATAAGTCGCGTACAATCAGACGAACAAAAGGGAAGAAATTTCATCAAATCTGACATGGAGTGAAAAAAAGTTTGTCATATTTTCCAGAATAGAGCGACATTGGTCGCAAACACGCATGAAAATTAAAAAGGACAATGATGTTATGATCCATTTTTTTTCTTTTTTTATCCACAATAAAGTGAAAAGTTGCATTTTTGGTTCATAAATAATTTTTAGAAACAAGAAATCTCTTTCCGTCAACAGAAAATTGATGGAAAGTTTCTCTCTTTGATTTCATTTGAAAAGAGAAAGTTGAACTTGTTTACAAGCCAATGGGCTATGACATCAACACTTCCGTAAATTTTGCTGCTACTTATATCATTGTTCTGGAAATCGTGTAAAACTTGCGATTCGACAATTTTATATTTTGTCTGCTTTTGAAGAAACCTATAATTCTGTCATCCGATTTTACTCAATCTCTTGAAGCCAACTTGAACCAGTTCTAACCGTAGTGTATCATTGGTTACCAAAGAGTCAAGCTTTTTTTTTTTTTTTTTTTTACTTGTGGTTGGCAACCATTGTATATGGAAATTTATAACGCATGTAATTATGTTATAGATGTATATGTGTAATGAAAATTGTTGAAATTGAACAAAATAACCATGCCTTGTACTACCATAATTATTATTATAATAAATGGTTTGATGATATTGCTGAATTGTGGAATAGTGCCATAGAGAACAAATAAATCAAATCAAATCAAATCAAATCGAATCAAATCAAAACAACTAAACTCAAATCAAATTTAAGTAAAAGGACGTACCTCTCCCTTGAGATACAGTGTATCACATAATCGTTTTATGACTAGTATAGTATACTGTTTGAAAGAATGCATTTACACAAAGTTGTGTCCGTGAGATCGGGTAGATTTCCCGTTGAGAACAATGGAAGTCAGGCCTTTGGTTGTAAGGTTGGCAAAATAGCTCTTGTTGTATGATGAAAACTTTAAGGAATCATTGTAAAATCATCATTGTAAAAATCATTGAAACCCCTGACGTTTTGATTTTATTCGTCACGAGAGAACAGCTGTCTTTAGATAATGTCATAATGAATAATGATCTGTTCTTTTGAAATAATTTGCTTAGGAAAAAAAATCACTCATTGACATGACATATTGTATACTTAATTGATGTATATTTACTCTTTGATATAATAATTTTTCGACTTTTAAAATGAAAAATTTTCAGAAATGAATAACTAAAAAGATATCAAAGGGTGGACAATCAAATAGAATGCCACTAACACTGCTCTGTCTTTTGTCATATCAGTTATGACACTCCCACCTTCTTGTACAAATTGTTGGTCCTACGTAGCAATAATTTTGTATTATTTGGATATGGAAATGAATGAATGAATGCATGAATGAATGAATGAATGAATGAATGTCAATAGATTTGACATAATTGTGCGTGCTAGATGATGATGAGAGGAAAGAAGAAGTAGAGTAGAAGAAGTAGAGAAGAAGAAGAACGGGTGTTTCCTGCAGGGTAGGATTCTGAGCACATACTAACCCATTATATAAATACTAATGCCCCCTTTTAAACAGTTTCATTCATTATAATTTGTGAAGACAGCTGAGAAAGAGTTTTTGTCTAAACCTTTTCTTACAATTCTTAAAAAGCATCCCTTAATGCGTAGGAGCTACATAAATGACGAATTACATCACCATTTTGTAATGATAGCTCCTGTATTTCCAGTCTGTAACAGATTTACAAACAAATGACACTCTTAAAGAACATGCCGGGCAGCAGTGCAAACATTGTCACTGATCATGAGAATTTGCATTGGATGCAGAGCACTTCTACAGTCAATGGAGCCCTGCGCCACTCTCTCTCTCTGACCACAGATACTGGTTGGATTTAAGTGTTGTTTGTAATCCACGGGCCTGTTGCATAAAAGTTACTATTATGGTAACTTTGCCATCCAGTGGTACCTTCCATGGAATTCTTGATTTTGATTGGCTGTTGAGTATTGTTGCCATGATAGTTGCACATCTCTTTGCATCCTCTCACTTTCAATTTGTGCTCTGTACAGATGCCAACTTTGTTGGGACGCCATTTTCTCATGGGGACTATGTGTACTTCCTGTACCGAGAAACTGCGGAGGAGTATGCAAGTCTGTCCACTGGCCAGGACAATGCAGTTGAAACCGTGTTCAGTCGTATTGCCAGAGTCTGCAAGGTATATCAGTGGTGGGATTATGATGTGTTCATAGCCTGATCTATTATGTTGTTTTCTGTTGAGACATTTTCTATCATTGATTTTTATACCCAGCCTTTTTGATTAAACTGCGTGAAAGCTTTATACAGGTTGTCAAAAAACAACAACAACAACTATGCACTTTTGATATGGCTGCCGAAAAAGAAATATATCAGTGATTCTTGGGGAATAGGTTTATATGTATGGATAGCATATGAACCCAACTTTCATATGACACCAAAAAGTCTACAAATAGGCCCTAATTCATGCTTGAATGAGCACTGTTCACTTTTGTAAAGTGTATGAAAATTAGGCTGCGCAGGAATTAGCCTTTTAAATTTGCGACAGGTGAGTCCGTTTGAGCTTACAAAACTGAAGTTGATATGATAAATTTATGATCAATTGCGATCAGTTTGGGTTTGCTGAGTGAATTCAATGGTTTATTAAACCAAACTTTTATGCATGAGTAAACCGCAGTTGCATTTATTTTATTGTAGCATTGTAAATTTCCCTGGTACACTCAGTGGTGTGTTCATGTGAGTCAGGATGGGATGATGGTACATGTTGCAATTTCCATGTTACACACTCTTATTCTTTACATCTGTGACTTGAATGAAAACCTTCGCCCCACATTGCAGTTATTTTCAGATTAAGAATAGCTCATTGATTTACTTAATAATCAGATGGGAATTATGTGAATTCATTATTTAAATACATTTTGTTGAAAAAGGAATGTCACAGCTGTAACTGGTTACTTATTATTCAGGCTACCCATTGACCTGAAGAATAAATAGCTGACATCTTTGACATTCTTTTTTTTTTTTTGACAATCCATAATTGAATATTCAATGTTACATAATTCCTACCTGGGTATTACGTAAATCAATGAGATGTTCAATGTGGGGTGGAAGTTTTCATTCCAGTCGCAGATGTAAAAAATAGGAGTGTGTAACAAGGAAATTGCAACATGTACCATCACCTCATCCTGACTCACATGAACACACCACGAAGTCTACCAGCATGACCAGGGAAATTTGCAATGCTACAATAAAATAAATGCAACTGCGGTTTTACTCATGCTTAACAGTTTGGTTTAATAAACCATAAAATTCACTCACCAAACCCAAACTGATCGCAATTGATCATAAATTTGTCATATCTACTTCATTTTTGTAAGCTCCAATGGACTCACCTGTCGCAATTTTTAAAAGGCTAATTCCTGCTCAGCCTAATTTTCATACTCTTTACAAAAGTGAGCGGTGCTCATTCAATTATTTGTAGACTTTTTGGTGTCAAATTAAAGTTGAGTCCATAAACTATATATATATATATATATATATATATATATAAACCTTCCCCCCCCCCCCCCCCCCCAGAATCATATATTTCTTATTCGGCAGCCATTTCAAAAGTGTATAGTTTTTTTTTTAGACACCCTGTAGTGTGGGATGGTGCAGAATCATCGGTCATCCCATGAGAGCGGCCGACACCAACGAGTCATACGGCCCATGAGTTCCACACTAAGTAAAAACAGCCCACGAGTTCGACATTACAACATGGGGCATAATGGATCGGTCTTGTAGGTCTTTGTTCGCTTAGGGTGGGATTTCACGGAGCACGCGAACGATTTGCGAAGGACGCGAATGGCAAAATCCAGCATTCGTATTTTAGTCTGCAAAAGTTCGCCAAACGGTCGTGAGCGTTCGGAAGCGTCGTCAGTTGTTCGCGAATGTCGTTTTTACTTCGGCGAGAATTTCAAAAAAGTTTGAAATTTTTTGCGAACCTTTTCCGCACACTTGGTCGTGATTTGCTCGTGAATTGTTCTCGAAATTGTCTTGAAAGCTTCGTCATATGCCCAAGACCTTCGCAAGACACGCGCGATGTTCGCAAAATGTTCGTGAAACCCCAAACAGACTCCGAAACTTTGGAGAATGTCTCGCGTATGTTACGCGAAATCTGCGAAGTTTTTCCGATCATTTTACGACGTAATCGCAAACGGTTCGCGTACCTTTTGAGACATTCTCGCGAACGTTTAGCGCACGTTTGGGTGATGCATGACTTATACGTTTTCTGCAGATAAAAATTGTAGAATACATCTAAACATCAAAGAATTATTAACAACTATAGTAACAAAAGAAATTAAAGACTAGCAAAGATAAAGAGATGTTTGATATAAAAAAAAATCGCAGAATACACTTAGAATATATCTTAACTATGTAAAATTTCATTTGAACTATAGAGATTATGTGTCGGAGGAACTGAAAAAAAAAATCAAATGCTCCTTACTATAGTGGAGATAGGTATTAAGAAAAAGAATGTAGGCAAGCACACGATAGAGAAATGAGAGAAAAAGAAAGGAGAAATAGAGGAAAGAAAAAAATTCAACTCAAGACAGCTTCCACCTCTCCTTGGGTACATTTTCTCCCATGATTATTGAAAATTTTTCGTTGTTCGCATTTCCGTCGCGTGTTCTTCGTGTACGTAACATGCTGTACTTTAGCAATGATACACACGACATTCGCACATACGTCGTGGAAACTTCGCACAAATTGCGCAAGAATAGTTTTCGGCTTCATTGTCGGAAAACATTCGGAGAAAAACTTTTCCGAATGTTGGATTTTGTCATTCGCGTCCTTCGCAAATCGTTCGCGTGCTCCGTGAAATCCCACCCTTAGTGTCGAACTCATGGGCCACATGACTCGTGGGCTGCATGAGACTCGTGGCTTGTATGATTCGTGGGTGTCGCACTCGTGACTTGCACCCTATTATCAGAAGTTGGTAGTTTCAACGATTGTATTTCCCTTATTTGGAACTAACACTTATTCAGGATGACAGCGGATACACGGCAGGATCAGACACAGTGTGGTCAAGTTTCGTGAAGCAACGTCTCGTTTGTGTGAAGCCGGGGGGCAATCTATTAGATGTTACCATCTACAATGAAATACGTAAGTTTCAAGAGTAACATAAGTTACAGTTGGATAAACTTGAAAATATATAAGTTGAAGTTGCATAAATTCAAAAATACTGCAGGGCGATGTTTGTAATGTTAAACTTCTGTTACCGAAATTTAGAGACTAAACACACCACATATGAAAAATACCACAGTTCACAAAAGAACCTATAGTTCTCCCCTTTGAATATTTGTTTGTTTTATTTTTCATGAGAGATTATCATTTTGTTTCCCGGTGTAAAAAATCGTATTTTGTATTTGTGTTTAAAACTTGGGTACACAAATCGACCAAAACGTGTATTTTCAGTTTTACAACCGAGGAAGAACAAAACTAAAGAGAAATGTTGGTCTTGGCACAAGTTTTCTGGGTTTGTCGGGGTTGGATGATGTGATGCCGATGCGCAGCAGGACCCTGCTGTTCGCGAGGACTTTATGCAGGGACAGACAGATGCCAGAGTCCGATGGCTACAGAAGCAGGATCGAAAGCCCGATTGGTAGCTGTCACACCATCATTTAATGAGCTCGACACCCACGAGTCATACAGCCCACAAGTCATACAACCCACGAGTCCAACAGCCCAGATACTAGATACTAGGTGAATAAGGCCCATGAGCTCGACATATCACAGGGCCCAATGTACGCAGTGTCGGTCTCCTGGGCCTTTTTTTTTTTTTTTTTTTTGCCTGTAGTGTCGAGCTGGTGTGCCTCTTGCCTAGTGTCGAGCCTTGGGCTGCATGACTCTTGGGTGTCGAGCTCGTGGGATGACACCCTTCAAAAAACCTGAACGTGGGTGTAATGGCCGGCAACATATTTTCACTTTTCTAGCATGATGTAAGAGTATGGACTTGTTTGACCTGTTCCCCCTCCCCCCTCCAAAAAAAAAGAAAACAAGAAGAAAACAAAAAAAAAACATAAAAAACCAGGGGGAATGATATCACCCTTAACGTAAGTCGGCAATGAGTTGAGGGAATGACATTGTGTACTTTCCATCAAAAAAAGCGAAACTTTGTAGAATTCTCGTTCTATTTTTCTGATCGTTGTGGGCCTGCACACGTACATTACGTCACGAAATGCAGTAATCTTCTCATTCAGCGATGGCTGCACTGAACGAAATCTTAACTTTTTTATGAATAAGTTTATTGTTCGATTTTCTTGAAACATTGCTGCATTCACTCATACGACTTGTCCATTTTAGTTTTATCATTCCCCTTTAAAGGGGAATTTCGGACAAGTCAAAGGTTAGTCTGAATAGAAAGAGTAACATTTTAAAGCACAACAGTGGAATTGGTCAAACTCAAATAAAAATCAGAAAGTCATATAATTGTGAAAATAAAAAATTGCAAAACAGTTAATATGAATATGCAAATGAGTGAGATGATGAATGTCATCACCTCTCAATTTTCCATCGATGGTGCAAAAAAACAAAAAAAAAACAACAAAAAAAAACTTCCACCCTATTTCCCTTCTAAAAGCAACGGGCCGGATGTGTTCAATCCGAGAATTGTTTTTAGGAAAAAAAAAATGCGTGTTTGACCTTGACGATTTTGCTCTAAAATGGGACTTTTTTTAAATCTCACTTTCTATTTGGACTCTTCAGAAACTTTTAAGGGGGTTGTAAAATATCTTGAAAATCTTAGCAAAATTGATAACATCCGAGTATCAATTCCTGAAATTTCTGCTACTTTTGAAAACGTATTCCTCATTGAGGGTTGTCTTATTTTGAAAAGTACAATGGAATGGGAATTCACCTGAAAGGTGTAGAGGAGCCGGTCCGGCCTACGAATGGGCCCGTATAGTGTCCGACATATGTCGTTAGTGTCCATCCTTTTCTGGCCGGAGCGTCTTATCATCATCAATACTTTGCATTCAAATTCAAGTTCACTTTGCTCTTACACTGCTCACATGAGTTCCATTCGATGCTTTCAGCCACAAATGAACATTAACATGAACAAAACAAAAAAACCATGAAAAATAAAAGTTGCTGGAATATCATGTGGGTGACAAATACTACACTTTTGTACAGGACAGAAAATACAAAATTATTGATTGCATCACAGATGAAGGGAAACATTCGAGTATAATTGAACTACAGCTTTAAAAAGAACTCTTCTGAACTCTCGACTGGTATGCAGTGAAGATTGAGGGGTTCAAGTAAGGACTGGGCTCTTAGTGCAAAGTTTACGTTTCATTTTTTTTTTTTTTGTGTCCGTTTGTAATGTTTTAGTCATTTTGTGTAATTGTCACAGCTATTATAAGACAGATTTACGGCAATTGCAGCGTAATGTATGTTAATCTTAATGAAACCAGGGTTTTTCATGGACTTGATAATGCTGACTAATAATGTGTAAAACAGAGAAGAGCTTATGACAAGAAGTTGCAGTGAACTACTCTTGATTTTGTGATTTCTCTGTGTATAGAGGACTTTGTGTTCGATGCTCAAGGTCAACGTATCTATGCGATCTTTACGACCTCGCGGTAAGTGCAGCAAAATTAAGACGTCGTTAACGGGGATGTTCAAAACTAGCATTTCATCGTTTTGAAGTGAAGGATTGCACATAGTCCGTACTACACAATCGCCCAGTTTACATGTGTGCCATGTTTTGTAAAAGCTGTTCACGACAGTGCAGTCGAAGGGTACACATTATTTTGCTCACAGAAACCAAAAACAGATAATCGAATCCTGTCATCATTTTCGTCAAAATGCACAAAACATTCTTACATTCATACTTATATTTGTACAACCTAAAACGTAACGTCGATATTTCCCTGATACCATCAAAACTATTGTGCACATAAAAAATATATAATTATATATATATATATATATATATATATATATATATGTGTGTGTGTGTGTGTGAATTTGTTTGTTTACTGTTTGCAGAGTACAATAATTTGTGCCAATATCTTTTTCAGTTTAAAAAAAAAACATATAAGAAGTATGAAATGAATTTAACTTGAATTTGAAATAACGTATCAGAGAATGACGGGTTTGCCACCAAGTTCATTCGTAATAAGGATCCCACAGAAAAAAAAAAATGAGGGTACGTAAGGAGCAAATGATAAAGTTAAATAGGGATCAGAACATGATTAATTTGAGACATTATCTTCTTTGTATCGTCAGTTAAGTTATAGTCTGTAGTCTGTAGTTAT
The DNA here is from genome assembly GCF_040938485.1 of Diadema antillarum. Lineage (NCBI taxonomy): Eukaryota > Metazoa > Echinodermata > Echinoidea > Diadematoida > Diadematidae > Diadema > Diadema antillarum. Next base: position 687,051 of record NW_027271035.1, on the reverse strand, counting down.
ATAGTAGTAACACATATACGCTACAGAGGCAGTACAGGCGACTTGTATCAAAGCTGAATTTATATAGAAGTTCAGTAACTTTGAGTCTCAGTTTGTACATGCGGGTGCAGCGATATAAAATGTTGTTTCCTCATTCCGAAATCAACAAAGCCCATAATCTATAATCATCTTGCACATTCATTGTGTTATCGGCAACTTCAAAAGCAAACTTTAACTTTAAAATTAATCATAGAATAGGGAGAAAGATCAAAGGAGACCTCCGGATGATTTTCAGATTTTTACATTTGAACAACTATAAATTAGTTGTACTGAGGACAGAGTTTCAGAATTTATGATTACTGGCATGAAGAATAGGAATATTTTCGAAATCTATAACAAATTGTAATGAACAAGAATGATGACATGGCAGAGTCAGTGTAAGAATGCATGAGTTGGGGCATAAGGAAGCAGAACAAAAGAAGAAGTCATGCATAGATTATACACAGGTGAACTCGCAAGCAAGCGGTATATATTGTAATGGAATTACACTGCTACATATCCGAAATATGTGAGCCTCCTATATGTCATCATCTTTGTTCAGTGTAATTTGTTTAAGGTTTTTGAAAGTATTGTTTCTCTGCTCAAGGACCACAACAAATTCCACAAATCTATACATAGAGCTATTGATTTATGTACCACATTATGTAAAATTATGAAAATCGTCTGGATGTGCTTTTATTCAAACTATTCATTTTGCTACAGAAATGCACCACCCACATCAGCCCTGTGCATTTTTCGCCTAAGGGAAATCGATGAAACCTTCAGTACAGGCACCTTTTATGGTTCTAATGGTCAGACTGCAAACGACATTTGGCGACAGTACGATGGCAACCCTGTTGACCCAAGACCAGGGAAAAATGTGAGTGAAACCGCATTGAATGCCAGCAGCTTGTCCACTTATAATGTCTACTATTGGGAAGAAGAGATGTATCAGAGGTGCAACATGGCATTTGTACAGGCAGAACTGCGGGGTGATTCCATATAGTTGTTGTGGAACATAATTATGTCTTGAGAAAGGATACGTGCCTGCTTATCTTATTTGTCTTGTTTTTCTTTACCATTACAGTGCAGTGATCCGAGTCTTGCAAATCCATTGTTCCAGAGAGACTATCCCATGCTTAAACCGGATGCTATTGAAGAAGCTGAATTGACCATTGATAAAAATCGCCTTTCTAAGATCGACTTGTACCGAGAATTTCCTTATACATTGTTGATTGGTTCAGGTAAGACAAAGTGAAAGTGAATTTGATAGTTCTCATGAGAAATGGATATTAAAAGTAACTTTACATCACATCATGACCTGTGCACACATTGCCCTGTAGAGGCTTCAGTCCCCATGAGAGAAACACAAAGTGATATCGTAAAATAGTACTAGACCTTTACTGCAGATCGGAAGGTTGATATTTTTTATACCTCCTGTTGAAGTTCCAAAGTCATTAGATGTTTTAAGGGATGAATTCTTTCTTTTTTTTCTGATGCGTGGGTTATGGGAGACTTTTAGCACTTGTCAAAAGTTTGATCGGACGTTAGAAGAATAAACCCGTTGCAAAAACTTTTGAAAGCTGTTGATTCTTAATGAAAAGTAACATAGTAACAATTTTTCATCAGATCAAATTGTGGTTTAAAATAAATTTCAATGTAGTAATTTTTGTTGCAAAGAAAATCAGAAACGAATCTCTGAAACCTCGGCCCCTAATAAAAAAGAACAGCAAAAACAAACAAACAAACAAACAAACAAACAAACAAAACACCCAAACAGCAAAAGGTGTTCAATTTTTGCTTGCCATGACTTTGTGTAACTTCCTTTTGTGAATTAAAACATAAATGTTATTTTCCAATAATTGTGTTTATCAGAAGGCTTGCTTCCCAGAAGGCTTGCGTGACAAGTTGTGATGATAATTCAATTAAATTTTTATTTCATTTTTCGACGAGAACATTGACATTTCACTTTCTGTGGTAACAGAGAATAATGCTTCATAAGCAAAAAAAAAAAAAAAAAGCAAACTCAGAAGAGCATACAATAATTGTGGAACCTTATAGTAATCCTACATTGTCATGACAACTGACGTGATGAAAATGAAATAACAATACACAAACTGCGAAATGTGAAACCACCCACTTAAAAGACCGAAGCTTGTATATAGAGCTTGGGCCCCTCAGGTAAAGAAATAGAAAAATAAGTTTATGAACAAAGAATAAAGGTCTGGAAAGATGGGGGGTGTTGAAGTTCACTGAAAAGACAGAGTATCAAACAGACACACACATACAACACACACACACACACACACGCACAGACATACATAACGTGGACGACAATGTGCATAAGTTCAAGGCTAGAGTCTAGTGGATGAAGGAAAAACTTGTAAGAAGTCACTGAAACATTTTGTGGCGACCTGGGGGGTGTTTCATGAAACTTTTTGTCGGTGATTTACACCGACAACTGTTAAAAGCTACTGAAATCCTTGCGTCTGATTGGCTGATAGCAAATTTGTCGGTGAAAACCTCCGACGAACTCATTGATGAAACGCCCCCCTGGACCCCGTTTACAGTGCGAGGCTCGGCCGCGGCTCGGCCGCGGCTCGGCCCAGGCTCGGCCCAGCCCCGCTTCAGTGTAAACGCGCAAAAGGCCAAATGCGGGGCCAATTATTGGCCTCGCATTTGGCCTCGCTCTGGAGGTGGTCTCGCCTTTTTCTCATTGTGAACGCAAACTGGGCCAAATGCGCGGCCAATTTTAGTCTGGCTTCCAAACCCTCTGCCCGTGCTATAGCTAGTATAGCTTAAAGGTACTAGCCCACATTTGCAAACCCACGAAAATCAAAACTGCATAAAACAGGTCCAATATGACTTCAAGTACAAGTTATAACAATAACATACCTAACCTGTTGCTCTTTGTCTATACCATTCGATAAAAGAGAGAAAATCATCGTTTTAAAATCAATTTTCAAACCGGGTCAACCCGACCCAAAATCGAATTACGAGCGCGGGCTAGCTACGTACATGTAACTTACACATGTATCGCATGCATGTATGCGAGCAAAGCTCATACGCAGTGCCCATTGTTCATTACGCGCAGCTACGCGCTAATTTTGTTTGCCTTTGGGAAATCCCCAATATCAGTCACGGTGCAGTGGGGATAATGAATTGTCATTGCCGTTGTCTACTTTATTGAAGTAGAAGGTATGTAATATATAATTTTAAAGTTATTTTGATATGTTTCTGCGAAAAAACTGAAGATTTGTCATGCCTAAATTCCTGCCTAGCATGGCGTTGCTTGAACCACCTGACTCATGTGTAATGATGCACCGCTTTCCGACAGATCCAAAACGAAGGAAAAAAAAAAAAGATGAGAAATCAGTGTGCGACGGGAAAACTGTATGATATGTTTTCTTTGGATTCCTCACGGTGTCTTTCAGACTATCCAAGTTTTGATTTACATTTGTATGTCACCGCCATAACGTACGAAGTGTAGCCTGAGGCATCTGTTTTGGTCGTCCGTCCGTCCTTCTGTCTGTCCTTCATTCCGTAATCATTTTTTGGACACCGTTTGTAATGAAACTGTTTGACATAAGATGTATATGTGTGAGTGGACGAAGTTTTGTCTTTAGCTTATAAACTTTTGTGTGAAAGTGAAAGGTCAAAATCATGTACATAATGGTTAAATTCTTAAAACAATATTACTATTTCCCACATATCTACATGCAATTTTTGGAGGTGAGTACATGTATTTCCAGACAAAACTTACTGCGGCGACTATGATTCTCTTGTGATTTATTTATTTATTTATTCATTTATTGGGGGGTAGGGGTGGGGGTCATGGGAGGGGGCCAAAGGTCAAGGATCAATGTCAGGTAAAATGTTAAAATTCTAGTATCTATTGTTAGGATATTATTACCCAGTTCCTCCGTACCTTGGAGATTACCCAATGCAAAAACTTAAAACCAAACACGGTATTCGCATGCCATCATTACTACACAGTTACGCGTATATTTATAGGGAAAGATTGTGGCCATGATGGTCAGAGGTCAAGTGAAAATAGTAAAATGACAAGATTTTCCACATATTTTTAAAATAACCACTCAAGGTATTGCCATGAAGTATAGATAGGTCAACTGACGAGTAAAAAATTCTCAATATCCCTAATACTTGCTCTCTTAAACAATAAAAGTCATCCATTCACACTTAGTTCAAGGAAAGTAAACACTCGACGTATTATATCTTATGACAAACATGCCATTTTTTTTCTGTCAATTATATGAAACTGACGTGTAACATTGTCAAAACGTACTCTACCGTATGTACCAAAAAAAAAAAAGAAATTACAACGGGACTCTCCGCATTGATATCTTTAAAAATAGTCAATCAATCTAAATACAAATTCATGGTATGAAACTATAACTCATTGCCCACATTATTTACAGAAAACCCCATTCGATTTGCTTCAGTGGTCAAAGAAAAATTAGGGGTTTTGTAGAAGATGTCAGAAATCTCTTCCCTCCAAGTTCTGTATATTGTATTCTCACACAAGAGCATCGTAAGAATCAGACTCATGACATGCTTTACAACAATCCACTTTTCTCTGTGACCGCTTTACCAAATTGAGAGCTAAGATATTGTATTTTAAGACTCTGAAGTAGCATTTAAACAGTTTAATCCTATTGGGTTTTATCAATGCGAAAATCTTATTGTAATTTTTTTTTTTGTGGGGGGTGGGGGGGGGGGGGGGTATACTGTACACCTGCTATGGCTGAGGTATACGCCGGTAGCCATTTGGACAATTTTATTTGTTTTTAAACTATATCTATGTTAAATGATCCTGAACGTGCAGTTTACATTTGGTACGGATGTCACTGAGGATATCCCTAATCATCATATGTTATCCAGGTATTTGTGCTTTCGTTCAATTACAGGTCTTTTTAAAAACTATTTCTAAACAATTTGAGATCATTTTACATACCTTAAAGGTATATGAAATGATCTCAAATAATAAGCACTTGCCGATGACGTTTCATGTTGTACATTGTACATAGGCGTTTTCCTTTTGGATTACCTAGAAGGCCTTCATGTCTGTTTCATACATAACTATATGGTACTAAATAGGATGGTAATTGAGGGTTATTTACGTGCTAAACAGTAATAAGTTAATAACTGTGGAATTCGTCTATTGCCTGCATGTGCACTGCTAGAATTGTAAATTTATTTATCATGTTGTACAATATTCTTGTTCCCTGGACAGCTTGCTAATATAATATAGCATACAATCTAGTGAAAGTGTATGACACGGCATACTGTGAATTCTTCTTTTATTTTTACAGCAAAAAAAAAATATATTTATATTCAAGAATTATGTCCTTTAGACAGCTTCCCTATACCTGGGTGCTTGTGTCTGCAATGGTCTATTCAAATGTGTAAAATGATTGACGATTGTTGGCTTTGTTCAACATGGATGGAATGAAAGAATGTCCCTCCCCCAACCTACACCCTTTCTCTCTCTGTGTCTCTCCCTCTCTCTCTATAATAAAAAAAAAGTCAAGCAATACAGTGCCTTGCGCCTTTGGGACGCCTGCGCGTAACGCTAACCCCCAAGCGCACACGCTAAAACCTTAAGCGCACTGTACGCTGGGTAACGACATGGCGTCCAATTTATGAGTTGGCCAGACTCTCTTGATATACGGCACTGGTTTGTTTACAAGCAGAGCGCCACTACGACAAAATATTGAAAGGTTTATATTAAAAGCGCGGCCGAGCCCGGCAGTGTAAACGGACAAAATTGCGGGGCTCGGCCCCGCGCACTGTAAACGGGGTTGTTAGTCTTTTATGATAACAGCTCAGATGATTATGTACAAATTCAATATGTACATGAAGTTTTCTTTACGACGATTAACTCATTGTTGAGCAATTTCATTTTCTCAGCCAAGATGGACGTTGGTTTTTGTTTTTATCTTCAGAGTTTCTATACTTTCGCACTAGGCAGTTGAGTTGTGGACCATTTATCGAATGGATGATGTGTATTTACAGTATTTAAGAATATGAACATTTGATAAAATGAAATGTTAGAAAGTTTTTAGTTTCACACAATGACGGGCACCAGTGCACGGAGCGTCTACCTTGCGAAAGGGCGTATGACGGTAGGTCTATATAAACGAGATCTTTGAAGGTCCAGGAAGATGAATGGAAATTTTCGCCTGTGATCAAATTAACAGATTAACAAGGTAAGGAATGATTCAACATATTAGTTCTATGACATAGGTTATGATGGGATTCATTCCAAATTTTAACACAAGAAAGGAAAGAAAGTGAAAATGGTGAATCTAAACCGGTTTGAAAGCCATACTTTCGCGTTTCCTTATTTTGCATTCTGGTTTGTAATTCTGATAAAGACGGAAACCTTAAGTCTTTAGGCAAAAAATATGGCTAATATTTTAATGGTGGCAGAGATGCATAAAGCTGCAGAGTTTTCACCGACTTACAGGATGAATGATAGACAGAAGAAAAATTTTGTAGTAACAGTTTGGATTTCTCATCTTTGTCACGATTATTATAGCATCTTGTAGCACTTTCTGTTTTATCAATTCACTTCTTAGAGAATGGCTGTCTATACCATTACCAAGTCGAAACAGATGAATTTTGGGAAGATTGCCCGGTGAGTATGTTAGAATGGTTGGATGAGAAGATGAAGCTGTGATTTATATTTTAATGTTCAGTATACTTATGGAGTATACAAGTATAATTTGTTAGAAAACTGCAAAGTTTCATTTGTAGTGAAGTTTCTTGTAGTGCCAGATCTGCTTTCTTTTTATTCCGATTCATCATGCTTTTTGTGGCATGGCCTAATGGAAATTTGAGATTCAGTTCAGATTCAGATTTTAGCTTGGAAGGGGCAAATGAACTTGCAATACGTTCATAATGGATACAATTCATTTCTTACTATCATACTCTTCCTGTGCTCAAAACGAAGCTCCGGTTACGCCAGAGAGCAATCACAGGTCTATCCGTAGCACCTGATGTAGATGACGAGACGTACGATGTGTACATGACAACAGTCGACGGGATTTATGCAGCACAGATAGAAGGTGAGTCTAAACCCTGTTTTAAAAGACCTTACCCCGACAACGTCAGGACAACGTCCGGAGAACAAAATTCCTCGCCTCGGGCAAAACACCGCAGGAGAGAGCAAGGGGTATCGTTTTAACCTTAACAGTAGCACACCGATCGAGACCTTCTCCAGGTAGGTTTCCATCACGAAGGGGTACTGATGCGACTACCCCGTCCACCTGCCAGCGCAGCCTTTAGTTCTTGATTGTGCACATCTAGGTAGGAAATTGTGTTGGTAAACAAAGCATGGTTACAATCACTGATCTCAACTCCATAGAGGTCGGTGGTTACAATCCGAGCACTAGCTCGATCGGTGCGCGGCGTGTCAATCATTATCTGTCTGCAATGCTGCGCATGCGTGTTGAGTGTATCAAAGGGATGTTAATACATGTACCTCGGTTGCCTTCTAATTGGGTTTTCGGGGTAATGTCGGGGTTATGTCAGGTTATTACCCTTGCTAGCTATAGGTTACGTTTTGGCAAAAATTACAACCGAGCAGGATTCTGCGGGGACCGTTTTAACAGGCAGGGTTTAAAAAAAAAAAAAAACCGCTACCCGGACGTTGTCGCGGTAACTCTAGTTCGAAAGGCTGTGCTAAAACGGGGCTTTCGACCTACTTTTCCGCATCCCTTCTTCGCGTCTGTCTGGTGACTCTGGTTACTAAGGCTGGAATGACAACTCCAAATTATTCAACAATCAACGTTTCTGTGGTGTCTTAATCTGCTTCAACACATCTGTAAGACTGAGTCCTCTTGAATGATAGTGTAAGCTCAACGTGATTTTGAGAAATCTTAAGGTCATACAGGTTAGAATTCGGAGCAATGTAGAGGTGAAAAGTTTCGCAGTACGATCGAAGACTGCAGGCAGAATACACAGCGTAAATGCAATAGCCCAAGAGGCACCTATGTTGGCTTTCTGTTAACTATGTCACACAGTATCAGCAAGAGAAATGCTGGGGAATTAAGTCAAACCAAGGATTTTTGCCACCTGAGTTAGAATTTGTCTTTTTGTATTCACTTTAGCAACAATGATGATATTTTGATTAAAAAAAAAATGCTGACAACCACTAAAGAGGCAATAATACCATCTTATGTGACCTTTCAGCCAAAGGTAGACCTCTTAACCTAAGATGGACTAAGAATGAGAGGAGGGTGATAGGCTTCATGGGTTGCTGTTTCATCAATCGATTAAACCAATCCATATCTCATATCCGGATTAATACAGTTTCATTGAACTTAAAGCAAAATGAACAATCCCCGCTTACATGTATATTATAGCTATAGCCTATGAATCAATTTAGCTGACCATGATCGGTGCTTTCTTGTTTGTTGGTTTGTTTGCTTTTTGCTTTAAGAGTCGGAAGTTCGCTGCTCACCCAGTGAGGACCTACGCACACATACGAACACAGTGGTGGATCTGATTTGCCAAGGAAGTAGAGATGACGTTTCTTTCGATCTGAAGAATGAGACCGTGCAGATCCTTAAGAATGAGATGCTAGACGATACTGACCCAGTCATCACGAGATACGAGATACTGACCGTTGCAAATGATATAGTCCCAATCACTGTCAGATTTGGAAACTCTTCACTTGACATCGCATTGGGTAAGAAACATATTCACCTTTGACAGCATTTGTGCTGTGATTTTCACCAAGCACAAGGCTCCATCAGCAATTTCTTTCCAGAGTTGATCAAACAGGGACGTTACTTTACTTAGGTATTTTAATATATAAATTTTCCTCAAAAGAACTTCCTTTTTTTTTCTTTTTTTACAGATGTTCATAAGAAACAATTCTGTCCACCACTATCCAACTCGCCAAAGTGACGTTTATCACCTTCCACGCACTCGAACAATTTTCGCTAAAAACACAATTATGTATACAGGTCCAAAATATTGGAATGATCTCTCAACAGAATTTACAAGCTGTCATTATCATCCTTTAAGCGTTAACTCAGACAGCATGTATTGAATAGTTACAACGCACAAGTGCACTAACATTCAAAATGTTGTAGATTTCTCGTCCAGCAATAGCAGCACCGAAACTGTAAAGATTCATAACTTTTCAACGGGTTGACGGATTTTCCTCTAAATTATTTTACTAATCTGTTCTACTAATATTGCTTCATCATTTTTACTAATCTGTTCTACTAATATTGCTGCATTTACTTCATCTACGCGTACATTGGGATAGTCTACTCTCATGTACCCCACTTAAAGTGCCAATGAACTATCGTATACTCATGCACTTCTACGCCTACGGCTCCAGAGGATTCAGCGACGGAGGATAATATGTTGGTCCCATCATCCCTAATGCTATATAATGTATACTGTTGAGATCCAGGGCTTTCCCAGTACCATTCGGAAGTAGGAGTTTACGAAACTGAACAAAAAGTAAAAGCATAAACATCCGTTTATGATACAAATACAGTGTGTTCCTAAAAGAAGGTAACACAAGTTCAAAGGTCAGGCATTTGAAAAATGAAAAGTTTGAAATCATTATGGTTAGTTGGGGGTAAGAGTGCAACTCTCTGGCTTTCATTTGACACCAAGCGTGTAACCCTACTACCATCGGTCACTGAATTAGACGCTTCTGAAGGTAATAGGTACAATATCCATTTTTCCAAGTTTTTAAAAATCAGAACCCGGAATAACGCTTTAAGAAATGATCAAATCGTAGTTTTAAAACGAATATCTAGATACATTCCATGTGTATTTTATGATAATTTTCTGATATGTTTCTTTAGACTCGGATTCCAATGCATCATTTTGTGATAATGTTTTTTTTTTTCCTGCGCATTATGCATTCCTGTATATCGTATAGGAAAAAGACATTTTTTTTTTTCATTTTTTATTTTTTTCCCCTTTCATTAAGGAACGGGTGTTATAGCACACAAAGATAATCATTGATTTACAGTCTTGATAAAATGAGAGTTCATTTCAGTGTAATTAGCCATCTATTTCGTGGTCTAATTGCGGAATCTCTTGAGATTGCAAGGTCTGGGCAGGGAGGTGCACACCCTCCTGGTCTGGGTGTGTCTATATCAACGAGCGTATCTTTTCTTTCCTTGTAGTGATGGAATGATGTTTCGCCTTGTCATACTTGTTGTATGAAATGTGTTCACCATTCTTTCGCAATCATGTCAGCTTCCTCTTACAGCTGCCCTTTTGCCATAACCCATTGCAGCTAAATATTGAATGAACTTCATCCGCCCGAACGTGCGAATTTGAATGCTCGAAAAAAACCCCAACAACAGCAATTACAGAAACGCCCCTCTGATTCCTATACGAAACATTAACTGGCATTCAAATATCAGTGATGTATATGATAATGTTAAATAACATGGTTTGACAGAAGTGCAAAGTGCAATGATCGGGGGAAAAAAGAAGTCGAATGACAAACTTCGTCTTTTTTCTAGCGCGATTTTGGACAATTCGTTCATCAAACTGAATAACCGACGTATGAACTTAATTGACTTGAAATACATATACAATCATATACAAATATTACAATCATTACACAAGATGCTAGGGCATAAGTAAGAATTATCCACCCAGGGTACCTGGCAGTACAGGCTCAACGAAGTAGAACCATTGAAGTGTCATGCAGTCTTAAGAATACCGATTACGATTTGTAAAGCAGCATCCGCGTGATCCATGATGAGATTGGTGAGGCATCCTGTTTTACTGAGTGCAGCAGTCAGTTTGCTCCAGGCTAAATAAATCTTTGTTGAGGCATCTATATCGAGAAGGATGGAAGTTTATTATCATGCGCCTTTTAGTTATTTCATTGTAAATTTACATTTCTAATGCAGACAATTTAGTCTTCTCCGTAAATGAATATGACGAACGCACATATGAACACGCGCAGGAGGAAGAGGCAAGTCTGGACATGAAGAATTGGTGCACCCAGGTAAGACGAAACTCTTTGTTTGGTAATCGAATAGTTTCCATATTAGTAAATGACTAGGGATCACAAAACAATAAAGGGATGAAGCACAGAGATTACACATTTACATACAGCTGTTATAGTATATTTTACATACAGCAGTCATATACGGTTTAAGTTCATTATTCCGAATGTCGCCAGATAATGGAACCAATGAGTCGTATCATGATCATCAGTTTTACGGCTTTGTTTTTCTTTCTTATGGTTGTCTTTGTTTAACTATTTTATAGGATTTTACAATGATATTTATAGAATAGGTGGCTATACGGGGGACGGGTGGACCATCTGCCTGGAATTTTTCGAGGGGGGGGGGGGGAGCGCCCCTGATCGATTTTTGAAGCTTGATAACCTTATTTTTCTATTTTGTCAGTATTTTTGATATGTATTGTACGTGGGAACCTATGCATAAGGGAAACTGATTGAAAATTTCCAAATATGCCACCAAAAGTGTGCACCAGATCGTTAGATTTTGTTTCTAAACATAACTGCTAAACATGCAAAAGCTTCCACCTCTTCAAACAAACTCAGTGAAGACGCACACGGGGATCAAGAGGTGACAAATATAACGATTTAGCCATTCTCATATATGTGTGTGTGTGTGTGTGTGTGTGTTAACTTTGACCGAAAAATTCTGAAAATGGAAAAAGCTCCCTCATGTGAGAGCAGACACATCCTACCCTTCGGTTCACGTCCATTAAAGCTAAGTACACAGTGAAGACGCATATAAGTCATATGCGATCAAAATGTGACAAATACCACGATTTAGCCATTCACATTGTGCCTAAAATATCATTTTATTATTATTATTATTATTATTATCATTATTATTATTATTATTATTATTATTATTATTATTATTATTATTATCATTATTATTATTATTATTATTCATAGTGCGCTTTTCCCACAAGATTTAGCAGGAGGACTACCCGTCCCACAGCTGAACCCTCCTCCCGAATAAAAAAAAAAAATCCTGTTTACCACTGCTTACGGCCGGGAATATAGGGCCTATACGATACTACATTTTCTGGCACTATTTTCCACTGCGCGGGAGGGTAGGGGTATCACTTTTGATCCCCTCCCTAGCTCCCCACTCCAAATATTTAACATCACATGAAATTGTCGCTACTGAGGGCTATGATGTTTAACATTTTACTGGGTATTGAGTTTATGGATTTTGTGGAGATCAATGTTCAATCAATTCTAGATAGGATTACGAAGACTAGCGATGTCGGGTGGAAAACAACCACCGACAAAGTATCAATGAACTTCCACAAGGCAGGTACAAGACGGCTTTCTTATGTGTCTTCTTGTATCTCTGAATTTCATATACAGAATTATTTTGACGACAGGTATTGTGATGACAGCATGTATTACGATGACAGCATTACAAGGACAAGACCTCACAGCGGCCTATGTGAAGATGATACGCGCAAACTCATTCTTGTATGTTGGCTGTTTTATTCTTAAAAACATAATATCTGTTATCTTGATTCTCTGTGTTTCATTTTTTTTTTAAAGTAATGAAGCTATGTTTAGCTATACAAATGTGTTTGCTTGTGGGGTTGCAACGGGAGCCCAAAAGCCGCCAATTTTGAGGATTTATTTATTTATTTATTTATTTATTTCTAATCTTTTGTCAGGGTAGTCCATTCACCAATAAATAGTGGTCTTCCATGGAGCCCTGAATAATATTGAGAACATATGTACATTAAATAGCAAAACGTATATACAGAAGATGACATAATACAGTGTAGATACATCACCAGCATACTGTACATTGCAAAGTAACATAAAAAGTACATGCCACAGCAAGAGTTCACCAGAATGCCGAAATAACAATTAAAAACGCTATTATACAGGAATGATAAAGCCCAGAATGAATTTCGTGTGTTACTTACAGATAGCAACTTTGCTTAAACAATCTCTTAAATGAATATATGGAAGAAGCTGATCTAATTGAACATTTTTCTTATCTTGAACCAGATTTGATAACCTCTGTAAATTTGATATTTTTAACTAAGTTAGTGTGACTGTATAGTTTAAAGTTCAAAGGCAAATACCGGGATGACCACCTTACGACCCTGAAGAGGAGGGAGGGGGGGGGGGGGGGGGTAACCAAATAGGCCATAATGTTATATCTTCTTCGTCTTTTGAAAACACATGGTCAAATTTTAACCAAACGTGGCAGGTATTATCGTTTAGGTGATAGAATACATATTTGCACAATGTGCACCATTCCCCCATTTGGGGGTCTCCAGGGGAACAATGCCCCTAAATTCAGGAATTTTTAGAAATCTTCTTAATTCTCGAACCTGAAGTGATATGCTACTTTAGTGCTGTGAGTAAGTTGGCCCTACATTAGTGTTTGAAGTGGCAAGTTTGTTTATGGCAGATCAAAAAACGGGACTGGGAATACCAAATTGGAGGCAAAGTGTAGTACAAATGCACTTTGCTGGTATTATCGCCGAGGTAATAGAGTAGGTACCTGTACTAAACGGGCACGTAATCCTCTTTTTTTTTTGGGGGGGGGGGGGAGGGGCAAGGGCACAATGTGCCCCTCCCCTGTGATAGGTGAGGGGAGCAAAGCCCCAGAGTAGTTATTTCATAATCTTTACATAGGGGCATCTTCTTCTCTAGAACCAGAAGTGATTAGTAAGGCATGGAGTTTGAGTAAACATGATAGATCGGTGACTGCAGTCTGAAGTCTTTTCATGGGGACCAAAGTGGGGCTACATTTCGTCGGTTGAGAATGATAAGGGCGTTAAGTTGCCACAAAATCCATAGTGTTCAAGACAACTTAACGCCCTTCTCATTCTCAACAGACGATTTTCACATTTTCATGATCTTCTTAGAAGACGCTTGGTCATTTTTTTTTTTTTTTTTGTCACAAAACCTGGCAGGCATCATGTTGTACAAATTGACACCATGTCCCCACCACCCCGGGAATCCCACAACCCCCATTATAGACTATCAAAAGAAAGAAAAAAATGAGAGGGACCAAACTTCTGTGAATGCAGAAATACTCTTGGTAGATACACTAATGAGTGTACTTTCAAGTGCATTAATGACAGATCCAGGGGTGCCCCCCCCCCCCCCGTTACCAATTGGGGACCATTTTGCAAAATATATAATCACATTTTTGACAAACTTGAAATATGATTTCTCCAGCGTGAAAAAAATATACAAATGTATGGGCACAATTTACCTTTGGGGGGCCCTTAAAATTCCCCCACCCCACTCTCAAGTTTCTTAGTTAGGGGTTTGCAAGAATACGTGTAATGTAACTGGCCCTTCAGGGGGCCCTCAAAATTCCCCCATCCCACTCACAAGTTTCTTAGGGATTTGCAAGAATGCGTATAATGTAACTGGCGCTACTCATGTGAGCACTGATTATCATAGACCCCTGGGTCTCTTTTTTCTTCACTTCTTTTTTGTTTAAATGACGAAGTTATATTATGTTTAATTGATTTCAATCAGGATATCAAAGAATGTTATCAATTTGAAAACAACCATCGAACTATCATGAGCTTTCATGTTTTTCGCCATTCTGCAGGGAGACGGCTCTTTTGATTTATCTTGGATCTGTGAACTTGATACGATCCAGTATTGTTCTGACTGCGTGACTGCATATTATGATGACAGCACGACCAGACCTTGCAGCGATATCTGTGTGGATGATATGCACACACTCATTATTGTATGTTGGTTGTTTTTGAGAACGTATTATTTGTAATTGTGACTCCTTGTTACATACGTGTGACTCCTTGTTACATACGTGTAGATATCTCCGAATTCATCATTAGCAATTCCACATTCTACTTCGTTTCCCTCTCTTCCTCTTTCCCTCTTCCTCTCTCTAACTTTCTATACAGAGCTTGACGGCAGGCACCAAATGGCTTAATAGCTGTACATGTTACTTTTTGTGTCTTACTGATCATATCCTGGCGATAGTTTTATTGCAACAACAGTTTATAGTATATATACCAAAGTAGGCTTTATGATTATGCAAATCATGTTGTACTCCTGAAACCAATGATAGCTTGGTCACAGTAATAGTTCACATTTTAGTTTTTTTTTTTCTTAGTTGGCACCATTACATCATCTGGTCTTATCTTCTATCCGTTCTCCGTTTCTTTTTCACAAACACTGATTACTCGGGGCTTACAGCCAAGCAAGCTTGCTTTCATGTAGGTCCCGTCATACTTTTCTTTGATCAACCCCATCTCGATTTCGATTTTGACCAGTTATCATTACATATAATTACTGTTATCACCATGTATATTGTTTGTGTTTTGCACATTGTTTACAAGGTGAAAAACTTGTTTGATTTCTGTTATAATGTCCACAAATGAGAAGTATGGAAATAAATGAATTGAAAAAATGAATTGAATATATCATATAAAATGTATACATGTATGCAATGTTCAATCAGTTCAAAATAGTAAAGCAAATACAAAGACTAGACAATATCTAATAGTTGGAAACAGTCACCGAACTAAATGTCAATGAGTTTTTATGTTTTTCATGCTGCTGATGGGAGACGGTTCTTTTGATTGGTCTTCTCTTGGATCTGTGAACTTAATCAGATCAAGGACTGTTTTTATTGCATGCATTTACGATGACACAGTATGACAACACCTTTTAAGGACTCAAATTGTGTCAAAGCCACACGCTCATTCTAGTAGGCCTTTATACATTTTTTTAAATAAAAAAACACATATCTGATATGTTTTTCACTCCATGTTTCATTCTTTTCCCTATGATCATAATTTGATTATGAAGAATCTACTTTCAATCATTGAATATGATAGAATTATAAATGAAAGATGATATCAGCTGGAAAACAACCACCGAAGTGATTTACATGAGCTCTCATGCTTTTCATTGTGCCCAGGGAGGTGGGTCATTCAATGTGTCTTGGATCTCTGGACGTGATGCGTTCAAAGACTGTTCTGACTGCATGTATTACGATGACACCATGACCAGACCTTGCAGCGACCTGTGTGTAGAGGATACACACACACTCATTCCTGTAATTAGAGCAATAACAATAAACTATCTGAATTATAGGTAATTTTGTTCCATAATTCTTCGGCTGCCAGTAATGCCAGTTGGAACGGTCTTGCACCGTAAAAATCAGTTGATGTTGCTTTCTATGTGGGAGTTTAGCTATAAAGACATAAAATGTATATGATGACAGAGAGCAAAGATTTCTTGTCGGATCCTATTTTGTTATTAAGTGTTGTACATAAGCAGGGTCTAGTTCTTACAAATACTTGGACCGAAAAATTTGAAGTCAATTTGCTGCTTGATCGGCAGCCAATGCAATGTCTTGAGAGTAGATTTACATTGATTACTTGATATTTTGTGTTTATTATATAATATTGACTGGCCCTGAGGGAGGTACCAGAAAATATTGGCCAAACTGAAAGCATATTGCCCGAGTCGAAGACGAGGGCAATATGTTTTCAGTGCGGGCAATATTTATCTGGTACCTCCCGAAAGAAAGGCGAGTCAATATCATAATTATTACCTATCCCCTAGGTAAAATAAAAAAGTATGTGAATACAGCTATGCACTATGATACAGATCAAGCCACATTTGACTACCTGTAGACCATCAACATGTTGAATAATTGCAAAATCATCAAAATTCATCAATGTATATCATTCAACTCCAACTTCAAAGATACATATGTAGTTGTAACAGGCAAACTTCAAACATCTGAACGCTCTTACACTTTATTTTTACTTCTCTGTTTAAAGTTGGAGAGTTGTAAAACTGATGGTCACTGTGCAATTACTGAGCACAAATGGACTAGTCATTGTTTGACGCCTATAGTGCTGCTGTAAGTGGTCGACCTTGTATGAGTTGATTTATCAGCGTTCTTCTGCGGTGCGTGTAACTGACACCCTGGACGTCCTGGAATGTTTTCTTTTCGTGGTCGATCGGAACGTTTACGTCGGAGGTGGGAGAGAGATTCCACTCTTTCTCTTCCCAGCTCACAGATTGTCAATGAGCATGCAGAAAGCATCCCAGTTTTGCAGCCACCTTTGACATATAGACACTGGAGGCATTACTTGCTCACTCGATTCCAAAAAAGGGTGGTAATTTCTAATGTAAAGAACATTCTGCAAAATTGTATTCTTTTATGAAAAAACAAAACACATTCCTCAACATAATACTGACATGTTAAGGGTAATGTACCAGTCTTCCCTCTGCTTTTAGAAAGTCAATTGCCCTTTCATCATGCTAGAAAAGGGAAAACGTGATGGATTTTTTTTTTCCATGTCGTTGTACATTGGTATACATGATGGCATGATGTCTGCTGTAGTCTTCTCATCCCGTAACGGCTGCATCGGAAATTTCAAAATCGAACGTTTTTCTAAACTTTCGT
The DNA here is from genome assembly GCF_040938485.1 of Diadema antillarum. NCBI lineage: Eukaryota > Metazoa > Echinodermata > Echinoidea > Diadematoida > Diadematidae > Diadema > Diadema antillarum. The sequence goes on along the minus strand of NW_027271035.1, from coordinate 669,574 downwards.
TGATAAGTTCTGCTACTATTGCTGTGGACATTCCCTGAATTCACATTATATATTTTAGTTTCAATCTCCTTCGAAGGAAAAAAAAAAAGAACACCTGCACACTTTAAAAAGCAGGCCTCTACTATTCACGACACATTGCAGAGCCGTTGATTTTTTTTTTTAATTACCGATTCTTGTGTTGTTGGTTGTTTTTTTTTAATTGCAAGGTAGTATCAAATTGCGGTACTATTGGCAACATTTGCATAAAATTATATACATACATTATTCAGTGTTACAGTAGCAGCAATGATAAAAATCATGACCATACAAATTCGGTTTTAACTCGAATCAAACAACCTCCAGATAGGTAGGCAGACGTCTATTACATATCCACTAGACTGCTGAGGTTCCTGGCAGAGGGTACTGCATATTTAATCAAATTAATGTCTCATGCGTCAAGTTGATTTTTGTTGTAACTGAATGGTAAACTGCCTATTATCGACAAACATACACATATTTCTTGATTATTTGATGTTTTCATTGTACACATTTATGATAAAAATCATCGACAAACATACTCGGGTTGGATGTAAAAATGTAAAATATAATTGGACATGATTGTGACAATAAATATTCTTGGTAGTTGGAATATCGTTTTCTTGCCAATCTTGACAATTGCAACTGATTTTACTTTGGTGATTACACTAAATACAATGTACTTATAAATATGCTTCTCCACACACAAAACGAATACGCGGCAAACTGCCCCACACGTAATACGTATTTTCTGTCTTTACGGACCTGTAATTAGAGCTTTTGCCTTATGACACGAAACTAACCTTTGATAAACTTGCGTGCTGTTACTTTTATCACACTGAGTTACAAGTTGTAAAAATACTTTTAGAGGATTTTCAGGTTGATCGAATGTTTACATTTTTTTTCTGATCGTGTACGTATCGGCACAAATTATTTTCTCTTTTAAATATTATGATTGTCAAGGTCAGTTGTCAGTTTATTCCCCCTAAATATAAATCACCATAATGAATTTTGATATAATCACAAAGTTCCTTTGCACTCAGGTCATAAAAGCTTCTGATATGTCTCATACACTGCAAAAAAGCGATGTTAGATTTAACACGAGGGGTGTATAAATCCTAACACAAACCAGTATCACTAGAGGACCACATCGACAGGTGTAGAAAGTAGGCCAATGTTGTGATGGTGTTGAAAAGTGTTTACCTGGCACTTCGTGGTGTTAATTTGACACTGTAGATTGCGACATTTTGACACTGCGCTGGTGTTAATTAGAAAATGACACCACATGGTGTTGATTTGACATTGTTGATAATTTTAATTGTGTAACACCCACCTAGTGTCAATAGGAGACCGCACCAACGGATGTTACTCTTGTGTAAATGTGTTCACATTTTTTTCTTCAAAAATCAATTACTTTATCGGGAAGTTCTTGTTCTTGTTGACGTTCAAAAGCACAAGAAGAGCAGAAACTAATTACCTATTTTTTAAGAGTTTTATATTCTAAAGTAACATCGAAGGTGTTATTTCAACAGCATAAATGAGCAAGGAAAATTTAGCACCAACTCGGTGTTTCATATTACCATCTGACTTTTTGCAGTGTACGTTATACGTGCGTGATTTCTTGGACATGCCCATATACTGTACTATACGTTTTGCAGACGACTTCATAAAAACAGAAGATGAAAAGAGGAAAATTACATAAATACATACTAAATACAAACGAATAATCTACATCAATGATCATCATATATCAAGAGTTGAAACTCATTCTCTGCACGTTGCATTGACCTATATAGGCACTACATTTATTCTTTTAAAAATTGAACTATAGATTATGACGTCTGATTTAACACCATTTCACTCAGTCCCCAAGATATATTAGTATCCTTTGAATACTCCAACATGTGTTTTTTTATGCCTCCGCCACGAAGTGGTGCCGGAGGCATTATGTTTTCGGGTTGTCCGTCCGTCCTTCTGTCCGTCCGTAATGTATTTTGTGGACAGCGTAACTAAAAAAAAAAAAAAAACACTTTTGAGGTATCCTAATGAAACTTGGCATGTATGTGTATCAGGGGGTGAAGTTGTGCGTATCAACTTTTGGGTGCACATGCTCAAGGTCAAAGGTCAAAAGGTCAAGGTCAAAAACATAAAATTTCACTATTTCCACCATATCTATGCAATGCCTGAAGATATTTTCTTGAAACTTAGTGTATACATGTATTACCCAATTAAGATTCTAGTTTAGGGTAATGAGGTCAAAGGACAAAGGTCAAAAGGTCAAGTAAAAATATCAAAACTTCACTTTTTCCCGTACCTTGGAAATTGTTCAAGGTATCTTCATGGAACATAGTATATATACATGTATACTGACTAGCAGTGATTATCTAGAGAATTTAGGGTTCATGGGGTCAAAGGTCAGGGGTCAAAGGTCAAGGGCAACACTTAAAAATTTTGCTATTTCCCTCGTATTTATGCGATGCCAGCAGGATTTTTTTTTAACACTTGATGTATCCATGTATAACCTAATAGAGATTCTCTGGAAAAAAAAATTTTTTTTGGCTCAAAGGTCAAAAGGTAAAAGATCAAGTGAAAGTGCCGAACTAACTTTTTCCTCCATATCTCGGAAGTGGCTCGAGTTATCTGGAAACTTACTACATATTTATGCATGTTCTGCCTGACAGTGATTATCTTATGAATTTTAGGGTCAAAGGCCAGATGAAAATGGTAACAATTTACTATTCAATACAAAAATTGCAGTTTTTCTCCATACCTTGAAAATTACTCAATGCATAAACTTATTAATGGGTCAAAGTCAAGTTCAAGTCCTTAAATCCCCAAATACATGCTCTCCTATTCATCCAATTAAACCTAGGTCAAGGAAGGTCAAGATTCAACACATTTGTTACACACTTGTCATTTTAATATTTTGCCAATTTTGTGAAAGTGTAATCACACATTGTCCACATGTACTATAGACCTATTAGGAGAATTATGCATTATGGCGGAGGCATACCAGTCGCCATAGCGACATTTCTAGTTGTTTCTGTAATTCTGTTTTTAAATGTTTGTTAAAGAATGAAGCAATCAGAACATTGAATATTTCAAGTCATATCGCATCTAAAACAAACTTTATTGCACTATGATAACGTTTCCGAGTGAGTTTTTAGCCCACCTTATCAAAAAAGGGTCACAGGGGGGGGGGGGGGGATCCCAGAATTCCGTAAAGAGGGGGCGCCTTTACAAAATTAAGGGAGCGCATGTTCCCCTACCCAATTTTTTCTTTTATTTCTTTTGTTTTAACAAAAAAAAGGGGGGGGGGGTGAGCGCCCGGTGCGCTTTCCCCACCCATCCCCCGTTCCTCCACTGGCTCATTAATGCGACCTTTGTATAATCATATATATATATATATATATATATATATATATACAGGGGTTACATAATTATAGTTCAGTCATTTGAGAAAGTACTAGTGACTGTACGTACGTATCATGTTTGTAGCAACGAATAAGTGACCCAATTTCACATTTTCAGTTTCTTTTTGAAAACCCCGTGACGGATTTTCACAATACCTAACAGGAAGCATCCCTGTATAGCGGGGTGGTAAGATCTTGATTGTTACAAGATGGTCACCATGCTCCTAAATCAAAGGTCCTGTTTACCTTTGGGAGCAGTGATTTACAAAATGTTCAGGCTATCACTTTTGATGCATATGACAATGTGTAGGTCAGTTGTATCAGAAAACATTTACCCTATGAAGGGGTCGGTGCGATAGTGCTAACCCACACAAAAGTCATTTTGAGATAAATCGCCATTGAATCACTGGAAAGTCCACACATTGTACATTAATAAAACATGAATGCATGCATTTTTTACCATCTTATTGTTTAAATTCAAATATATTTTCACGGAGGTTAGAGTGAAGGATAAGGATTATGAAAATGCATGTAACTCAATTTTGACGAGTGTTAGTTAGCACTATATTGCACCGACCCCTTCATTTTTTTTCCCGCAATAAAGCGTGAAATATAAGAAGATATCACTATTTTTCTCCTTAAACTATAACGGTAGACGGTTTATAAATCTGGAAACATTTTTATCATAACTATTGTTCACATTTTGTATATTTATCAATACTTAACATCGATTATCCTGGTTCAAAATTTTACATTTTTCAATCCCAAACTAACATTGTAGATCTATTTTGAAGCACTAATGCTGGGTTTTTGTTTCATCTGTATAAAAGTGGTAAATTATGCCTTTAATGAATCTCTAAAAATTTTCTCCGAAACAGGAGTGATAGCGATTATCTAATGCTACGAATAATAAAGTACTTTTTTGTGACTGCAGTTTAACTTTTGCTCATGCTGAATCTGGCGGTGATCCTTCGGGCCCCGGGGAGAAAATTGGGTTCAGTATTTACATTTGTAGTTCGTCCTTAAAGATGCACGGTTAAATTGATTCATGTCATTGTGGGTGTTATTGTATACAATGGACATCATTCACCACTGGGTAACTCGTATGCAGAAAAAAAGTACTTTTTCCATTAAAGAGAAAAAAATGTAAAGAAATACTCAGACAATACTTTGAGTAAATATAAAATTCAAGGTGGCTCCCTTAGGGTGGATATCAAATAGGGGTCCAGTTTTGACATTTTAATCTCCTCTTGAAAACGCATGACCACTTTTACAAACTTGGCAGGCATTATTGCAAGTGGGATATAATATACACAATTAACATCATGCCTTTCTGGAGGTCTTTCAAAGCTTCCCAAGTTTAACAATAAAAGAGGGAAAGTCTGCAAGAGTTTGTCGGAGATGACCTTAAGAAGCTCGTGTGAGCGCGAGACTCCCGGGCCTTTTGTTAGATACACCGATCTATGAAAAATCAGTGTGATACAGTAACTCATTTGTGTAAAATTGTGATAACATGGCATGTTTCGTGTTTTTTCCACCCTTATGAACTCTCTAGGCTGGCTTCATCTCTCAGAAATGCGGACTTCGGGGAGTTGTGGTGGCGGATATACTACTGACGTACACGATAAAAGATTTGGAATGACCTCGATCTTTTGCTGTATTGTATTCAAATCAAAGATGGAAAGGAGTGTAAGTAATAAATGTCCATGCTGTAATGTTTATGTAATTATATTGATAGAGTTGCATGGAAATATGTATATTATGCATGACATACTCTAGACTTTCAATGATGCATGAGCATCGTATATAAACACTTGTGTCTTTAATTACACACTGCACAATATGAATAGCTCTACCACGTGGACATGAAATTGAAAACGAAATACCACCGACAATTTATTTTTCCGTTAAAGTAAATGCCAAATATGTTTTTTAATAAACTTCAAAGAGATGAATTATGCATCTTAGACCATTGTATATTGAAGAGAGTAATATACTGTATTATCACAATACATACTGCCCTACACTTTACAAGGTGAACCTGAACTGGTCTTCTTTGACATTATCGTTTGAAGGGCTTATCACATGGAGGTTAAATATTATCCTTGGTACTACAGGCCTACAATAGTTTTAAGGGTAAAAAGAAACAAGAGAAATGAATGACAGGAGGAATATTGAAAAGACCTTGGCAGACCATGATAGTGACCAGTATGACCTATACTGACTGCATTGGGAGGAAAGGCAGTCATTTTCTCGTGTTTGGTCAAATTTCATGAACATGTTGAACTGTTGGTCTACGATTTCGCGAATGATAGTACAATGTGTATTCTATTCAAATTGTGATGTCTCCGGAAGCATTAGTCGTATGCTATTTTTGCTCTAGTTCACTTTCAATAAGATAAGTGATGGGTAGGTGAAGATGTCGTTGGCTGTTATGGTCTAAACGTGAGATCAAGCGAAACAACCTTCTAAAAACAACTTATTAGATAACAGTATAAACACATGTCATTGCCAATTATCACATTAACTAAATCCTGTTCATCTGAAATATAATGTGACTAAGATTCACATGACTATAGTAAACTAATGATCATGAACAATTCAGTGGACTTCACTGTAGAAGCAAGGCCGAAAATGATCATCAAAACGTGAGATGGTGTTTTCTGCTTATACAGTCTCTTTTGTTTAGTTTTTACAAATGTGTTTACATAGTCATTGTTTGGCAAGGAAGCGAGCTATTTTTTTCATTGTTGTCTTATGTTCCCCCTTCTCATGATTCCTATACCTTTTCTTACCTGTAGTGCAACCTTACAGCTATTCATAGGACCATATGTCAGATTAGCTCTGTGGAGGTTTCCTTTGTTATTTTGTTTTTAATTTGAATTACAGTGCATTAGGATTCAGATGGTAATATCTTCAGAAAACAGTATCTTGTCATATATTATCTTGTGTTTTGGCCACCTTCCGGATCCCTTACCATACATATAGTAATGTCAGTGGTTTATACCGTATTGTCATTAGACAACTTTCCTTTACATTCTCAAATTGTGATGTCATTTCACTAAATCCTTTCTATACGCATATTATATCATCATACGACATTATTTTCTTATCATATTCAAGTGTCACCTGCATACGTAATCCAAAAATTTGTCTTAGAGATTGCCGCAAAGAAAAGACTTTTAATTTTTTTTCTCCTGAAAAGTCAATTTCCGAAAAGTGATCATAGTTGAATACTTGTACTTTGCAAAAACAATAAATGAAATGAAATTTAATAGTAAGGAAAAGGTTACTTGGGACTTGGCGTTCAATTAGTTTACACGGTAAACAAAGGTATGAAAAGACTGGTGAATGTAGGGATCTTCTGCAAATGATTCGTTGCTTGTGCCCTATCCGCTTAAAATTAAACACAGCATGCATTGTTTTACATGTATTATTAAATCAATTTTTATTAGTTCTTTATTATAATGCATGTACACCTGTAGTATACAAAGTTGTATTTGGATATCTGAGGGAAGACATCCTTATGCTGCTAATGGCGTATAATGCCGCCTTATATTCTACGCTATGAGCAGCATTATGAGCTGTAGCTCAGATTTTATAGATTTTAGTGTTGGGTCTTCTGTAAATCCAGTTATACAATATAAACGTTTACCATCTGGGGTAAGTAATGGTAAATGTATGAATTCTATAATAATGCACCGTTCTGCTTTCTAAGTTAATACACTTCTTATAATGTATATGTGTGTTTCTATTGCAAAGTTATCGAATTAAAACTTGCTAAAACATCTTCTTAACATATGTTTTGTCGCCTAGAATAATCCCTACAGTCTAATTATCTTATTTTGATATTTTGGGTGTAGATATTATAGGCATCACAAGTCACGCGATAAAGCGCAAGCATGCACGATGACAGTACTGACACAAAGAAAGCATAAGAGTCCGTCAAACCTTCAGAGACTTTAAAAGATAATGCGCTAAGATGGATATCAACACAGACTTCTAAAAGTGTGTTCTGTATTGTTTACATTAAAAAAACAGTATTCTTTGGCATCTTGTACAGCAGATCTCGGTTAATATTTGTCATTTTAAAGGTTCATAATTGTTCCAAAAGTTTGTTATTCGAAAGGCATAAAATTGTTATTACTGAATTGAAAAAGGGATTGTTTATTCTCACTTTAAACATTGTATTACTGAAGTGAAATAGGGATTGTTTATTCTCACATTTAATATTGTATTATTCCAAAGGTAAATTTCTTCGTTCCGAGTTTTCATTACTCCATGGGTCGGTTTGAGATCATTATTTCGACATCCGTTTGGCCGAATACCAAATAGGCCTAAGGTTAATTCGTCAATCGTATACACTGTACTCGAAAATGGAGAATAGTTCCTCATTCCGAAAATGAAGTAAGGTTGTATGATTGATCAGAAAACTATCAAGGGTTCGTTAATCCGAAAAATCAAATAAGCTAATAAAAAAAAAATACTTGTATTATTATGTAAGGTTGAGATTTGCTGTGGGTTTCTTTGAATTATTGAAGTACTAATATGACAAAGAAACCTATATAATAATGGAAAAGTTTTCGTTCAAGAAAAAAACAGATACTACTCAGAGTCTCTAAGTTGTATAGTCAAAGGAATCATTGGAGTCAAACCTATCATTGTGGATCGCTGTATTTTTGTTCCTCGGAAAATTATCTGCAAGCTGCGTAATTGTATTTTTTTTTAATACACGTATCCGTATAATACACAGTCAACAGTCCAGACACCGCATATGGCTTTCACATGCTGGTAAGTTGGCAGGAAAAAATATTGGGTAGTGGGTCATTATGCTCGACGCCAAGGTTGACGTTTATTATCTGAATGATACCTAACAAACAGTGTAACCAACTGCTTTAATAAAAGGACTGTGGGTTCAAAGAAGTGTGTGTGTGTGTGTGTGTGTGTGTGTGTGTGTTTGACAGGTACGATTGTATGTTGTGATCGCTGAGACCTGTATGATAGGGGTAATCCCGCACCATGGCATTATTCACTACCCCGTGCCTTATGTAGCTGAAGTGGCAAATATTACATGTACTTGAAATTGTTTCTCTCAGACATTAGAACATTACATATCTGTGTTTTCTTTGACATGTTGGCAATGATTTTTACCTCTATACTATTGGCAAATAAATATTATCAGAATATAAATTGATCATGGTAAATGCGGTCACATGTAATGATCACCTGCATCTTCACTGAAATATCTCGCACGATGACAAATATGGCGTTTGAAAGGGGAAGTGCGTAAACCATTCCGTTTTCATTTTTCCCAACTAAACCTCAATTCACCAACAACAAATTAAAACAAAGTTTGGCACAGAATGAATATGCTGGTTAATAAGCAGGCGGCTCATTAAGAGCTAATACTCAGTACAATGACGCTCAGATGCAGGCCAACTTTTATTTGTACAATGTACCCCATATCAATATGGCACATTTATACCTCAAGGGCCTATCTCACTGACTTGTACCTCTACTTGCCAAGTAATTGCGGGTCAGGACATGAAGTGATATGGTTCATTCAGTATAGAATGCACATGATTGTATCTTTGGTTTCACTAAAATGTCTTGCACAGCAATGACGCACACGGTATTTGAAAAGGAAAGTTTGCGGAAACATTCCTTTTTTATTTTTCCAAAATTCATCCAAATCAGAACAAAGTTTGGCACAAAAATGAATAATACTAAAGAAGTACCACAAAGAGCCAAGAGAACGAAATCTAAACACAAGTAAACAATAAATGTTACATGTACTATACGTCTCAATGAATACCTTACATTTCCCAGGTCAGTTTCATGATGTTCTCACGATCTGTTTAGAGAAAAACGGAACTGTGTACCGAATATAAGTGAAACAAAAAATATGTGCAACAGAAGTAATAGACACGAAATACAACTTGTTTAAAACTTCAAATTATGCAAAAACACCAACACAACCATACAATGAATGCCACACCCACACTTTATATTTCTGTGTAAGTACATAAAAAGTAAATAATCAAGATCCAAAGTACCCACTTAAAAGTAAAATATAGCTACTCCCAGCCAATTTCATAAAATTGTCATCCATTTTCATTTTATGCGCATTTGAATTTGTATGTTTGAAGCAATGGAGTGACTTTGGTCAATCAACATCAAATTTAATAGTGCTTTCCAATTCATTTTAGGTATCCTATTCACTGGTAACAAGTTCAAATTTGGATGTAAATATCATATTTCATGTTTGAAAATGAATGTTCAAATTTGCACATTGAAATCAAAGCGATAGGCTGGGCAAGCACTTCAAAACACTTTCAATACTGTTTTGAACCATCAATTTTCAAAACTGAGCATTCAGTTGTAAAATACACATAAACAATTGAATAATGTTACATTATCAATAAATAAGAGTAATTTTGTCCTTTTAATCATTATGTGACTCTTACGTTTTATGTCATTATGATCAGCATTTTTCATTAATTTGGGAAACATCCAGATTTTTCCTCTGCTCAACATCTTATTTGAAATTCAACATAAATCCTTCTCATTATGATCGTCAAATTTTTGTTTTCAGTATGATCTCAATACTGTTTTTGTGATCTTCATTTCAAATATTCATTGTATCATCATCATCATCATATGTAATCCACATATAAATGTTTTCATGATTAAATTTAGAATACAGTACACACAGGTAATGTACATCGTACACGTTAAGTTTGAATGCTCCTATTAAGAACTTGTTTGCCTGTTGCACTTGCGAATTTAACATTTGGAATGAGCTGGTGACAAGTTTTGACAAAATTAACCATTCCTAAAATGTTTGCGCATGTAATGAATCAGAGTGCGTAGATGGCCTTTTAAAATCAGTCGCCATCACATTTGATAGTTTGAATGACAAGAAAGAATTGATGACCAATGCTTGAGCATATCTGAAGAAATTAATACTTCTTACAATGAAATTGAATGACAAAATGATGAATTTGGCTGGGGGAAAAAAGCACAAAAAAAACTATAAAATCAGACTGCATTATTCATATATGACAGCGATATCAACTAATTTAATGTGCATGCATAATGCCAGTTGAAGACACACAAGTTGTCATTTCTTAAATCCATGAATGTTTTTATCTAGGTATAACTGTCAAACACATTACACAAATAGCAATGACATCTGAGTATGGCAAGATTGAAGAGTAAGTAATATACTAGAATTCCTATCACTCTCTGGAGCATGTCAAAGGCACTCCGATATATATATCAACAACAGAATATACACCCATTTATGTAGCATGCTATTCTAAATTACACATAGCTAATTTATGTTACAGGCATCAAAACATTGATTTGATTAATCTGCCTGTAATTACTCAATTTCGTTTTATATCATTTTGTAGCGTAATTCATTATTCGCTGTCATCTTACATATTTTCTGAGGGTCCCATATGGTACAAGCTTTGCTTTTTACTGGGACCCTCCATTTTCATTCTTAATTAATGAAATTTTACTATATATGCATATGTACAATAAAAAAAATACAATTGCGTTTTCTTTATTTGTTACATACTTTCACATGTTCTTTGTTAATTCATGGGTTTTTTCTGCAAGTATTACAAATATGTTCTGTTTATTCATTTCTTTATTTGATGGAAATGCAAATTTGAAACTTGAAACTTCAATCTTGCATCTTGAATTTTAAGTCTTATTTCATCTTATAATACACAAGGCCCTTTCTGCATAAAAGAAAGTATCCTACTTCTGGATTTGGCAATGGCTTCTTTTGCTTGGTGCACCTCATAATTACCTAGCAAAACTTCAAAAATTACAGAATGCAGCTGCTTGTGTAGTAACCCTTTCCAACAAAGACACTCACATTACATTGGTAACATTGTGTGCCTGTCGAAAATCACATTGTTTTTAAGATTCTTTAGCTTTTCTTTCACTGTTTTAAAACGGCTCTGCTCCACAGCATAACATTGGTCTGTATAATCAATACATTACCTCTAGACTTCTATATTCCCTGAACTCTGGCATCATTTTCAGCCCAAAGTTTCACATGAAGTGGGTGAACAAACTTTTGCTCACGCGAGGTCTTTTTTTTTAATGGAACTCACTCCCTGAAGTTATTAAGAATATCAATTCCATTCAAGCATTTAAGAATAATCTCAGGAAGTACTTAGTTAATTCATCTTACAATAATAGTTATCATTTTAATATATCCTGTACTGTTTGTCATTTTGGTCATTTTCTTTGCTTATGCACCTCAGCAATTGTATGTATTTAGTATTTTTGCATATGGTTGCTCTGAGAGCATAATTATTAAATGGATTTGGTGCCTTATATATCCCATATATCATTACTACTATTATGATTATGAAAGCATTGGTATTGATCATGAAGAAAATGAGCACACAATTACCTGTTATAGAGGACTCCTGGTAACATGGTATAACTCGTTATAAGATGAAGAGTGCAAAATAACTCTTTTCCTTGGTATCATGTAGTTCAACACCTGACATACCTTCATGAAAGCTTAATGCTGTTAGAAAAACGATACACAGCAACCAAATGACACAGCACTGTTAAATGTTCAATACTATAAAACACGATATCTTGGCGGCATGAAATTTTCACAAATTGGAGCCGACGGCCTTTTTTGCCATATGAAATTTTTGTGAGTTGCCTCTAATATTTACTGCATATAGTGTAGACAAGAACTTTCGCGAGAATTTTACTTTTGCGAATTTTGGCTCTAGCATTTTCAATTCGTGAAATTAAAATGCACGCAAACATTCGTTTTACAGTATGTGGTAAACAAAAGGATAACTCTTCAAAATCCAATTCAAAATCATGCCACTAAATCACTGCCAGGCACCGGTAAAAATCTTATTTTAAGTCCTATGCCTTCATTCACAATGAGACCATCATTATGAATATTAACCTGGTTGCAAGGCAAGTGAAGAGACATTGCTGAGTTTTTGTCTCGCCTGTAGCAGCTGTTTTCACTTCTCATTTCAGTCTATTTTGAAATTATTTGTGTTTACATATTTCCCACAGGTACTGTATGCGCTGTTATTTTCGCGTACAGATATTTTTGCCGACGTTTTAAGCATTTTCGCGAGACATTGTTTTCCCGAATCGATGCCAACGCTTACGTTTATGCTCTATTTACACAGTGCATGGAGTCATTTTTTCATGTTGTTGAATTTGCGATCCAACTGTGATTTGCCAAAATTTGCAAAAATTAAACCCTCACGATAATAACAGCTTATACAGTGATACAATATTAAAAGAGTGAAGAGGATGTCTTTCATCATTCAAATGAACTGAGATGAACAATACAACATGTATACAGGTCACTCCCAATACAAACAACACGATTTTACTGAAATTTCATAAGGCCTACAGCAGAATGAAAAAGCAGGTCCCAAAATTATGAACAATAATGTCCATAGTGCAAAAGGAGCCATTCGATTAAAACGAAATTTCAATGTAACAAATGTAAACATTCAGTTCTGAGAAAGTTGTTTTATAATGGGAGTTGCCTGTACTTGATTTATAGACACCGAGATCTTGGCATCAACACACTTGCTACCTTTCTAGTGCATATTAGAAGCAATGAATGATCACAAGGGCTTTTAATCATACAGTACATTTACAGGTGAAAGACATGTATCAATCTGCGCATATCTTTAGTATAACACTGCAGTAATCAAGCATTTCTAGTATCAAGGTGCACACAAACCACAACTGTAAACCGTGATAGAAATACAGCATGAAATTTTTGCGAATTGGAGCCGACGGCCTTTTTCGGGAAATGCCGCTGGCATTCAATGTATATAATGTAGACAAGAACTTTCGCATGCATTGTAATTTCGCGAATCTTGGCGCTCGCGAAATTCACGAAATCAAAATGCACGCGAACACTCCTCATTTGACAGTATTCAAACTTGACCTTAAATACAAAGGTCGTCCACGTTAAAATTGGTACTTGTAAAAAATCTAATATTTGACGGTACAGCATTTTCAGATTTTAATAAATTTGCTGAACTGTAAAAATACCCCCCCAAAAAAAAACAACAACAACAGACAAACAACCCTATTAATCTGCACAATTATTATCCATACATAAAAAGTGTACTTGGGTAAATTGTCCAGTGCCAAAAAGAGAAAAAGATAAACTTAAAGAAATGATTGCACTAAAATATCCACATTCACAGAGTACTTTCAAGCTTGTATACGTGTCGCAGCATCTTTAATATTAGTAGTAATACATGTAATAATGTTTTATCTATCCAGGGTAACCTCTTCAGTGTTCCCACTGCTCTACCAGAGGGCCCTGCCATTATTATTACCCCAGCATTGACAGGTACCCATTTATACACCTGGGTCGAGAGGGACATAGTGGGTAAAACCATCTTGTCCAAGTATGTAAGCACTGGACGTGAATCACACTTGTGTCCTCCAACTGGGAGTCAGGAGTCTTATCCATAATATGCCACAGCGCCCCCACACATATTCCTCCTTCTGTTCATTCTGCTTCTCTCAATCTTGAAACTGACAACAGATCCCCAATTCACCTGTATGTACCAAGGTCTTCGAGATTGCGAGGACCGCAGAGTAACCCAACATCAGGTAACATCCCAGCATGACGATGGACAATCGATGAAGGAATCCAGTCCTTGGGTTCTCTGTAATCAACTGCTACAATTAATCTGCATATTTACGAGCAAGACATCTAACATGCACATTGTAAGCTGCTATCAATGCTAGACAATGCAGACATATGACACAAATAGAAAATTACAATTAAATTAAACAATATTCCACTTTATACCGGTGTTCTAGCTTTGTCAGTGAAATAAGCTACTGTAAAAGTGGACATTTGTGCGGTGTTAAAATTTTCATGCATTTCGCGCAACCAAAAACCAGAGCTAAAATAAAAGCATGCCAATATTTTGTTCCAGTAGTGCATGTCTGGATTCCACAGAATTAAAAACACACAAAACTCATTACGCATTTATACAAATATACACTTTTGCAGAACTCAAGTTCCGCAGAAGAAATTACATGCATATATATTCATTCTTGCTTATACAGTAAACTCATGCATCTTTTAGTTGCTGAGAAAATTACACATCAGTCTTACCAATATACAAATATCATTAGCAATAAAAATCATACAAATCTATAGTTTATATATGATCAGGTAAAAGTTGGTATCACACATAAAGATTAGTTTCAATCATACACTGTTTTACACATCTGCCATGAGCAGCATGAGTCTTTCAATGTGGGCAGAATAGCTAAATATTTTTTTGTCTTTTTTTTTTTGTGTGTGTGTCTTTTTTACACACACTACATCACAGAAAACTGGTATTATTTCACTTTAACGGCTAAAAGTAAAATGATAAGATTTTTATCAAATGTAACAATAGTTCAGTAAGACCTGCTCAATCAGCCACTCGAGCAAAACACAAAAGGTGGTCTTTGCAGACAGCCGTCCCCTATACACAGGTTAACAGTCTGTCTGATTTCATCATATGTGATGTCTAGGATTCACATCTCAAACCTGTCACCAGAAAAAATATCACTGTAAATGGTTATAAGGCATTTCCACTTCTGGTATCTCAGATATACACACATGCACAAAAAAAAAGAAAAAAAAGGAAGAAAGGAATAGAATAAAATAAAAGTACATATAAATATACACACATGTGTGTGTGTGTGTGTGAGATACACATAATTAACTTTCATTTAATTTCAAATGGTAATCTGCTTGTCCCTTTATGTAGTAGGAATAAAAAAAAAACAACTAATAGCGTGAAATAGTAATTACAATCTACAAGAGAAAAGTTTGTAGTGCACGATATACAGTAAAATGTAACCTGTTGGAGACAAACTAGGCGTCAGGTGGCCACTGTAAACAAGATCTTTTCCACTTTTATGGATGAGTTTGTTGAGGTCACAAATAACAGGCAACCACTATTGATGGGTGGTTGCTATGGGAGGCTTGATTGTACAAAAATTTCATAGTAATTTGATCCAAGGCCAGTGACTAAGATGCAGCAGCATAATCTTAGATAAATATGCAGAGCAAAGTGCCATAATGCTGTTTTTAACCCTAATAACACTGCACATCTGCACCCACTGACAATTTTTATGATTCTTGCTTTACTCCTTTTTTTCCCCCCTCAAGTCTTGCGCACATTGTAACACCATATATGCCCATATTGGATATAGGCCTACAGTGGCGGATCCAGAGGGGGGCGCAACCGGCGCACGCCCCCCTTTAATTTTCTTTAAAAACAAAGAAAATAAAAATAAAAAAATGAAATGAAACCCGGAAGTGGCACCAGAAATATTAGTCACGCCCCCCCCCCCCCCCCCCCTTTACAGAATTCCTGGATCCGCCCCTGATATACATTGTACCTGTGTGGTGTTACATGTCAATAAGTATGCACATGTCATCAAAGTTACTCTTTACTACATATATTTGTGTGCAATCAGAAACTGTCAATTCACAGAGGCTTGCATTTCTAAACCCATTGAAGATGAGTCCCGAGTATACTCTGCTGGTGTCTATGAGAAATGTGTGTTGTAGCAAAAATCAGTCCGTTCTCAATGGGTTAATGAATCTTGCACAGAAATTGATGTTGCACTTGCTCCATACTTCTTTTTGGTTCATATCGAAAGTGAACAAAGTTTGGAAACTATGATATACATGAAAAGAGCATAACTGTTTTATGTTATCACATGGTAAAAAGATTTACTGAGTAAAACCTAGAGAGCGATAAAATACATTACAATTTTAAACAATAAAAAAAAAAAATGAAACCATTGTAATCACAAGAGAATAAAAGTCTTTCGTACTTTTTTTTTCAGAGTAAACTGGAATGTAAGCATATCATGGCAATTCAAACTTACATATACTTTGATAATAATCAAGGGAAAATTTGCAATTGATGGAAAACCAAAAAAAAAAAAATTATAGAGATATAAGATAAATAAATATGACTTTTTTTTCCAATTATATTTCCTGGATAAAGGTCTAAGGTCACTTATGGTGCAAAAGATTATGTAAGAACTCAAGTCAATTCAAAAAATGTTTGGTCAAAATTGCAAATGATTTCTTTGCTTTCTCTCTCATTTCCAAAAAGGCAGCACTCATCTCTGTACTTTGTCCTCTTTTTGCACAAAAAATTGCATATATAGTATGCTAAATATCTCCCCCCCCCCAAAAAAAAGAAAATATATATGTAATAATACTTACAGTTACAATATTAGGGAAAATAGAAGACAGCAGAATGTAATGTTTGTGCCTATAGGTCCTGTGCAAGTGTGTATTTCTAATATTTTGCTTACTTTTTCATTTTAGTACACTGTAGAGTTGAATAGTATGTGATAATTGGTATTGGTAAATTTACATAACAATACTGTAAATTTTCTAAATACATAAACATACATTCACAACTTGATTAATTCATGTGTCATTACATATATAAAGGACATGTTATTTTTCATTATTACATATCTTTAATTTGCACAAAATATGCATAAAATAATTACTCAGCTAATTATTTAGCTTTAATGGACATTGTGTTTCCAAGGTCAATGGGGGCCTCTGGCAAAGTGTACCCTATAGTTTCCTCCCTTATTCTTTTAAATGTGTATTTCCAGTATATTGTTCATGCATTTGCAGAGACTCCAACCCAAAGCACCTTCTGATCTGGAGATTCTCCCGCCTGAAACCCCTAGCAAACGGGAGACTCCAACTTGACGTGTGCGAAGCGCGAAGTTCCTAGGGTTCTACATGCTCTCTGGTGCTATCTAAGGCTTATTTTTTCAACACACGATAGAAATAAAATAAGAAATCCTTTCCAACGGGAGACAAAGAGCCAGGGCGGGAGAAATTAAATCTCAAACGGGAGAACGGGAGATTTTGCAAAAATGGGTTTTCGGCGGGAGATCTCCCGTCGAAAACGGGAGAGTTGGAGTCTCTGCATTTGTTCATTAGTATGGAAATATGGCACAGAGTACACAGAATGAACACTCTCATGATAATAATAGACACAGTAAAGAAATTGATAATAATGAAATAAAGAAACACTTACATTACTCACCATAATGATACAATTACACAAAATATAATACAGTAAATTATGAGTACAAAATATAGATAGGCACTAATTGTGAGTGAAGGAAAAACAACAGTGATTCAAACAGAATGCATGTAAGCATGGAAATCAAATACACTGTATGTCAATATTCTGAGAAACATAAACGCTGGGAGGAACATTGCACTAATATAGGGCTTTTTATAGCTCAGTCGGTGGAGCACCGGGCTAGCAATCTGGAGGTCTTAGGTTCAAATCCAGATAGAATCCCATTTTCTTTGCTCATTTTTCCACTAATAAATCTTATCTATTTCTGGTCAGTTTCCCTTTGTTTGTGTTTATTACATATTCAAAAAGTTGCATCGCTTCAGTGATCCCTCACATTTATCACCAAGTTCAATTATCCTTTGGGTTTATGCCTGGTTCAATTGTGTGCGTATGTGTCACATACAAACACACTGCTATAGCGTCTGACCACACGAGCATTGAGAATTAAGGGTTTCGGGGACAAACACGGAACTAGGGCTTTCTATAGCTCAGTCAGTAGAGCACCGGGCTGGCAATCAAGAGCTCTCTGGTTCGAATCCCCAGGGAATCCAATTCTCTTTGCTCAGTTTTCCATTAATAAACATAAAAACCATTCAAAATGTCAGAGAAATACTGACTTCAAGTGAATTCCTTTCCAGCTGCATAACAAATATAAAGCACCAAAGAGTCATGGTAATTTAAAATAGTTTTTTTTTTTGGTTGCATTTTGAATGTCAGTAGTACACCAGACACCATATCCCCCTGGGATGTGCCTCCCTTGGGATCCAAGTCCAGAGTTTATCAGGGGGTGGAGCATTTGATGAAACATGCTACGCTAACCATGTGAGGAATGACAGGTTTTCTATTGTTTTTTCCCCCCCAATTTTTCAAAAAAATCTCTTTTTCCAGCTTGACAATGCATCTTGGAGTAGATTTACTAGACAAATGGTGCAATACACATGCATTGTATTATTATTATTATTATTATTACTGTTATCATTATCATTATTATTATTATCATTGATACCTCCGCCAAGGAAAAAGGTTATAGTTTTCATTGGGGTTTGTTTGTTTGTTTGTCGCTGTGCAAAATAACTCAAACAGTTATGAACGGATTTTGATGCATGTTCATTCATTCATTCATTCACATTGTGCCTGGTTGATACCATTTGCTGACTATTACTAGAACCTGGGGCGAGCCATGAGGGGTCGGTATCATTCATCTGTTTTCTTGTGTGGGTGGGTAGGGGGACCACTTCAGGTTGGCACCCTGCTCTTTGCGATGAATGAATGAAGTGAGATCTTTTACGTGCATGTGTTGTAAACACACACATGGGACCTCCATTCAATGTCCTATCCGAGGTACAGAGTGTTTTGCCTATTACTAGAGGGGAGGGAATGCTTACACACAACAGGTAAGGGTTAGGATGACACAAGGAACAGATACATGTAATTACATTTTGGTAGTGATCTTGGAATTTTTATGGATCTTTATAAAGGATCCTTTATATTTTGGTAGGTAGGGTCAATGAACTTGGGAGTTCAAGCTGCCCATTTTTTAGGTTTGCATACGAACACTAAAGTGTGTGCTCTGCTCTTCTTTCAATGCTTACGAAGAGAAGTGACAAGCCTTTCAGTCATTATAGAGGCAAACCCTAATTTTTAGGACCAAACGAAAATCTTGCCTTATCCATAAATAGACTGCATGATATTGTTTTCGTAAATACATGCATTATGAATTATTAATTTTCATTGGCCCTCTAAGGCAAGCAACTATTTTTTGACAGCGATGGCACAATCTTGGGAGGAGCACATCTCCCATCAACTGTTTTTAAAAAAGAAAAAGAAAAAAAGAGAGAGACGCATGGGTCTCATGTTCACCTGAGTATCGCAAGTTCACCTCCCACACATTCTTGGAGACTATGACCCAAGAGGAACATAAAGAGCTACAGGGGACCTAAAAGAGGTAAAGTATCCATTTGCATAATTTTATAACACTGGTAATAATACCTGCCAAGTTTGAAGGAAATTTTACGGTGCATTTTCAAAAAGAAGATCAAATTTTAAAAACTGGCTGCCAGTTTGTTCCTGCAGCAAGAGGGCCACCCCTGGGTCTCCAACAAACAAAACTGAAAGTACACTTACTAATGCACATTGTATTTACTATGAGCATATCTGCTTTTATAAAAGAGGATTTTTTTGAAGATTCTCTTTAATATCCATCATTCATCATCTGACACATCATCTGAATTATCATGAACAAACTTGAAACTGCAGTCATCAATCTACTTCTCATAGCACTGAGGGAGTGCTGTCACTTCTGGGTTGAGAGAAGATGTTTCTCAATTCCTAATTTAGGCATTTGGCACCCCCTGTGGGGGAGGGGCATGGCGCTCATTCCATTTTGAACAAATTACGATCCTATCAACTTAGGGACGCCACTTTCCAAGTTTTGTTAAAAGCTGTCATGGGGTTTCCAAGAACAAGCTGAAAATGTAGAATTGGACCCCAAATTGAATAAGGATCAATTTGGTCCCCCTGGCCCCAAGGGGAAGGGGGCATCCCCAGCTTTATCGTTTCTGGTTCTATTAAAGATTTTTACTGACTCATTTAAGAAAATTGTTGAAAGCGTAAAGTGTTTATGAATGATGCACATGGGACACCAATATGCTGATACTGAGCAATGAACAATCACAACAGCTCACTTGAGAGTTTATCTCAGGTGCGCTAATTAGTGTGTGTTTTTGCTCTTAACACAGGCCGTTGCAAGATCTGGTCATGGCGTCATTATAGTAGGTGCAGTCAGGACAGTACTGGAACACTTGAAGACTCGAGATCACAGACATATTAAATGAGCCTTCCTGTCCTACCTCTCCTTCCTGCAGCATGAAAAGTATGAAAATTCATTGACATTGATTTCATCAACTTGCACATCTTGAATCTTGTGATAGCAAGAAAAGTAACTGATGCAGTAGAATTGGTATAATACAGGCTAGTTTTGACATTTCAATTCAGAAACAAATTTGATCTGCACAGAATCCCCTTAGCCTAATGTTAGACAGAAGGGCTTGGGTTCGGTCAGCTTAGCATGCTCAAAGAAGCACACTGGAATCAGCTGGCTATATCCAGTTAGCTGACTTTTAGCCCATTTAAATAGTCAATTTGCTTTGCATGGACTTTCATGCAAATTCAAGTTGTAAAATATAAATATTCATGGAAGGATTATGATTAAAATTTTATATATATATTTTTGGCACATGCAAATAAGAAAATAGTGGCTGATAACTGAATATTCATAGATGGATGCCTAGGCTTGGGTGAGTTTAACAAGTTTCCATTATTGCAAAGACTGTAATCAGTGAGAAGTAAAAGAGGAGGAAAATACAAAGTTGTGTCTTGTGACGCCCCTTTGGGTTTGAGAGGAAGAACTATAGGTAGAGCTAGTGTATGTGATAGGTAGGGTGCATGTGTGTGTGTGTGTGTGTGTGCATATATGTGTTTGTATGTGAATATGCAGAGGCTGATGCACTGGCTTATGGAGGGCTGATATACCTAATTACCGAGGGGAGAACAAACTGCTATAAGAAATTCACAGCGGTGGATCCAGGAATTAATAAGAAATTAGAATAAGAAATTAAAGGGGGCACATGCCCCCCCCCCCCCCTTATTCTTTTATGCCCCCTACTCTCACCCCCTTTCTGGGTCAGAATAAATCCCTACAGTATTCCATTATTGCCTCAGCCAAGGTAGAGATTATGTTTTCACTGGCATTGGTTTGTTTGGTTTGTTAAATTGTTTGTTTGTTTTGTTTGTCTGCATGCAATATAAACTCAAAAAGTTGTAACCAGATTTTGATGAAACTTACAGGAAAAGTTGAGAATGACACAATGAACAGATTATTAAGTTTTGGTAGTGATCCCCAAATTTTTGTGGATTTTATGAAGGATTTTCGATATTTTGGCAGGTAGGGTCAATGAACTAGGGGGTTCAGGAGTTTCTGCAAGGGCGAGGCTTGCCACGCAATTGGATATTGACAATGTAACAAAAGGCTTCTATATTGGGAAATCACGCGACTTTCAGCATACATGTACTTGTGGGTGGAAATCACTGATCTCTGTGGAAGAGCAAGATCAGTGGTGGAAATGAGCTACTTGGTGGAGGTCTGTGCTCTCAGAGTGCTTCTCTAGTTAATAATGTTAACAACCATAGCAACTTTTCTCCCAGTAACCATTTTTAATAGAATGGACAGGGTTGGGAACCATGAAAGAAGTAAACAGAACTTAAAACTGAAAATAAAAAGCGTAAGGAGGATGAATGACATGGGACTGCATACAATATGCTGTAGGAAAACTACAGATATTTCATTTATTCCACACTAACTGATTTTACCAAATATATGTCTACTGTCCTGTACTACCGCAATGTCCCATGGTTAAAGAAGTGATAAAATGTGAAGTTTTACTTCCTGATTCTGTTGCATACACCGTGAAATTCAGAAGGTGACCTCATCCCATGATCCCCTGACCCTAAGTGATGCCCCAAATCTACAGTGACGAGTTCAAAGTCCGCATCTACTAGTAATAAGTTCAAAGTGCAGGACTAAGATAAAACATCAATAATCACAGGTTTTCAACTGAAGACACAGCTCACTGCAACTCACATTAAATTATGTAGTTAACCCATTATGGACGATTCCCGAGTATACTTGGGCAAGTGTCCATTGGAAACGCATGTTGCAGCAAAATCAGTCTGACCTCAACGGCTTATTGATGATGACACACTATTCTTACATTATGTTTGCTAAGATGATTTAAGGTAGCTTATTGACAAAATGCAGTAAAAGAACACATCATTTACACATTATAAGCTGTTTTGGTTGTTTGACATCAGATTTCAATAGCACTTCACATTCTGATACCAACTAATATTCATAGATGAGCATCTGACAGAAGTTAGGAAAAGAACACTGACCCTTGATTTCTACGGGAGATTTGCAATGGATTATGGAGTACAATTAGACGCCTTTTCTCCTCTCTCACATTATGTCAGCAAATGAGAAAATGTTTCCTGGTATGAAACCTCAAGGGGCTCAAATTTCAAAGTTTATGGAAATCTATAAACTGTATTCATGTCTTATATCCATATTCTTTTTTTTTTTTTTTAAATGGTATGTCTAGTTAATGCCAAAAATACAAACTATAGCCCCAACACAGCATCTTACCTTCGGACAGCGTTCAGTTGTTGTATAATTTGCCTGTAAGACCAGATTATGTTCATCTATGCGTTCCTGCCATTCATTTGATGAAATCAATTCATTATCTGAATAAACAAACAACAAGGAATCAAATTGAAAAAAAAAAGGCCAGCATATATAATCTTCCATTCTCAGATTCATCTCTAGAGGTGTGTATGATAACCTACACTAAATTTGATAATAGAATGGGCAGCGAGAATCCTGCAATCTCATTGGTCGAGAGCTATGTGTTGATTTTTTCTGGCCGCAAGCTGAGTCACAGCGGTACACATGTTATCGCCCACTTGTAGCAAGAGTACGTGTACTTGTAACAAAGATTCGCGCACTAAGCAAGCGTTCGCGCACCCAGTACGAGACGCCTATTGGCTAAAACAACCATGCATCAGTATACAAATAGTGAATGGTCACGAGTGCAATAAACATTCGCACGAGGTGAAAGATAGAGGCGCTCTATTCAACGAGGCGAAGCCGAGTTGAATAGTGCGCCTCATCTTTCACCGAGTGCGAAATCTCGTTCCATTGCACGAGTAAAGACCATACACTATTTGATTTATACAATGTCCAAGTAGATCTTTTTGGTCTAAGTAGGCCTAGAAGTCTATATATGTATGAAAAATATAGCCATACTTACATTTGGATGCACTGCGATTCTCTTTCTGGCTTGTGCAATCAGTGTAGATACACAGGTCACAGCGCTCATACACATTACACGTACACTAGCACTATAGTAGGCCTACGTACGCGCATGCATGTACCGCACACGTACACTGTGCTAGCTGCATGCGATCCTCAATATGCAACACACAGTACACGCAGTACCATACAATTTCTCGAACCGTGGAATAGAACGAAAAAATCGAACCAAGTTGCACGCAAAAATAGAACCGAAATTGCACGCGCGTTGAATGGAGTACTTATTGAATATCACGTCACCAACAATCCT
This sequence comes from Diadema antillarum, assembly GCF_040938485.1. NCBI lineage: Eukaryota > Metazoa > Echinodermata > Echinoidea > Diadematoida > Diadematidae > Diadema > Diadema antillarum. The sequence goes on along the minus strand of NW_027271035.1, from coordinate 645,784 downwards.
CCAATCAAATTACAAGGATCTACTTGGACGTTGTATAATATTTACTGATGCATGGCTGGCTGTGCGTCCAGTAAAAACTGATACATGGTATGTGTATGCCAAGCCAAAAGGAAATGCATCCAGTAATTATGTCATCGGGTAACACGATAGAAAAATGGTTTTTTGGCAAGAAAATTACCCATTCTATAAATCAGATGATGCACATGTCTTTTCGTGCGTCAGTCGGAATATAGTGTGCATGCGGTAACTATGGAATTTAGCCTAAACCCACTCGGCTTCACCTCGTGGGTTAAGCATTCCATAGTTACCTTATGCACATAATTCCGACTGACGCACTCAGACCTGTGCGTCATTTGTATACTGCTGAATGCAGTTCACCAGTATTCTTTTGCCTTCTTCTGAAACAAGTATTTAGTGTGATAAAAAAAGGTCGTTCATAGACATGTGTATATTTACAGTTAACTGATCTAAACGTTGATGTTGTTTTGCTCCCTCATTTTGATTTTTTTTTTCAACCTTACCACTAAAGTATTGTATAAAAACTATAAGATTTTGCAAATTGGAGCTGATGGCCTTTTTTTGCACCATGAAATTTTCATCAATTTTACTGGTATACAGTGCATTATAGAGTAGACAAGAACTTTCATGTGCATTTCAATTTTTTTAATCTTGGCTCCTCTTGAAATTTACAAATATTCCATACACACAAAAATGTTTGCCTTTACAGTACTAGTATACAGTAATTACAGTTCATGTAAGTTTCAGAGGAGACATGCCATTTTAAGTTTGGACATCATTAAATTTGACGTTGGCATCTGTTTTAACATCCCTCCCCACCTTCCTCCCACTTGACAAAAATAGGTAACCTACTTGTATCTTAGTCCTGTACAAGAATGCATTAAAAGCAAACCATTCTGAGTCACAAATTGAATATGAAAATTACTGTATCGCTAGTGAGTCTACATTTCCACAAATTCAGACTTTTCAACAATTTTGCAAGTGGTTAATTCGCAATCTTACAGTACGGTACTGAAAGGAGAAATGTATACATGTGCGTCACATTCATATTGGGATCTGAGTCATTATTTTTGCATGTCTTTAATTTTGTGAATATACCATCCGACTCGCAAAATTCGAGAAAATAATAACCTTGCGAAATATTTGGCATATACAGTACAGTATATTGTCCAGTGTGTATTCAATCATTATTATGTTATTCTGTATGCCTATTTCAACTCTGTTCAGTCAAGTTACTAGTAACTCAAACATGGAGCCAAATCAGACACTTGTGGTTGATGCAATCACATAACAAAGATGCTTTTGAGAGTGAAAATCATATTCTTACCCAGTGTGATATTCAATCTGTAATCACCATAGTTGACTGCATCATTTTCTAGAACAAGAATCTCAAATATCATGATGGCAGGGTCTGTTTCATCTAGAGTCCCATTCTTCAGGATCTGCACAGTCTCATTCTTCAGATCAAAAGAAACCTCATCTCTACTTCCTTGGTAAATCAGTTCCACCACTGTGTTCGCATGTGTGGTAAGGTTCTCATCGGGACTGAGAGCTGTTTCTGTTTATTCACAATATAGACCAACAGACGAACACCAAACAAATATAAAATTTAATCATAGCTCACACAAACACTGCATTAAATGTGTTTCAAGTGATATTGCTTGTAAAGCTCAAATATGTTCCAATATTAGCATGTGAATGTGACTTCAATTACCAAAAATGTACTTCAACTTCTGTGGTAATAATCAAATAACTTTCTGTATCTGCTCAGGCACCCACTACTTGTGGATAACATATAGGGATACATAGGGTCTAACCACTCACCCCCACCCCCAACTTTACCCAGGAAGTGTCAGCAGAAAAAAAAAATGTGGTTAAGCTTTGTGGTGTAGCAGCCGGCATAGAAGTGCAGGTAAGCCTTTTCTTCTTCTTCTTCTTCTTCTCCTTTTTTTTGGCTTATTAGGTGACGAAACCCGAAAGTGGAAGCAGAAAATTGCACTGAAGGCCTTTTTTATTGTTGTTGTTGTTTGTTTTGCTTGTCACCTGAAGAAACCAGGAAGTGGCAGCAGCAAGTTGCGCTTTGGTTGTTTGTTCGTTTTTTTTTTTTATTACATTTCAAAAATAAATTTCTTCAAACAAAATGAGCCCACATCTCCTCAGTTTTCCATTCACTGCATCTCCTTCAATTCTTAAGTATTAAAAAGGAGAGAGAAATAAATGCCCTCACACTCTTTTAATTCCAAAGCGCAGACTATGAACACACCATTGATAGACATGTGAATAGATGCAATCACATATAGCACAGGGGCTGCAAGTTTTGCTTTGAGTACAAAGAAACTGTATGAATTATAAAATATGTGGATCAACTTGATAAATACTGAATTACAGTGTCCCACATAAGGTAGGCCTACTGCCATCATCTGATTGTCTATCCATCTCAGGCTAGCGGTACCTGTATGATGTCATACCACTTAACCTGTTAAAGACGAGTACCGGTACTGGTTACGTTATACACATAATGCAAAGGTGTGAGTGCACTAGTAATGATGCAGTGCACTCGAGGGTTTTTACAATGGTGTAACATGCACAACATTGTGAATACCCGAAAGTGACCTGCATTTCCACTACATCACAAACTTAAACCCGTGCATTATTTGTTTTATAAAATAGGTCTTTAAAAACATTTCACATGTACCTTTATGGGTGAATACCAGTCAGCTACAACATGTTCAAAAGCCAAGATATTCGAAAAAATGTCCACACATGCTTAGAAGTTGTTTACAGTAAATAAGTGATATGAACGCATGCTTGTAACTAATTGAGTGCACACCGCTAATGTATGCAATTGTGACATTAATGAATGCGATCACGGCAAGCTACATTCACGCGCATATTTGAGCAAATTCTGAGCGGTTGTTAGTACTGGATGAAATGAAAGACTGATCACGCCATTGCTCTCAATAATAATAATAATAATAATAGCTAGTTTTTAAATCGCACATTTCAGACTTGCTAAGAATTGAATACACCTTTACAGATAATGATTTCCCTCATCACTGGATACACTATTTCTGACCAGCACTGACAGTGCTCACTCTCCACTCCCTGGGGAGCCTTCCAACCAGTCGCTATCTAACAGGAGCTCACAATGCTGATCAACCTACATAAACATTCTCATCCTACCAGGTACCCATATATACTCCTGGGGTCTGTTTCATGAAAGTCTTATGAGAGACTCTTCTCTCATAATATGATACACTTATGAGACTTCATGAAATGGATTTGAAAGTTTCATAGAGCTACATATGAGCGACTTTGGCCACTCTCAGATTTATGTAAAGACTTACAACTTGTATGTGAAGACTCTGGGTAAAGAGAGCAGCAATGTGGACAAAGTGCCTTGATGAAGGGCAAGCATACCGGGCTTTGTTGGGCTCGAACCCACACCACACTCAAGTGATTCAGAGTCGAGCGATCTTATCCATTCTTATCCACTTTTATCCACTCCCAGCCAATCATTTGATTAGAGTACATATCACCATTTTATAATCCCAACTGCAGGTGTCTAAGGGAAATGTGCCATTACAGTATTTAAAATTTTTTTAAAAAATCAGTTCATCCTTGATGAGTTTAAGTACCTGTACATAAAATGTAGTCTTAACTCTCACATTGGCTGTTGTTATCCAATCTTTTATTCCACCAAAATATCATCATTGTTGCAAAACTGGATGCAAAGAAACAAATTTTAACTAAACAGATTCTTGGCCTGACTTACAGTGTACCAATACCCTGGAAATCAAATTTGTGTGAAGCTAGAACACATGCATACACACACACACACACACACACACACACACACAGCTTTAATTCATTTGTGATAGCCCCTGAAAGTATACATAATTTGATATATCAGATCATCATATCTCTATAACAATGTGGCAATAGAGCTCTGTAAGCGCCACTACTGATGTACAGCATGCATACTCTAGCTATACGCTTACGTTTTTACGAATAATATCGAGACTCCATGTCGATCAGTTCGCGAGGTATTGATGGAAGAACATGTGCGGTGTGCATATCACTATCGTTTAAGACAGAAGAAAAATATTGATAGCGTGATCATTCGATTGAAAGAATCGGGTGATTGACTAGTCTATTTCAAGTCGTGTTTTTTTTTTCACTCTTTAAAATTTACATTTAAACCCTAATAAATAAAAATCAGAATGACAAAAAATTCTAATATTTTGCAGAGGGCTGTCTCAATTATATTCTACAAATACAGCAAACATAATACTCAGAGTATTGGTACACTTTGATGCCCAGCATTTCTGCTGGTGATGCTGTGTGAAATATCTAAACAGAAAGCCAGTAGTACACTACTACATTCACACCATGCATTACGCCTTCAGTCCTTGTACATAGTGCAAAGATACTATGCCTCTACATTGCTCACAAATTGCTGGAAGGTATATGTGATATGATTCTCATCTGCCTTATGCTAGACAAGCCAGAGTAAGGCCAAGTATTAAAGAGATGTGTCAAATGATACAGATGATTAAAGGGATCGTACAGTTTTGGTTGAGACATAATTTCAGGTTTCTAACATTTTTTAGTGAGATAATGAGAAACCTCTTATGAAATATGAAAGAGCATGTATTTCTATGAGGAATTCAACGTTTATATGATGAAAATTGGTTTTGAAATGGCTGAGATATCCAGAAAAGAGCGATTCTAATAAAGTGTGGGACCCACACTTTATTACAATCGCTTTGTTTTACTCTGTTTTGGGATGGTTCATTCATTCCAAACCCGATTTTCATCAAATAAACGTTGAATTCCTCTTAAAATGGTATGCTCAGTACTATATCATAAGTGTTTTCTTGGTATCTCGCAAAAAGTTAAAAGCCAAATTCTCATCTCCACCAATACTGTACTATCCCTTTAAAGACACGACAACAGAAACTGTGACATCTTGTATAATTTATAAGCATGGGATTGTCATTCTCCCTGAGTTCTCATGAGACTGGCAAAGAAGGGGTGGAGAAAAGCAAAGTCTCACCTTCCACATTTGCAGCATAAATGCCTTCAACTGTTGTCATGTACAGATCGTAAGCACCGTTTGCTGTAGCAGGTGGTACAGCTAGTCCTGTAATTGTCTCATATACCTTTAGGTTAAATGTAGGAAGAGGAAAAAAAGAATGAATCAGTCTGAGATACATGTACTGCGAGCCAACATCCCCCCAGCAAATACGGCGAATATTTCGTGAGGTTTTTATTTTCGCAAATTTTGTGTGGGGTGCTATTCGCGAAATTAAAGACACGCAAAAATATTGACTCTGATCCCAATGTGAATGTGACGTTATACGCGTGTACATTTCTCCATTCAGTGCAGGACTCCAGGATCGCAAATTCAACCACTCCCAAAATCGTCGGGAATTCCAAATTTGTGAAAATTTAAACTGCGAAATACATGGCGTAAACAGTAAATTTAAGGGTAGCCCTCTTGAGGTTAAGATTTTCCCTACTCGCCATGAGACTAATGATGATGAATTCTTATTCTGTACAATCAAACCTGTATTAACAACCACCTGTCTAGAATGGCTAGGTGCTTTGGTGTGGCCTCTTAATCTTCCCCCGGGGAGAAATTCTTTGTGTCATACAGACGTTTCATTTTATGCATTCCTGCCTAAATGCCACCAGAAGTCACCAATTTACTTTTCATCCATTGGGAAATATTTCACTGCATATCAGTGACAGATCCCAGATATAGGAAAATTCTCATAATTCATTATTTACTATTCTTTTTGCGGGAGTTCTTGCATCTCACATAAGAGCTCTTTTAAGGGGGGGGGGGGAGGAGGGGGTAACAATGCGTTATCCACAAGTAAAAAGAACTAAAAGACAAAACTGTTGTACAATCTTTGATTTCTGGGAATTAAAGAACAATTAGGAGGGTTTTGTTCTTGTTGAGTGGTGTAGAAGTCCTTGAGTATTTAAACAAGAGACCCAATGGGTCTTGTGCTCACAAGAATATCACAAGTTAATCTCAGATGTATTCTAGCTTGCAAGCTATTCCCTTACAAGAACATAGCAAACTTTGGGAGCTTTTGGAAACCTGGGGGAGGGGGGGGGGGGGGGAGAAGGTGTCCACTTGTAAATTCTTTCACACTGGTGATACAGTAATACCTGCCAAGTTTGTAGAAAATCTGACCATACGTTTTCAAAATGAAGATGAAAATGTGAAAACTGGTCCCCAATTTGGTTCTGGTCCTAAGGGGGCCACCAAAGGACCTGGTATAAAGAAATTTGATAGTACACTCTCTCTTGTACGAGCTGAAAATGTAAAAAATCTATCATGATGTACAATGGAAAATGCAAAACAGACGTCACAAGACGGACGATGAATGCTGGGTGGTGAATGCTTGCTGGTGAGCTACTAAAAGGCACTGTTATTTTTACTAGGAATTGCAATCAACAAATATCACAACAACTAATCACTCAAATATTTGCTGTTCGATATGTTAATTGATTTCAATATATGGCCTAGCTGTTACAATATCACAATAAAAAGAAAAAAAATGGTGAGCTAATTTCCAAAGTGTTTCACTGATGATGCTGCAGCCATTAGTACTTGAGCTCCACATTCCAAGTATGCATGCTGGCTGCTAACTACAAAGTAACTCACTGTTTACTGTAGCAGTTTCATGTTTTACTTATGTTCAACCAGTATTTCCCCTACACACACACACACACAAAGGAAACCAGTAAAGTGTCATTGCATCTTATTTCCATAATGCCTTGCTACAGACTGTACCACTAGTTTACAATACATACAATATTGGTCTGCAGTTCTCCAATAAACTATAAAATGTCCAAAGGTAAATAAACTCCCCCCCCCCCTCCACTTATCATTTTATACTGTCATACCATCATACTTACCGCACAACTTTCCAAAAGTATATCTGTTTCAACTCGATATTGGTACAAACAGCCACTCTCTACAAAAATTAAAATGAAGGAACAGGAGTGTTAGAAAATTACACTGACAACAGAGACGTGAATACCAAATTCAAGACTACAACTGCATAATTGGTTTATCCTATATCAGAATTGCAAACCAAGATGTATAAACATAGCACTTGAAGAGTTCTGTGACTGGGAAATGTGCAGGCACTGTTTACAAAATTGCAGAGATTTTATTCCTCTTGCTGATTTTGCCTTTCTTTAGAATTCATTTTGAATGGCTTCTATCTTAACATATATGATAGAACTAACAGGTTTCATTTGACCCCTTTAAAGCCATGTTCAAGGAGAACAAATAATAGATGTGTCCCTCATTCTTAATTGTTTTTTGGATGTATGAGAGCAATAAAGATTGTCACTGTTTTTTTTTTGCAAGGCTTAACTGTTTCTTTGTCATGACATTTTGCTTTGTTACATGCAAATATGTGATACTGTAAAACATGATAGTTTCGTGGCATGAAATTTTTGTGAATTGGAGCCAACAGCCTTTTTCTCAATATGAAACTTTTGCGAATTGCCTTTAACATTCAATGCATACACTGTAAACAAGAACTCTTGCGTGCATTCTAATTTTGTGAATCTTGGCTCTCCCGCAATTCACGAAATTAAAATGCACAGAAACACTCCTCGTTTTACGGTAGCTATAATTGAGGACAGGCAAATAAGCTCCTAATGAGCTACACTTGGTGATAAATCTTAACACTAGGCTAGATGGCCCTCTGTCCATTCGAGGTCATGTGCTGATCCTGCTGTGCTTGTTCATAATTAAAAAGGTGCATCTTGCACTTTTGGTATATATCCCAACCTACAGAAGCAAAAACAATGCCTCATACACAGATTCTACAGTATTTCAAACATGGATAACAAAATAGACATATATCACTTCATTTTGTATTTTTCTTGGGGACTGAAATGTTATGAAGGTAATGTGAGGACAGGTCACATATATTTGTGAGATGAAATTAGTGAGATATGAAATTAATTTTCACTCAGTCTTACCTGAACCAATCAACAGAGTGTATGGATTTTCTTTGAACAAGGCGAGCTTAGAAAAACGATCCCTATCACGTGTCACTTCAGCTTCTTCAGTGGCATCGGGTTTGAGATTGGGATAATCTCGCTGGAAAAATGTGTCTGCAGTATTTGGACTACCACACTGCAGTGTTTAAAAGAAACAAGACAAACACGAAATGATACATACAAGATTCCTTCTCATCACCAAGTCACACTGCACTTTATGCTCCAGATCTTACAACCACCGGCTATATGGTCGGTACTAATCCTTTGTTACATATGCAGAAAATTCATAAGCAAAATAGACAGCAGATTACCATTAATAGTGATGGAGGGAGAGTTAAGAGATCTTTGTGCTGTCCTATAGATGCTAAATGCTGTGCTGGTAGAAAATGCTGGAAGCAAATGGTCCAGTTCTTACATACAACAAGAGAAAGGTGTGTCTAGCTCTCACCGAAGCATAATACCTCATGTTTGTGGCAATCTGCCTGAGACAATTCCTATTCAAACAAGGCAAGTGCCATAATGTGTCTCGCCCATTCGCGTACAAGAAATTGTACACGAATGGGATATAACAGTTTAAAAAAAAAGAGATAAAACAGATAAAAAGAGATATAAAAGCATAAAAATTTATGGCAAAAAAAAAATGTGCCATAAAAACTTAACATTGGACCCTTAAAGTTTGTTGACCCCTCCTGTGACCTTTGACCTTGTGGTGACCATCCACTCCCCAAGGGACATCTACCATCCCAGTTTGGTCACAAATGGAGTTATGGATCAAAAGTTATGACCCATAATAGAAATGCGCCATAAAAACTTAACATTGGGCTCTAAAAGTTTGTTGACCCATGCTTGTGACCATTGACCTTGTGGTGACCATCCACTCCCCAAGGGACACATCTACCATCCAAGTTTGGTCACAAATGGAGTTATGGATCAAAAGTTACGACCCATAATAGAAAGGCGCCATAAAAACTGAACATTGGGCCCTAAAAGTTCATTGACCCCTGCCTGTGGCCTTTTACCTTGTGGTAATCATCCACTACCCAAGGGACATCTACCATCCAAGTTTAGTCACAAACGGACCTATGGATCAAAAGTTATGACCCATAATAGAAACTCGCCATAAAAACTTAACATTGGGCTCTAAAAGTTTGTTGTTCCATGCTTGTGACCATTGACCTTGTGGTGAGCATCCACTCCCCAAGGGACATCTCCCATCCAAGTTTGGTCACAAATGGAGTTATGGATCAAAAGTTATGACCCATAATAGAAATGCGCCATAAAAACTTAAAATTGGGCTCTAAAAGTTCATTGACCCCTGCCTGCGAGCTTTGACCTTAAGGTGACCTTCATATATTATGGTAAAATGTGAAACTTTGTATGACCCCTATTCCCTCGAAATTTGATTGCAATTGAAGCCCAGAGTAAAGAGTTATTGAAGTTTTTGTAGCGTTACGGACAGATGACGGACGGACGGACAGACAGAGCAGGCGATCCCTTACTCTCCCCTCACCTCCGGTGGGCTCGACAAAAATCTTTAGATTCTGGGACTGCTGAAAATAAATCATGAAGATTTCTACTTTGGGGTACCAAGGCTTACCCTAGAGGTACCTCTCTGGGAACTAATAGTATTTGTACAAATCAAAATCCCCCCCCCCCCCCCAGCAATTCCTGCCATGTTTCATCAAAATCCAGAATTCTGTTTCTAGGAAGAAAACACAAAATGTCAAAAAAAGTTTAAAACTTAGCTTCTTTTGGTATTTGGGTCCCCCACCAGGTGCCAACTATGGGGCATTACAATCATCTGTATAAACTATAATCCATTGATGATTCCTGACAAGTTTAGTCAAAATCCAGTCACCAGTTTTTCCAGAGGACATGAAAATCAAAGGAAAATTAAACTTTGGGGTGCTTGGGCCATGCCCTATACCAGGCCCATGGGGATATGCATCACCACCATCTGATTCCCCTCTTCCCCCCCCCCCCCTGATGATCCCCGCCAAGTTTGGCCAACATAAACATTTGTACAGCCACTAGTTTTCAGAGAAAAGATGAAAAACTGAAATGTTTACATGTGACGAACAATGCATTATAGACATCGTACTGTGAATGACTGCAAGCACTCACTCGAGCCACTTTGGCTCAGTAGAGCTACAAAGTAAATTCTACGTCATGGGGAGCAGAGAGCTTATTCTCCATGGATATACTGTATGTCAAAAAAAAAATAATAATAATAATAAATTACAACGGGACTCTCCACAACAATAACTTTAAAAATAGTGAATCAATCTAAATACAATTTCAGGGTATGAAACAAAAACTTATTACAAACATCTTACAGCTTACAGAAAGCCCCAATTTGCTTCAGTGGTCAAAGAGAAATGAGGATCTTTGTAGAGCATTTCAGGAATCCCTTCCCTCCAAGTTCTGTCCATTGTGTTCACACATCAATACACAGTTCCAAGAGCATCTATGATCTAAGTGCTAAACTTGGACGAAACTTTACAACTTTTAAACTTTACAACGATCCACATTTCTCTGTGACCACTTAACCAAATTGAATGAGGTTTTCTGAAAAATAGAGGTATTAAGATGTTACATTTTCAGACTCTGAAATAGCATTCAGATGGTTTAATGATATTGAAAGTTATCAATGTGGAAATACGATATTGTGATATTTTTTTGGGGGGATGCATACTGTATTTTGAGCATTGGGCAAAATGTTATGAATAAAGTATAGAGTACAGTAAAAGCGTAACTCATTCAAAAAATGTTAAGAAGCAGCTGGCTCTCAATGGTGTGTCACTCACATCTAATCCTGGTCTTGGGCTAGGAGGGCTACTGTTTTCTCTCCACAGGTCATTTGCTGTCTGACCATCAGAACCATAAAAGGTGCCTGTGTCGAACACTGTATCAATTTCAGTTAGATTGAAAGTGCACAGGGCCGACATGGGGGGTGCATATCTACAGAAACACAAACAAAGCAAAAATATACAGCATAACAACACTATTTCTCATCAATCTTCAAGATTCGATCTATTCGAAGATCACAACAGTACGCACAAATCAACATCATCTCTTTGACACTAAAACAAAGCCTTCAAGTGAAGTTTTGGTCCTACACACAAGAATTCTGAGGTATAAATGCAACCATAAAAGTTTGGTGTTGTAAAATATAATGTGATTTCATTGACCACAAAATGAGAAGAAATCATTAAAAACAAAGAAAATACTTGACATTTGGCTATGCTTCAAAATTAATCTATCAAGCCCTCAATACATTTCTGCAGTTTTCATTGTCGCTGTATCTTTCCAGCAGTTTTCACTTCTCATTGTTAGTGTTCGCATTACACAGATTTTAAAAAAAAAAATCTGTCACTGTCAGCTCTTTATTTCTGCATAATATATATGGAACAAACAATTATCATTTGTTACCCACAAAGGTCCCTACAAATCTTTTAACGTCACAATGCAATAATTTTAGTGTTGAATGCTTCTCAGGCTGCTCATGAATATCACTGCGTTTTCTTACCGTGCGGTTGTGAAGATGGCATGGATGGTCTCATTTCCATCATAGATAAAGTCCTCTATACAAAACAAAACACAGAGAAATCAAAATTAGTGTTTGCATAAATGTGTTCTTCATAGGTTCTTCTTTTTATTTACCAGATTGTCACTCAATGCATATTGGAGTTTCATACAATACAATATGGGTATTTATATAGCGCCCTTACAATACAATGAGTAAGCATGTATCACAGCGCTTCACAGAAATATATCCATCTTAAACTTGGGAGGTAGGAGGAAAAAAAATGCAACAAAGAAAAAAAAGTACATAATGAATCAATCAGTTATTGGAAAGGAAAGTCTTCAACGATTTCTGGAAGACTGACAGAGATGGTGATTCCCTGATACTTTGAGGGAGCTGATTCCACAGGCGTGGGGCAGCTGCTGAGAAGGATCTGTCTCCTGTCCGAGTGAGAGTCCTAGGAACAGACAGCCGGGTTGGGTCTTGGCCTGACCGCATTCCTTGTCTTTCAGATTGGTGACGTGAAAGTAGTTTCAGGATGTTAGATGGAGCACAGTTATGAAGGCATTTGTATGTGATTGACAAGATTTTGTTCATAATTTTAATGACTTTAAAACAGGTACTGGTAGTGAGTGCAGTGATCATAAGCACATCTTTTTTTTTTTTAAACCACAATTAACAAATCTCCACTCTTAACCCTCACCATGCTCCTTCCCCCCCCCCCCCCCCCCCAATGGATCGGCTTTAATATCTGCTAGCTTGTCTTCTCTGTCAGACAGGACAGACATATTTGAAGCAGCAGCCAATCAATCAGCATTACCGGTGTTTAATCCTCCCAATCCACATATCCTACCAAGATAACTTTCTTGCACAGGGGTATCATAATGTTTCATTTGAGTGAGGTGTGTAATTCACATAATGATTTTCTTCTTCTTCTTCTTCCTGTTCTTTTTTTTTTTCCTTTTTTTTTTTTTTTTTTTTGGGGGGGGGGGGGGGGGGTCAAACTGATACATTACTTTGTACATTGATCCTTGACCCCTAGCCCCACCCTCATCTAACAAAGAATTTAAAGTTTTGCAGCCTGTGCTGTACATAAATAATGAAAGCTAAGCACTTATCTTTGCATTCAAAGTCAAACAGTACAATGTACATTTCTACTGATAAAATATACATTTTGTAGGCCTACAGATAACAGACAATGTGAGCATGTGACGTGATGCTAACATCTGTCGTACATTGGATGTTAAAATCTACATCGTGGACTCATGTCACTATGTATGTTATACACACAGGCATGCATTTTAATACCTCAAGAGTGAAAAGTTTTTCAATGAGGAAATTCTTGTACATTTTGCACAATCACAAACTAGTGCAAACATCAAAGCGCATGATTTTCATTATTTGTTATTATCATTATTATTATCATCATTTTTTTTTTTTTTTGGGGGGGGAGGGTTGTTATTTGCAGTGCTCTTCATAATCTCCAGCTGTGTAGCAATGAGTATTTGCTGTAGTAATGGAGACCTTAAGGTAGTATGTACATGCTACCAAAACTTATGATTTTACTAGGCAAGGCAGCAGTGAGCTGTTCAAAAAGATCTCTACGATGTCACGACTTTGTGAAATACATATTCAACTCTCACGCATTGAGCGTGAGACTCACACATTTTGGTCCTTTCTCACTCTAAAACTTTATTTCATTTGCATGCATTTCTATTGCCCGGCATATAATGCGGCCTATGCCAAAAAGCAATTGTGTGAAAGTTTCACCTTTACAGTGAAGTACAGTATATCCCCCACTATATTGACATCACTGTTTTTCAGCCAAAAATGATAGGCCTACATGGGCATGGTAACCCATGCTTTTAACAACAGGGAATTCCTCCTTGCTGTGTTGTCTCATTATGAGGGTATGAAAAAATGACTATCAGGTGCTAGTTTCTACACACCCTCACTCTATTATTAAAGCAAAAACTTGACACTGTTATAAGCAGTGGGCAAAAGCAGTGTTGATTGTGTATTTACTTATTAACCCATTGAGGACGAGTCCCGAGTATACTCGGGCAGGTGTCTATGGGAAATGCATGTTGTAGCAAAATCAGTCTGTCCTAAACGGGTTAAACCTTCTTTGCTTCAAGGCCTAAATTTCTCCCAATTACACTCTGATACAAAATATTAACATTGATTGCCACAGCTGCTACTATATACATGTAATACTATACACTGGCTCCATCACTACAGAACATTCCCCAACTCTGGAGATGTTTATACATTCCAAATTTATTGCACAGATTTCTACTTACATGTATGATAACAATCACATTTACATCACATACGTACAATAAGCATACTGTCTTGCAATCTCAGTCTGCTATTAAAATTACAGAGGGCCCATAGAGTACACACCAACTCTTATATATGCCACAAATACACGTATACAAACAAGAGGGCATTAAGTATGTGTTTTGCGATTCAAGAGCATTCCCTTATCATAATGTATTGTTATTGCTGTCAACAGGTGTATCATTTCATTTTGCAATTATCAGGATATAGGATGAACAGGTGGTAATGGATTCATACTTCCCACATGCATTTTGTGTCAGTATGTGTGATTGCTGTAGATGCTTCTTCCAAGTCATGTGTATCCCAGTGCACTGGATCTTTTTAAGTGTGCATACTATCATTATGTGAACATTAGCAACAACAGCAACAGCAACAACACCACCACCAACAACAGCAACAACAACAACAACAATATGGACGATTGCTTTGGTCAATTACCTGATATCTGCTGCCTTTTTCAAATAAAAACACATAACAGAAAGCCAACCGGGCTATTGAGAAATATTTGAACTGTGGAAATACATGGAAACAGGTGAATAATTGACTTATACATACATTGTATGTCTAGGACCATTTGTCTCAAAAATATGAAATTAATAATGATGAGCAGGTGCCAATTACGCATTAAGGAGAAAAAAAACCCTAGAGTCTGCATATCTGCTGTTCAAGTGTTACAGAAATGCACAAGACTATTATCATAATATAATGGCATCATAATTACATATTATATAATACGATCAAAGATAACATACTAGTTCATATATATACACTCTATACTTAGTGTTACTCTTGAAACTTACGTATTTCATCATAGATGGTCGCACTGAATTCATCTTCCCCTGCCTTCTTGCAAACAAGACGTTGCTTCAAGAAACTGGACCATACTGTATCTGACCCTGCTGTGTATCCAGTGTCACCCTGTGTATAAGTGTCAGTTTCAAGAGGGAAATTACATGGTTTTTGCTAACCAACTTTAAATGAATCTGCACTGTCCTACACTTGTCTGCACATGGTTTGATCAAGAAATTTGGATGCCAAAAATTAATACGAGAATATAGGCTCAACAGAGGACAGCATGGTGGATCAGACTGTAAAAACTTAAAGCACATTTTCACCAAATGTACAAACACACCATAATTCCACCATACCTCACAGACCCGGGCAATACGACTGTACACGATTCCAACTCTATTGTCCTGGCCAGTGGACAGACTCGCATACTCCTCTGAAGTTTCTCGGTACAGGAAGTACACATAGTCTCCGCGGGCAAACGGCGTCCCAACAAAGTTGGCATCTGTACAGAGCACAATTCGAAAGTGAGAAGACACAATTATAAAGACATGTGGATTACCAACCACACTGTGATCACACACAACAGCTCAGGGATGCTACCAGAAATGCTGCAGGGTGAACACTATCCTTAAAGTCCCATTTGAGGACCCTTGCTGCTTTGACCCTACCATAACTGTATGGGGGGGGGGGGGGGATGTCAAATTGACCCCCTTTGACATATTGCGCCACGATTCCGCAACGCGCAAAGATTTTGGAATTTGACGCACCAATTCATGACTTTTACCTCCAAGTCTCCCGCATATTTGAGACCAAATTTGCGACATTCGGGTACACTGTTTTGAAAATATATAATATTTTGCATAGGCATGTCAACCCCAAAACAGCTGAAATTTGTGATGTTATGTGCAAATCTTGTTAAATTGGTATGAATTAGATTATTTCAATTTTTAATCATTGGAATTAATCAATTCTAATGTAGATAAGCTCAAAAAAGTGCCTGCAACAAATATTGGCCCCCCCCCTAAGAAAATAGTAAACAAAAGGTCCAAAAGACAATAAAATACATAAGAAATTCACAAAACAATAATAAACAAAAGAAATTAAATTTGATTGTGCCATTTTTTTTTTTTTTTGCAATAAAATTGTTTGACATGTCTGGAGGAATTCTGACACAAAAATTTAGCAATCCTTCAGTCTTTTTAATACAGTTACACTACAGACAAAAATATGATTTCATGAATAAATTTGCATTATAATCACTTTACTAAAAATAGAACATTTTTCTCTTGTATGATTAAACAATCTTGTAGTTGACATTCGCCTTTCTGTTTGGGCAAAATTTTGCAGCGATAGCGCCATCGGTGGCCTAGATCTGGGCCACATTTCATAAAAGATGCTAGGATAGCAACTCTTGCTGGAATGGCAACTTCCCATAGCAACAGCCAATCAGGAAGCTGGATTCTTATTGTTACCATGACAATTGTTATTCCAGCAGGAGTTTCTATCATATCAACTTTTTTTGAAATGGGGCCCTGAAGACCCAACTAAAGCTTGGTCTCAAATAGCCCAGTTAGAATAAGGTTAATCTGCAGTGACAAACCCACATAGTATCGGTGTATCACTAGTATCACAAAGAGTGTTGCAGGGTCCTATGGACTGCAGTTGAACTGATCTGCATCCAATGCAAGTTCTCACTATCAGTAGCAAAGTGTGGGCTGTTGTCTAAAATATTCTTTAAAACACCTGATTATCTGTTAGTATGTAAACAGAGGTGAAATATGGACAGGGGCTATTATAACAGAATGTTCACATTTTGTATGTAATTCCTCCATGACGTGTCCATTTAAGGATGCCTTTTTATAACCTGGGGAAAAGGCAGAGATGCCAACATCCGATGTAAACGACAAATTGTTCTATGTGTCCCACTCTTTGACTTCATATATAATATTATTTCTTCAGTATTCCCCTTTAACAGATGGCATCCTCAGTGCAATGGTGACTACTAATTTGTACTAAGGATAACATAACTGGTTGCTAGCCTCTCCTCAACCTTGCTCCACAAGAAATACCAGTTCTACAAACTCTCTTTTCTCTTACGAGCAAGCAAATTCAAGTAAAGTTTTATTAGCATTTAACAATTAACACACATCTTGCTTGTCACTCAAAGCTAGTGGCCCCCTTTTAGCAGGATGTCCATCTATCCAAAACAGTCTAATAACTAGCTGACATTTTGTGTCACAAGTGTACATTCTTACATCACGATCACAAACAACATACACGTCTAGTGGTGCTAACCCTTAGATTGAACTAAACATTGTATATGAGGGCATGACATAATATATACAAGAAGGTAGGGATGACAACATAAGAATGGGAGCTGCTGGGCTCAACTAATGAATCGGTTGTGAGATGTAATGAATGAACACACCTGAACTGAAAAGCTAGTAAAATGGACAAAATTGGACAAGAGGAAAGATATCTAGAGCTATGGTGATGGAGCTGACAACTGAAAATCATTTTTGCAAGGCAGTGCTGAAAAGAAAACTACACTGTAATCACAGACAACAAAAGGAGTGTAGACAGACAAGATATACAGCAAAGAAAATGATGACAAAATAACAGTCTTACAACATCCATACTTGCAGAGAGACATAGGAACTGAAGTGTTCTCTTTCTTACCACTGACAGCCTTGTCGGAATCAGATCTGGTGCGGACTTCACTTGGGTTGATGCTCCCATCAGATGGGTCAACAATCCTGTGGCCAATCAGTGATTTGCCATTAGTCCTACTCTCACGTGCTCCGAAATAAAACTGGAGTGTGTCATCTGTAAAAATGTAAGAAAAGTAAAAGTGCTTTCATCACTTTGCTATTTCTCTGTAGAGACAAAATCATCCTTCCTGAAAGGCAAAAAATAAAAATAAAAAAAGTGATGAGAGTGAAATCAGAATCGATGTGAAATCCTCTTCCCTACTCTTAATCACTGTACTAATATCAAGGATACAGGAAAAGAACAAACTGGGAACACCAAATGATACCCCACCTTCAACAGAGAGAGTTACAAACTGTAGCTTAACCCAAATCATTTTTTGTTTTTGTTTTTGTTTTCAGTAAAAACAATGTTGTCACCATGGCAGCACATTGTTCACGAGGGATGTGTTTTCTTGTCTAAAACTTGTTATTAAAACATATATTGGTCACAAATGTCAAATTTCATGACAAATGTTTTAAAAAACTGAGGGAATTAGCTAAATCCACAATGCTGTATACTTTTTATTGAAAAAAGCGTAATTACCATGGGCATTGCTTGACAAAAGATGTGTTTTCCACATATGAAATTCTAATTGATCACACCTCCCAAATTTCAAGTCAAATGTTCACAAGCTGAGGGAGTTAGCTAAACCCGCAATATTTTTGTATGATTTCATTGAAAAATATTATCACGGCAGCACATTGTTCAATACTGATAAAAGGCAATGTTTGCAATGACCACAGCTGTCACAGGTGCCAAAATTCAAGTCAAATGCCTAAAAACTGAGGGAGTTACATTAATTCACATATTTTTGTATGATTTGTAAAATAATCCTGTTATCATGGTAACAAATATATTGACACTCACAATAAAGTGTGTGCACAACAATATACTGATCATATGTCAAAAATTCCAACTCAAATGCTCAAAAAATGAGAGAGCAGCTCAATCAACAAAATTTTATGTGAAAACTGCTGATGCCATGGGAACAGATTTCTTAACACTCAAGAAAAGAGATGTCATGCACAACTACACATTACAGTGATACATGTGCCACATTCAACTGAATTGCTTTCAAACCTACAGTAGTTCGAGCCACAACATTTGTATGGTGTTTGTGAGAACCTGCTGTTACAATGGCAATGCATGACTCAAAATTTACGAAAAAGGTGTCTTGCACATCTACCTACACGTATGATAGCGGTCACTATACCAAACTTGAAATTAACTGCTCAAAAAATGATGGAGTAGTTCAATCCGACCAACCACCACCCATCAGCCCAATTCAGCACGAATCCAACACCCTTGAAATATGTGACCCGCTACAACAAAAGGATCCGAATGTCGAGAGAGGTCAATTTTCTGAAAATGACATATTATTCCCTTACTCCTCTGCTTTAATTTCATATAATATGACTCATAAAAGTACTCAGTTGTGGAGATATTGATGATTTTGTGAGACCATGTTGAGTGGTCCAGGAAATTAGCCCTTAGAGAAAACCGTCTTCAAAGATTTCTTTCTGACGCAATTGTGACCAAAGGGAGGTTAGCCAGTTTTCACCGCTTGACAATAGAAGGTATGCTCATAGCGACCTCAGCGATGTTCATTTAAGCTTAGCACCAGCAGTCTACGCACGACCAATCAGTAACCAGGATGCCACGCACTGACCAATAAGATCACTTCCTCGTTGCTAGGGGTGGAGTCTATCTGCAGCGCTAAATCCAGATCTTCGGACATGTTTCTGTTCGGTTGAAAGTCGGAAAATCATGGCCCAGGAAAATGCCAATTTCCTGCCTTTCCTTTGATCATCTAGCTTTGAGATTTCGGCAGATGATAGACGAAACATTAGACTAAAACATTATGATAACCACAGAAATTTGATAGTTTTGACCGATTTTGATGATATGACTTCAAACTCTATTTTCTCAGTTCAGCTGTCAGCAACTTCCGGATCCTTTTGTTGTAGCAGGTCACATATGGTAAAACCATCAAAAAACATCGCATGGATGGTAAAACAAGTTTAGGCCTAAAATCTGACTTTGGCACCCGAACTTTAAAGAGAGAGAAAAAAAAATACATGAAGTTAGTTTTCCCCTACTTTCTTGCAAGCATAAGAAAGAAATTCTTACACAAAGCCAAGCAGGAATAACTTAAAGAAAATAGGAATATCAAGAATGTATATGGAATTACTGCTACTTAGAACAATATCAACAATACCTGGTTGAGCTGACTAATTATCCTGTACACAGTCCTACCCAGGTACATTTATATATAATGCAATTTCTTTTAATAACTTTTGTAATGCTGCATTACACAGACATGATTTCATTCTGGACGATATGACAGAAAATTCATTTTCATTACAATTACTCAAATGAATAAACTTGTATTCAAAGACTACTTTATCTTGATAATTTGGCTTTTGTTTACTTAACTTTACATCAACTTAAAAAACAATTTAGAAATAGAATGGCTGCTAATGTAATTTACCGATATTTAGCATACTCTTCTGCTGATATTCTGTGAGTTTGATAAGAACTTTATGGCATTTTCCAATTGTTTCATCTCCAAATGAAAAAGGAAGTAAATTCCTTTGAATCCAAGAATAAATGTCATCAAACCAAAGAAAAAGGCAACTAACCCATACATTATGCATCAAAAAATTTCTTAATTCTGGTAGTATATTATCAGATTACTTTTTCACTGATAAGCATCGACTCTTTTTAAAGAGAGTAAACAGCATTAACAGAAGACAAATATTTGTCTTTTAAAAGGTCATTGTGAATGTTGGCATTTGCTGTAATACTTCAGAATCAAGATAAGTGTATCAGAATGATGTTGCAGACATTACTTGCTATTTTTTTTTTCACTTACAATATGGAAGTATTCATACACAAAGTGGGTGCTTCCCCTTGCTATGCAAGGCCTCAGCATTGTAGGCTGATGTGGACCTACACAAGTGTACATCAATGCTCTAGAGCTTGATGGCATCTCCATAAGTGACTAGCGATGAGAAAATAAGGACCTACAAGCATTTCATATGATGTCATATGTGACAGCACGTGCTGTAGACCTGTCATCCTTTTCTTTAATATTGAAGCTGATACCTGTAAGACTTGTTGTACAAATTGCAGGCTGCCAACATCTCTGCATTTATTTCCATTTTCATTTCTGTCCGCTTCCTTCTATTCAGAATGCTGCCGTATGCATTCCCAGCTCACCGATTATCACATCGTTGATGTAAATGCACGATACTTTGTAAATATTTGGCTTACTTATGTACAGCACAGTAGCATTCTCGTCCCTAGTCCGTGGAAATGTGTAACCGCCATCGGGGTTTTCAGTTTCGCAACTCTGATCGGAGACATCGTCTTCATTGTCCACAAACGTGCAATTTAACAACTGCAAGAAAAGATTTGACAGATGTTTTAAAGACCTGCGTGAACTTATAAATAAGCGTGTTTTATGCTAGAATTAACACTCACTGAAATGGGCTGCCTTCAGTTCTCTCCAACAAGTTACGATATAAGAATACTATAGTGACTATTCAAAAATTATAGAGTAATTCATCCTAATATCTCATGATACGTACAGGTCAGCATAAATTCCTACAATGATAAATTATGCAATGCAGAAGCTTATGGAACTTTACTATACTACAGTAGGTTAATTGCTACATCATTAGAGCTTGTTTACAATTTATAGGCAGCTAGTCATACTTTGAGTGTGCATTCATTTTCACCTGCATAACTTCATAGTTTACATTGACCAAGCATCAACTTAGTTTGATGGTCCAACACTACAAATTCACAGGAAAAAGACATAACATGGAAAAAATCACTTATGATTCCATTTCTGTGGTCTACAAAACTCATACAATAATTTTGAATGTTCCAACTTATTGTGTTTCACAGCAATCAGTACTTGAAACAAGACAGCGTAATATTGCAACGAACTGAAAGAGTTTGATGTTAGCAAGGGTGTGCATTTATAACTAGTGATTAAAAACAAAAGACCCACTGGGTCTAGTGCTCACCCGACTATCTCAATCAAGTTCATCCTCAACGCATTCTTGCAGACTATTACCTAGAACACAGCAAATGTGGGGAGCTTTTTGGGACACTTCAAGGGGGCATGGTCTCAATTTCTTTACCCACCACACTGGCAATAATATCTGCCAAGTTTGTACGAAATTTGACCATGTATTTTCTAAAAGAAGATCAAAATGTGAAAAATGGCCCTTAATTCAGTCCTATAGCCCAAAGGGGGCCAGACATTAATCTGCCACAGATTGTAAACTTAAAACAACAAACATTATTGTACATCATATTTTTGGTTTTATAGAGGAAAATATGTACCTATGGTATAAAGATTCTCTAATTTGAGGGTTCTGGGGTCCATATTAGCCCCTGCCCACCCCCCTCCCAACACACACACACACACACACACACACCTGGTGCATGGTGTCCATTTGCACAAATATATATTCCATCATCCTAGCAATAACACCCCCCCCCCCCGCCAAGTTTAGTGAAAAATTTGACCATATATTTTCAAGATGATCGAAATACTGTAAAACATGAAATATTCGCGGCATGAAATTTTCGAGAATTGGAGCCGAAAGCCTTTTTCGTGGCATGAAATTTTCGCGAATTGCTACTGGCATTCAATGCATGTAGTGTAGACAAAAGCTTTCGCGTGCATTTTAATTTCGCGAATTTTGGCGCTCGCGAAATTCGCGAAATTAAAATGCACGCGAAAATTTCTCGTTTTACAGTAAGTAAATCGTAAAATTCAGTCTGCCCCCCCCCCCCCCAATCCTTCTAGGGACACTACCTACCAAGTTCAGTGAAATTCCATCATGGGGTTTTCAAAAAGCTCAAAATGTAACAAATTACTGCATGACGCATGATGCATGATGGATAGTGCACATAATGATGCACAAAACACGGCATATGGCACACAACGAATAATTACATTCCCTCACTTGAGCCTTTGGCTCAGGTGCTCAAGGTAAAAAGGTCTCTTGTTTGAGCCAATTACTGTTCATACATTATCATTAGATTCAGTTGCAGAGTTTAACTAAAGAGCCCCTTATTTCCTGCTTCAAGTTACAATTGATTCTCATATATGGCCAATGCATTTTAAGAGGTCTCAATTCCTATTGAATTGGCAATTTTTTTTTTTTTTTAATCTGATTTTGTATATATTTCACAAATTTAACCAATTCTTTCTCATCATCCTCAAATAAACATTTGTAGGATACACCATAAATTCAGAGTTGCCAATTTGACGAAGACCTGATGATATTTTTTTTGCAGCTAAATTTCATCAGGACTTGATGGGTTAAAAAATAAAAAGAAGACAGGCAAGAAGGAAGGATATCAGGTAAGTGCATGAAATCACACGTGAGTTTGATGAAGGTATCAAAACATAAATCCACTTACGCCACTTTCGACTGTAAAGTTACATAAGAAACAAGCAGGATTCAGCGCGTTCGTGCCGCAGAAGTATAGCTTTGGACAGCTACTGCTGTCACACTGTTGTCCCAACGATGAAACATACCGAATGTAGTTGTAACAGTCCTCCTGGGGGAAAGAAATTACCTTGTATGAAACCTTGAAAGGAATTATACTTTTGGTTTCTACAGCAAAGAATTCTACAGGCAGATATCTTTACAGATCTATCTTTGGGCAAAACTGTACAGACAAACGAGGAAGTAACAATGAGTGAGAGTGCTTGTAAATTAATAATATTCAAAAATAACAATATCTTTAAACTCATTTACAGTCAACTTGATGAACTTGATTTATTGACTTGATACTTTGAAAATTGAAAGATTAGCATTTCCTGTGAGGCTGAAACAAAAACTCTGGCTGCCTAGAAATCCTTGAAGACCGATAACTGCCCCATGCAGTGCCCACTTAAACAAAGAAGAGAGATTTTGATTTTGAAACAACATCAACAATAAGGACACCTGTTACAAGTTGTTGAGAATACATATCATTTCTTTCTATAGACTGCTTGTGAGAACTGAAAATTCTTTTATTTCTCATCTTCTCTTAAAATTACAAATGAAAAA
Source organism: Diadema antillarum (assembly GCF_040938485.1). Classification (NCBI taxonomy): domain Eukaryota; kingdom Metazoa; phylum Echinodermata; class Echinoidea; order Diadematoida; family Diadematidae; genus Diadema; species Diadema antillarum. The sequence goes on along the minus strand of NW_027271035.1, from coordinate 622,228 downwards.
AAAAACTGAACTTGACAAATAAATTCATGCAGAAAGCACTCCAGTAATATCTAGTGGATGCTGACCTGTTGGGTTGCCATATAATGATATTACTTTGAGATCTCGCCAACCTGAAAGTTAATACCAATTACAAGAAACTGCTTACAAATATTCATTCACTGTTTCATGAAAACATGTTGAAATTTTACACACCATAACTCCCTTAATATATTGTATTCTAATTTGTTGAAATATCTACCTCTGCTTGATATTACACTCTTATCTTTTTGAGCTAGTTGGAATGTTATGTGGAATTACATCTAAATAATGACAGTTTAGACAACGATGCAATGTCAAAATTTGCATGGTTTGCATGTGTGTAATCACCTCCTCAATGCAAGTCTCACTAGTTTCTCAAACTGTTTTTCAAGGGTTAGCTTCCTGGTCTTTCCATTGAGAATTAATAACTTGTTGTAACAGTTCAATGATGTAAACTTCTATGATCACATGAAAGTCATAATATGTGCAATGTATACTCACAGAAAGTGGGTTCCCATGAATACAAGAAAAGCCACTATCGTCATAGCACACTCCAATATCCTGTAACATTTAAGGCAAATCATTAGATAATTATGAGAAAAAAGTCTACCATCTATGAGATAGGGCAAACAAGATGATATGCCCACAACATACACTTAACAGTTGCATACAAATTGAATTCCACCCAATCTATGGTAATTCAAAGACAACTCCATGAAAAATTGCAAGAAAGCCCAATGGGGAGGGAAATTATTGTGCCCCCTACCGCATTTTCGTTTGCTACTCCTTTGCCCTTTAACCCAATGTTACCCAATTTTGATGATTTTTCCTAAAATTTTATTGTGAAATGTGAAGAAATCATGGTCATTAACAACCCCGAAATGGTCTTCTTATCATTTCCTGTATTTGTTCAATATGACATCATAGGCATCAAACAGTATATCCATGTATGATAGAAATAACTGAAAATACATCATTTTCCAAAGAAAATCCTTTTACCTTGTGTCATTTTCACTCAATTTTGCCAGTAGAATCATTTGTTTATCATAAGAACAATCTGCAAACTCCAACTGGACCCCATGGAAGACCAGCTAAACGTAGCTGATTAATATGGGCTATCCACCCATCTTCTCAGATGGAAATGAGCAAACAAACAAACAAACAGACAAACAAATAAACAAATTCCAATATTATGGAAATATAAAAAATGTGATCAATACCAATTTATATGTACCTATCCCAAACAACACATCATAGGTCTCATTTTTTTTTATTATATTGTAATGAATAGCACCCCCAATGTAATGACCTTGAGAAATTTCAACCGTAATAGTGAAGGTTGACTCAATTTTACTTTGAGGCAAATATGGAACTGATTGATATAGAATAAAAACACATATACTGGGGATAAACAAATATACAGAAAACCAAGATTTTAACATTGTTTCTTGTGTAGGCCACATATTTTGGTAAATAGCACCCTCAATTGGCGACCTTGAGAAATTTCGAATGTTGGATCATGGAGAGTATGAGCTGCCCTACTCTTGTGTCAAATATGAATCATCATATACGGTAGATATAAACTGAGAAAGTATGCTGTCAACATACAATACTACATTCTTGTTGTTTATCAAATGATTTTATATGTAATATTCTCTCCTCTCCTGACAATGGAATGACTTTTTTTTTGTAATTTTGTTTTTATTACTTTAAAGGAAATCACGATATTTACAAATGATTCTCAAAATTATCAAGATCATGAAACATAAAAGTAACAAACAATAACCATAAAGTCACTTACACAGAATAGATACATACAGTAGCAGTTGAAATGTGCAACAAATATCAATTATGTGTGAAACTGCGAGACGGAATAAACTCATCCAAAGATCACTAACATCACCAATTTTCCATTATTGCATGTACATATTATAACTAAGGCCAAGTAAAAAAAGATAGTATCGGTAGTTTCTCGTCCGGGTTTTTTGAGCAAGGCGATGAGGGAGGTCCTTACTATTTGATATCTCACTATTTTTTCGAGGATTGTCAAAATGAAAGTAATATGTGTTTCTCGTCCGGTAATTCTGAGAAAGGTAACGAGAGAGGGCTTTACTATTTTCTATATCCAATTTATGAAATGAAATATCACTCTGGTAGCTGTGTTATGAGAGACCAGGTCTCAAGCATGTATGTCTTGCCTGCACTCTGTGCATTTTCAAACAAATAGATTATGTACCATACTTGAAATGAAACTTCATGCATGCAGAAATACATTTGCTTTTTCTTTCCACTACAGATGTCAAGGGAAGAGGGCGAGGGAAGAGGAAGAGGGCGCTCTGACGAGAGTGGACGTACTTTTAGGATCGCTGCGGCGGCTCATTTTTATCCTAAAATATCATCTTTTTACTCGCACATCTTGTTTGCTTTTTATGGAAATCTTGCCTATTAAATGTTTGTCGTCGAAAATTGCACCGTTTTGATGTCATATTTTTTCACTGGAAGGAGAATTTTAACATCTGAAAACCACCCTCCGTTTTTTACCTCGTGCTGTGTCACCACTATTGCCTACAACGTGTATCGTACATCGAGCACCGCGGGAATTTCAACATCCACAATACACGACAAGCCTACCACTGTATAATGGCGAAATTAAAGTTCAGAAGTCCAGGTTTCCATGCACTACTTGGATTACTCTTTATTGCAACACGCATCGTCAGTGGAGATTTACGGGTGAATGAGACAGCCAGCTTTCACGGTAGGAACTTTCCATTTCATACTGATCTTCAGTCGGACACAGCAACTAAATACATTGTCCAAGCCGACATACCTATTCAGACCCGTTTATATCTACAGTATTATATATCGTACCATTGTGCAGCCCACACAGAACGAGCGAGAGGTCTGCAAACTACAGTTGTTATTCCTAAATTACCGAGAGGTTTATACGCCATTGTGCAGATCACTAGCATACTTGCTGGAGATATAGAACTGAACCCTGGCCCCATTATAGGGCCGAAGCGTATGAGTATGAGTAAGAAAAGAGGAAGAAAGCCTAAGTACCCATGCACACTATGCAACTATGCAGTGAAGAATAGGGATAAGGGAATGCTTTGTACAAACTGCAACAAATGGTCACACAATAGCTGTACAGGTGTGACAGATGAGCTGTATGAATACCATATGAGAAATTCCAGTGCCATCTGGTACTGCCCAGCATGTGAACTTATGAATATTGTAGCATCGAATTCTGATGACAGTGACTCACATCGAAGTATTAATCAGTTTAGTGTGTTAGATCCAGACTTGAATAATGACAATAGTACTGAACCCCTGGATTCTGAACCACTTTTTTCTTCAAGCCCTAAACGTACTGTTAAACAAAGGAAAGTGGAGAAGAAACGAGAGAGTATCATTACCAGGAAATGCAACACAACTGTTTGTAATCCAGTCAACAGATCAGTGCATTGTAACCCACCCAAGAAATTAAAGAAGAACTGTGTTAAGATAGCTGTAGTTAATTTTCAGAGCATTAAAAACAAAGTATCAGAATTTCATGCATTCTGCTCTGTAACAAATCCTGATATAATACTTGGCTCTGAATCCTGGCTTGACGGGAGCATAACGTCAACGGAGGTTTTCCCTACCAATTTCCAGGTTATTCGAAATGACCGTAAGAATAGTAAGGGAGGAGGAGTTTTCATCGCCGTCGACCAAACAATACCGATAGTTGAGAGACCGGATCTTAGACAGTGAATTAACATGGTGCCAACTCCTCATGAATGACGGGAGCTTTATATATATTGGCTCCTATTACAGACCACCGACTGATAGGAAAGATTTGGATAACCTTAGTGAAAGTTTGAATAAAATTCAACAGGAAATTAAAACGCCCTATATTTTATTGGGAGGGGACTTCAACATCCCAAATATGTCATGGCCTTCATCTACAACCACCACTCCAACCCAACGGGAAATTTTAGGAATTGCTGACGAGCACAGCCTACAACAACTCGTTAATTTCCCAACCCGTCGTGACTCAAGTGGAACTGAAAACATACTAGATCTGTTCTTCACTACCCACCCATCTTTAGTGAAGAGCATCCATCCCCACCCAGGTTTCTCTGACCACAGCATTGTTATGGTGGAAATCAATACTAGAGCACCCTTACCCGCCAGACCCCCAAGACAGATTCATCAGTGGAATAAGATGGATGAAGACAAGCTTAAAGCAGATGCACAAATATTTTGTGAAAATTTTCTGAGTTCAAACCCCATCAGTAAAACAGTTGAAGAAAATTGGTGTAACTTCAGAGATAAGATGCATGACCTGATCAACCAGCATGTACCTTCAAAAGTCACGTCCGGTAAACCACATGTTCCTTGGCTTACATTTAAGCTTAAGAGACTGTGTCGTAAAAAGGAGAAATGTTATTTAAAGGCAAAAAATTTTGGAGGGCAAGATAGATGGGACAAATACAAGCAGATGAAGAGGATAGTCAATAAGAAACTCAGAAACGCACAACGGGCATACATATCCAAGCTCTCTGAGGCAGGTAGTAAGCAGTTTTGGAAGTATATTAAAACTAGACGGAAGGATAACATAGGAATCCGAAGTCTTAGATCTGGAAACCGCACTGTCACTGATGATCAAGGGAAAGCAGACATACTGGCCGAACAATTCCAAAGTGTCTTCACTAAGGACAGTAAAGAAGTACCCAATCTTTCACCAAGTAATGTACCAGAGATGCCTGAAGTTGATATTACCGTCAGTGGTATTATCAAGTTGATGAATAAATTGGATGTTTCAAAAGCAGCAGGCCCGGATAATATCCCAAATCGTATTTTGAAACTTACAGCCGAACAAGTAGCCCCAGTCCTCCAGTTTATATTCAAACAATCCTATGATCAAGGACAACTACCCGAAGACTGGCGTAAAGCCAATATTGCTGCTATCTACAAGAAGGGTGACAAGAACGAACCAGTTAACTACCGTCCTATATCTTTAACTAGTGTATGTTGTAAACTGATGGAACATATACTGGACAGTCAACTAATGAAACACCTTTCTACAAACTCAATCATCACTGATTACCAACATGCCTACAGATCAAGTAGGTCATGTGAAACCCAACTGGTAGCTACTATCCATGATCTTGCCTCAAACTACAACAATAAAGATACATGTGACATTGCCGTCCTTGACTTCAGTAAAGCTTTTGACGTCGTTCCACATCAGAAACTACTACAGAAGCTTCACATGTACGGTATCCGCAACAAGAACCTTGCCTGGATGAAATCCTTCCTGACATGCCGTCACCAAAGGACAGTCGTCAACGGTAAATCATCTGACTGGAAGCCAGTACTGAGTGGTATACCACAAGGCACTGTGCTCGGCCCCCACTTGTTCATCTTATATGTCAACGACCTCCCAGAAGCAGCCAACAGCACAGTGAGGTTGTTTGCAGATGACTGCATAGTCTACCGTACAATATCTAACCCCTCAGACGAAAAATCCTTGCAAGAAGATCTCGACAATCTAGTCACATGGGCAAACACATGGGGAATGAAATTCAATGCAACGAAATGCTCCATCATGAGAATCTCCAGAAAACGCAACCCAGGGCATACCAAGTATACTCTCCTTGGCGAACACCTCCAAGAAGTCGACAATCACCAGTACCTAGGGATCTACATAGAAAATAATCTGAAATGGGATAAACAGACCCAACACTCCGTCAATAAGGGTACAAGGGCTTTAAACTTCATAAGAAGGAATTTCCATCACTGCTCCAAAGCAGTTAAAGAACGACTTTATCACACCTTAGTAAGACCCCATCTTGAGTACGCATCCATAGCATGGCACCCCGGCACCGCCAAGAACACCAAATCACTTGAAATGGTACAGAGGCGTGCAGCCCGTTTCATAACCGGAACCTACTCCAGAGAGTCTAGTGTCACTAACATGATGACCACACTCGGCTGGATCCCCCTGGAAGACAGAAGACAACATCTACGCCTCATCAGCTTTTACAAGCTTATCCAAGGTGAACTTGACCTAGATCTCCACAAATACGCCTCAAAGAAAGTAACCAGGCTACGGCGGACACACGACAAGCAGTATGACCCCGTATCGACCTTCATTTCTACAAGCCAGCTAGCACACTCATTCTTCCCAGATGTAATTTCCCTTTGGAATAACCTCCCAAAAGAAATAATATTATCCAAGAGCACAGAAGTCTTCAAAACCAAACTAAAAAAGTCAAAGCTTTTATAAAACAAAAGAAACTTGTGTTACCACTCTCGTCAGCCCTGAGTTACCCTTCCTAGTGGAGGTCTTCGGGGATAACAACTACAAGGTACAAGGTACAAGGGAAAATGACCATCTTAATACTGGTATTTAGTGTTGTAGTGGCATTTCTGATACCAGTGTACTTGCAATTCTGATGTATTGTGCTATTAAATGAAACAGGTATAAAACATGTCTTTCAGCAAAGAATGTACAACTGAAATAAATTCCATGATATTCAAAACACTGCTTTATTCATCATTGGTGTTTGTGACTTTTTGTGTCCACACAGCTGGTATGTATCTGCATTTCTTCACAGTACAATTGTAGCACATTCAACTGGAAACTGGCTTGTACAATTGCAGGTATGGATGTCAAAATGATACTGATATGGCAGTATAGCATTAAACATTTAAAGATGTTTCTTAATGTTCCAAAAAGACATTTGATAATCACTCATCATTTGGATGATGAATGATTGTATACCACACTACTAATACGACTCACGGCCGTGTCCGTGAATTTACATCGTAAAGAAAAGTATCCCGCAGAAATACAAGACAAACCAGAATCCGTGGAAAAGTTATTTATTTTGTAGATACAATTGTACACCCATTTGATAATTCTACATTTGCTGGAAAAGCGCATTCATTTTCTCTTCAAAATAGAACACCGTATCGCCGTCAGATGCAACGTTATAGAGCAGAGTGTACGGGCTTCTACACATTCGAATGTGTTCATGCGTGCGTGCAGACAGCTGAGAGACAAGGGGATGGACAGGTAATACCGGTGACCGACCCTGGACAGCTACTACAGACACGCACACTTTGCCAATACGGTGCGGCACGGCCACTCATGCACCGGCGCCGTACCTTCCGACACTGCACACACATGCACATAGTCACAATGACATGAAAATGTAAAACTCGATAAAATCCTCACAAGCATTTTTACAGTACAATTCATCCGCTTGAAATATGAGAAACGGGGAAAAATACGAACAATGCGCGAAATATGCGTGGAATATCAGCGATTGATCGCAAAAATGTTGCTGCTATCGCGTTCACGACGTACCGAGTGCGCTGTACATCACAGCCAGCCCAGGCCCGCCCGGGCGCCCGCGCCCATCCAACTGGTACAGTTCGACTGCTTTCTGGGTCATTCCTTCTTGCCGAGCTCGCAGTGTGAAATGCATGCGTTATTACATACGCACTAAGCTCTAGCTACAGCTGTACTACAGCTAAGTAGAGGACGCAAGGCGTACTGGTAATTAGAAATGAGACATCACGATTGGTAGGTAGGTGAATTGTCGATTTCTCTTTTTTCGGCGGCCGAAAAAATAGTAAATATAAAAAAGGTCGATGCGGCAACTGAAAATCGATGCGGGCGGGGAGCGGGCTGGGACGAGAATTATGAATTTCTTGGTATTTTCAGCGCCATTTTGAAAATAGTAAATAGTAAAAAAATCGATGCGGCGGCCAAAATCGATGCGCACGAGGACGAGAAACTGGTTTCTTTTTTTACTTGGCCTAACCTCTTAAACACAACAGAGCCCAACCACTACGAAAGTCCTGGACAAACAGAACTGGGTAGTGGAGCGATCCATGACACAAAACATAACCTCCCCCGCCTCCTCCACACACACACACACACACACACACATTCACACATCAACACCCAAGTAAACCTCCTCACCCCCCCCCCCCCCCCCCCACCACACACACACACACACACACACACACACACACACACAAACAAACAAATACAAAATTCGCTCCAGCACCCAATCCGGCCTATCCCAGGTAGTCTGCAATGGATTCTTAATGCAATCAACTACTCAGTATTAACATAAAACAAATATAAATAGCACCATCCAAAAGAGGAAAAAGGCTGTACAATTATTAATACGCGGTTGCATTGAGGCTGGCAGAATGCCGTGAGCACCGTCGCGGAAATCGCCAAGTGGATTACATGAATCTGATGGCTGTCAGTAATGTAACATTGTATAATGCATTTTTAAAACACTAGGCAAGTAATACATGTGGAATCCTAATGAAATAAGGTGATAGGGTACAATAAACATTATTACCTGGTCATAATTACAGAGGTGCGAGGGGATCAAATCTCAAAACACCATTTCTTAAAATGGGCTCTTAGTTTGTTTTTCTTTTTTGCTAAAACATATTCAATTTCTTTCTGCTTTTTAACAAAAGATTTGAATTTTACAATATTAGGGGGAGGGCAATTCCAGCGTTATGGACATTACATTTAGAGAATTTTTGGTGACTTTGTGGGCTTATTTCAACAACTCGGCATAATCATTCTATAATAATCCATTCATGGTTTATTCTAACCCAGTTATCCTGAAATGTCAACAGTCCGAGTTTTTATCAGTTACTATAAATCATTTGGTAGATATTACACAAAATGTTTGCCATTACGGACATTACATTTTTTGGACACAATTTTTTACCTTCATGTGGATATGCTGAGAAATTTATGAATCAGAGTATTAAGTAAAAGGAATTTTCTTCTGAAATGAGTGCTCTGGTCCTGCTTAAGTTGTAGATTGATAGTGGTGTGCAACACATTCAGCATTTACTCTACAGGGTCACAAATGTAGCGTTACGGACATTACATTTTTAGCGTTACGGACATTACAACTTTGTCCACTTTTTAAAGTCCAAATATTCATACTTTAACACAGTCCATATCTCAGACAAGGCTAATATTAGTGTTTTTTGGTTCATTCTTAGCCATAAACTGCTTTGAAACAAATGCTGAAGTGTTTCTGAATATGGAATAATGAGAGTCAAAGATTGTGTGTTTTTACAAAAATTATCAAAAATTTTGCCCCAAAATGGGTTTTTTAAAGGAAAGAATGCCTAAAAACACTTTAATTGTATCAAAATACCACTTAAATGAAGAACTAAACAAGTTCTAGCATTTGATACTAAATTTGTCCCTGTAGCTCATACATTTTTCAAATTATTGCAGATTTATGACTTTTAGGAAAGGTAACATTTTTCGCAGAATTGCCCGGGACTATTACTAAACTTACTACTGTAACATAAATATGATATTTCTAACAAAAATAAATATGACAAGAATTTGTCCCCACAAATGTCCAAGAACATTTCAAAATTGGTTATATTCATTACAAGAGGGCAATTCCTGGAGATTATGGTCAGGAGGTCCTGCCAAATTTGAGCAACTTGATCACAATCACAAAATAAGTGGACCATTGTTTCATCCTTTTCATCACATAAAGTGCACTTCGGAGAACCTTTCCTTTTAATCTTAAAAAGAAACTCATTCAGAGCTATTGACCGTTTCTGTGACGCGCTTTGTGTATTATCGGCATGGGCAGTGCCATTACTGCGGTGTCCCAGCAGACCCCCCCCCTCCCCCACCCCCTCCCTACATTAGCACGCCCATGGAATGAAAAACTGATGCATGGTTGTTTTAGCCAATAGGCGTCTCATACTGAGTGCGCGAATGCTTGCTAAATGCGCGAACCTTTGTTACAAGTGCGCGATAAACATGTTGCCGGGGGGTGGGGGGGGGGGGGGGGTTTAAGCTGGGACACCGCAATTTGAGCTAATGGCTGCGCCCAGTGCCACAAATTGTCTGCTGCCCTCAACAAACCCGAATCGGTCAATAGTGTTATGAAACACTTTAAAATAAAACGGACAATGGAATGACTTGTTCCCAGACCTCTCTTTTCCTGGTCTTCCTCTCCTTCTCCTCTCCTTTCTCCCTTCTGTCTCTTCTGTATTGTACATTGTAATGTCATTTTATCTTTCGTTCTTGCCACAATATTATATCTTGAGTTTTACTTTTATATGTATATGTGCTTTTGTTTTGTTTTGCATTGCTTTTGTTTGTGCTTTTACATGCATGACTAACTGTATGGGTGCGTATGTATTGTTTCAAGGGGTCATCCCACTAGACCAACACCCAAAAGTTCGACATTGAAAATAGGTCCATGAGTTATACAGCTCATGAGTCATACAACCCATGAGTTCGACACTAGGCAAATAAAGCCCATGGGTTTGACACTAGATAAAAACAGCCTAGATGAGTTTGACAGATATAACACAAGGCTTAATATGTCTGCCTCATTGGCCTTGTTAGCTTAGTGCCAAACTAATGAGCTGTATGACTCGTGGGCTGTATAACTCATGGGCTGTGTGGCTTTTGAGCTCTACGGTTCGTGGGCTGTATGACTCATGGGTGTTGGTCTCGTGACGTAGTGCATCCACTTCAAGATACCTAATCTACCCAGTACACACGCTTCAATGGATATAATTGCTTTTACTGCTTAATATATTGATACTGATGTCTTACTTTCAAATGTTTTTGTTTTTGTTTTTTTTTTGGGGGGGGGGTTCTATTCAAGTGCTGTTGACAATATGCTTTCATGATAACAGTAGATATTGTTTACTCAATAAAGATACATTCTGGATAGATCAATGTGATATCTTATATTTATATGCATATTGTTTATAGAGGTATCCATGTCTACAAGCTGTGCTTTTTAGTGGATTACTTTTTTCCATCGTTGCATGTATGTACTTCTTTATGTCATTTCTGCAAAGTATTATACTATTATGCATTCATTCACAAATACATTTAGTACTATTCTTTATAGTGTGTACATCCTTTTAACTTTTTGCTTGAATACTTTGTATAATGTACTGCCTTTCGTTCGATTGAAATGATATTGAATAATGGGAAAAATAACAAGGAAAAGTAGAAATTACGAGGTGCGTAATATATGTCCCCGCCGGAAGTAGCATTTTGTAGCAAAATGTGCAATATAGGTAAAAAATCAAGGTCAAAGGTCAAAGATGTCAAAGGTCAAAATTCTGTGTAAAAGTTTTGAAGCCCTCACCTAGTGCCATCACATAAAGCAAACGGAATCGAAATCGGGTTAGAAATGGCGAAGGAGTAGCATTTTATAGCCAATGTACAATACAGGTCAAAAATCAAGGTCAAAGGTCAAAGAAGGCAAAGGTCAAAATTCTGTGTAAAGTTTTGAAGCCCTCACCTAGTGCCATCACATAAAGCAAACGGAATCGAAATCGGGTTAGAAATGGCGAAGGAGTAGCATTTTGTAGCCAATGTACAATACAGGTAAAAAATCAAGGTCAAAGGTCAAAGAAGGCAAAGGTCAAAATTCTGTGTAGAAATTTTGAAGCCCTCACCTAGTGCCATCACATAAAGCAAACGGAATCGAAATCGGGTTAGAAATGGCGAAGGAGTAGCATTTTGTAGCAAAATGTACAATATAGGTCAAAAATCAAGGTCAAAGGTCAAAGAAGGCAAAGGTCAAAATTCTGTGTAGAAGTTTTGAAGCCCTCACCTAGTGCCATCACATAAAGCAAACGGAATTGAAATCGGGTTAGAAATGGCGAAGGAGTAGCATTTTGTAGCAAAATGTACAATATAGGTCAAAAATCAAGGTCAAAGGTCAAAGAAGGCAAAGGTCAAAATTCTGTGTAGAAGTTTTGAAGCCCTCACCTAGTGCCATCACATAAAGCAAACGGAATCGAAATCAGGTTAGAAATGGCGAAGGAGTAGCATTTTGTAGCAAAATGTACAATATAGGTCAAAAATCAAGGTCAAAGGTCAAAGAAGTCAAAGGTCAAAATTCTGTGTAGAAGTTTTGAAGCCCTCACCTAGTGCCATCATATAAAGCAAACGGAATCGAAATCGGGTTAGAAATGGCGAAGGAGTAGCATTTTGTAGCAAAATGTACAATATAGGTCAAAGGTCAAGGTCAAAGGTCACGACTGAAATTCTGTGTAGAAGTTTCAAAGCTCCCTTGTAGTGCTATCATATAAAGCAAACAGAATCAAAATTGGCTCATAAATGACAGAGAAGTAGCAAATTGAAGATTTTGATCACACACGGACGCACACACGGACACACGGACGGACACACGGACGGACACACGGACGGACACACGGACGGACGGACACACACACGTACGGAGCCCGTTTCATAGTCCCCTGCTCGAACTCGTTCGGCGGGGACAACAAACCTGACAGATATTCTAACCTGCATGTGCATCAATGCGAAACATATTCACACCTTACCCAGCTTTTGTAATAGTCATCTCTGCATCAAGACTGCACACTAACCCATTTTTTTTTTTTTACTGGTCAGGCCTGTATGTTGGACCAGTAGCTACCCAGTTTTAAATTTTTTTACTGGTCCATTCCTGAAAAAGATACCGGTCTGACAGTGACTTTTTACTGGTCCTGGACCGTCGGACCAGTGCAAGTGTGCAGCCTTGTCTACATGCACATCAATAAATGTATTTTTCAAATGCAAGAAAGCTCTACAATATGACTTTTTTATTTTTTTAAATCTATTACTTATTCAGGATACTCAAAGTATGATATAATGAGATCATACAACCCAGTGGCGGATCCAGAGGGGGCGCAAGTGGCGCACGCCCCCTTCTTTATTTTTTGTTAAAAACAAAAGAAATAAAAAGCAAAAAAAAAAATGAAATGAAACCCGGAAGTGGCACCAGACATATTAGTTGCCCCCCCCCCCCCCTTTACAGACATTCCTGGATCAGCCCCTGCAACCCAACAAAATGATTGCTAATCTTATGAATATCATGGAGTGATGGTGATACAACTTGTATGAACTACATTGTAAATACACATAGTCTGTGACCAAATATTAAATGAATTGTGACTTTTTCAGAACTTGTTTCAGTTTTGGTTTCTGTTTCTTAAATTATTTCTCCATTTGTGCAAATGAAATCATCATGACAAATCAACAACATACACATCAAAATATTAAAGTACTGGTACTTAAAAAGTATGTAAAAGATACAGTATGTAATACTGTGTGTACACAAACATACATCATTATTGTCTCATAAGGGACAGGTGGAGGAGACCATTATCATTTTATTATTAAAGCAGTTTGTTTGACTGAGATAACCGTTCTGGGCAATATATCTTGTAATTTTCTACTGAAAAAAACAAAACACATACACACACACACACACATACACATACACACACTCATTCACAATCATCAACACAAACTTTTAATGTTCGTGACATAGCAGCACAAAATATCATCATCTGCTATGTGTGTATCAAACTAACCTCTTGACTCTCCACATCTGTGTAGTAGGAGTGGTAGATTATGGCTCCATTGCCACCAAAAAACACCCCAGGGGGATTCGGAACATCCAAATCCAGGACGCGAAAGTCGCTTCCTCCTTGTAGTAGCATGATATTTCCTACAGCTGGTAAAAGTATACAGCAATACCAAATAAATGTGGATTGAGTGAGGACAATTGGACAATTCCTTCAAATGTTTTGAATATTGTTAAAGTTTTGGTGCTGCCATCACTGGATGAGAAGACAACAACAGCATGTCTGTGATGTGTTCTCATCATTGCTGAATGATATCAATTTTCACACACATGTATTTGGGTATCATTCCTCGTAAATGTTAAGCACCTTTAACACTTTGCTGGATTAGCTGTAGGCTAGAGTGTGAGAAATGACTGTTACTTTTAGGCATTCGTTGATACCATTTAAATACTTATCATAACCTTTTTAGCCTTTGGATGAACATTAATTGTCAGATAATGTCAATCAAAGTGGATGGAGTACTTGAAATACATTGTACATGCATGAGGCTTACATGAAATCCCCTCGACAATACTATCATGGTGACAATTAGCATATGTATGCTGAATACATGAAATGGGAAGTATTGACTGAGAAACTATGACACTTGGGAGTGTTTTTGTCAATTTGGTTTCCACTTTACAAACACCCCTATCAAAACTTTACCTTTATCTTCCATGAGGAAGCAGAGGGCTGCCTTAGCTAGAGGTTAACACATTCCATTCTGCATTAAAATACTTGTATTACGCTTGTTCAAATTTCACTCATTACAGGCAAAGAATTGAGGGTATGAAACTCCTCCACCTTGTATCTCAGACAAATACTCACAGAAACCATGTCCATTTGAGAGTTGAATGGTAAGAAGAGCATGACAGCCACAAAAGATCAGCGCACACAGACTTGACTTCATGTTGCTCTTGGATTCTTGACTGGAAATAACAAAACAAAACAAAACAAAACAAAAAATTAAACAAACTATTGGAAAATAAAGCTTAACAAAAGTGTTGAAGACTTCTGTGGCGGTAAAATGTTTGTAGTTGGACTCCCATTATAACGGAGTCCTCCGGATTGGCAGTTCTCTTTTGTTATCATACTGTATCTTTAACTTTATCAAGTCTTTTTGACAAAGAAATCAGCATTTTACTTGAATCAAGACACTTACCCACTAATCCAAAAAACAGTAGGCCTATGTACCAAGTACTGATAAAATCAAAACTGTCTTCCCCAAGTCCTAATGTGAAATTGCCTGTCAGTAGCAATAAAACCTGAGCAATGTGTGTACATGTGCAGCAGGCTCTGTAAATTACAACACACCTTTCAAACCATATTTCTTCAAATGTACAATTCACTGTACTTCCTTGTTGACAAATAGAAAATAAATAAAGAGCAAACTTTGACAAACTTTAGAGCCACATAAGTGATACAATAGATCAGTAGTTTGCCGTGAAAAAAAGACCATTATATTACAACAGACTGACATATTTAGGTTTTTGTGAATTCACGGGAAATTCCCTAAATTTGTTAATGTCTTTCTTTTTCAATACATGCTAACTATACATTGCACTGTATACGGTGTGTTGTGATGTCAATGGAAGAGCAGTGCCAAAAAGACAACAGGAAGGTCTGTGGGGGAAGTAAAATAGTAAGGCATACTTTTCTGAAATAACAAACTTGGAATCCCAAAACCAAATGACACAAGCCTCTTATCTGTAATAATATAAACTGCTAAAATTCCAAAGGTACGCAATCTCAGTACATCTGCATCTATTGCAAAGTACCATAAAGAAATATAAATGTACATACCAATGCTGGTGCAGCCTTTAAAGATGGTAAAAACTGAAAACAAATTGGAGAAATTTTATAGCAATGGAACAGTGTACGTGCATCTGTCAAACCTCAACATTTGGCAATTGTGATACCACTTTTTGTGCATTACTATTAATGGACTTTGATATTTTTGGCTTCCGTCTGGTCTGGCAATTATTACCAATATTCAATGCACATTGCAATGTAAACATTGCGGAAAGCAAAGTTCAAAGATAATTCTTGAACACAGAGTCACATTCAGTGAAAAAAAAAGAAGAAGAAGAAAGCAATTAAAATCCAACTTGTGACTGATTCAATCCAAGTAATGTTACAACTCCATGATCTACAATTATCACACATATCTACTCCTTTGAATGTAGATTGAGATTAAAGCGAAGGTTAATTGAAATTTATGCAAACTATGTTGTATCAATAAAATTATGTTAAACACCATAAGCAACTGAAATGATCATTAAAAGTACACCCTACTCATTGTTCAAATTTGCAAATGTATACAGTATTGATACAAATGTTGAGAGAAATAGAGCACAGTAAGAGTTTTGTTAAATGACTAAAATTTGAAAAAGCTGTAGCATTTCACAGTTTAATAAGCTCTTGCTAAAAACTGGCATTAGTCACAATCTCACAACCATATAAATTCAAGAAGGCTTTGATGTCATCATCTCATTTGACAATCCCCTTTCAAGAGTGATCTATAAACATACAAGATGTACTAAAAATTAGTTTTTCTTGTCAATAATTCAGGTCTCTCCTCCCCCCCCCCCCCCTTTACAAAGTGATTATTACTAATAAATTGAAGCTCAAAACAAAAGTAGCAATTATAGATCCTGTAAAGAATGAGTCTCCTCACTATTGAAACCTCGTAAACAAAAGGAAATCAAGCAAAAATATGCATGAGACAGAAATTATGAAGACTTAGTGGATAATACCTCTTCCCTCTATGTGACCCTAATAATCCCACTCTTATGTTCACACTCCAATCTTCTAACTTACGTATCTTTCTCTTTTTTTTTCTTCTTTTGGTCCGTCTCTGATTTTCATCACTCTATTGATCTCATTTTGGATGATGTTTGTTATTCCGAAGGTCTGTTCTCCCAAAATCCCTACACCTAGAGATTCATTAATCCAACATTAAGGGGTCAATAATCTGAATATTTCTGGCATTATTCCCAAAGTTTGTTATTTTGAAGTTTCATTAATCAAAAAATGAAATTGGGTTCATTCTTCTGAAGGCAAGTTGCTGCGACAATGAAATGAGGTCCATTAATATGAAGGCTCGATAATCTGAAGCATAAAATAAAGGGCTGTTATTCCGAAGGTTCCTTCATTCAAACATGAGATATGGTTCAAATGTCATTCCACAGGCTCATCAATCTGAAAATGAATTACAAGTTCTAACATCCAAGTAATGAAATTAGGCTCGTTATTTCCACAATGAAATAATAATATGTGGCGAAGAACGGCTCATCCTGATGATGAAGGAGAATGGAAATGGTGGCATTCTACAGCGGAGGAAAAAAATAGCTTTTTCATCGATAACAAAATTACAATTTAGAAAGGATTGTATGTCAGTTTGAGAATAAGTAGGCTACATCACAGTGGCAGACCCAGAGGAGGCACACTGAGCGTGGGACCCCGTTTGATTTTTAGGAGATAAAATAAAAAGAACAAAATGAAAGGAAAGGGCGGCATGTGTGCCCCCTTTATTTGCACCAGATAATTGCGCTGAAGCCTTTTTTTATTATTATTTTTGCATGTCAGCAGATGAAATCCAGAAGTGGCATGACAAAACAGGAAAAAAAAATAGCTTGGCAGCCTTTTATTTTTTTTTCCTTGCTCGTCAGCTGATTAAACCCAGAAGCAGAACCAGAATTTTTTTTTTTTTTTTTTGTGCCCCGCCTTTATGGAATTCCTGAATCCGTCACAGCATTGTATGTGTTTAAGCATGTGTGTATACATACCTGTGTGTGTCAGTAGGTGTTTGTGTGAGTGGTTTATTCAGTTTTCATTGCTGAATTTCCTACCATTCTGTTTTTCACTACATGACAATATACTTTGTCACTAGAAAATGAAGTTTACTTCATTTTTGGAAAAATGAGCCTTTGAAATATAAGAAGTTGCTTCAGAATAACAAACTGTAACCCCTCACTTCATATTCCTATTTAACCCGTTGACGACGGACTGATTTTGCTAGTGACGCATTTCCCATAGACACCTGCCCGAGTATTCTCGGGACTCGTCCTCAACGGGTTAAAGTCAATTTGGACAATTTGGATTTTTTACTGTGTATTTTTTTATTTGATCATTGAAATTGCCATTTCAT
Source organism: Diadema antillarum (assembly GCF_040938485.1). Classification (NCBI taxonomy): domain Eukaryota; kingdom Metazoa; phylum Echinodermata; class Echinoidea; order Diadematoida; family Diadematidae; genus Diadema; species Diadema antillarum. The sequence goes on along the minus strand of NW_027271035.1, from coordinate 604,602 downwards.
GCCAAATTAAAATTGGCATTGACCGAGTCAAACATTCACTCTGGCTGATGTTTCACCAATATGGGACTGTATATGATAACACAGCAATGGCATTGTAACATGTTTTCATCAGGACAGTAATAACCATGGTAACCACACAATATTTGATATTCATTTAGATGAGGAGGGCCTGGATGAGGATGATGTGGCTTCATGAAGCTCCACATTACTATCACACAAGTGTGTACAATGCATGAAGTCTCTCTCTTTTTTTTTTTTTTTTTTTTGACAATCGAGAATGTACTGTAAAACTTGTATCTTTGACATACAGTATTAGCTTCTGGGGTATAAACACTGATCCTTCTAGGAGCAAAGGGCATTTATAATACCTTTGTAGGCCTACAGGGTATGCATGTGCCCTACCCATTTAATGCCACAAGGGGGGCATTTCATGAAGCATTTTTGTCCGACAACTTGTCGGACAAATTTGCTCTCAACCAATCAGATGCAAGGATTTCAGTAGCTTTTAACATTTTGTCAGATGAAATATCTGACAAAACGCTTCATAAAATGCCCCCAGGTTCTGTGCATTAATGTCTTTCTTCAAGAAAACATCCTGCAATCTATACTAGTACAAAGATATTTCGCTCAGATTGGAGATGTCCTAGTTTGGGTTATTCCCTAAATGATATAATATTTGACCTATCATATATGTTTTACAGTCGTATACCTAAAAAAGACATTTCAATGCCTGATATTAGCTAGCCTGCTGACAAAATGTTTGCTCACACAACATTATGTGCATGAACAGCAACTGGCTTTAGTAAACGACAGCAACTCCAAAACTTAACAGTGCAATGGCCTTCTAACATGAATCAGCATGTTGTGCTCAACTCGCATGCATGACAGCTATATCTATTAGTCATGCATGATGAAAGTCTCGCTCAATCTATGAGTGAGCTGTGCATTATTTGGCTGCAAGAATTGTAAGAAAACAACGCACAGTACCGGTATGTCACATCAACTCGATTGCCATTGGCTACAAAGTACAATACATTTTCGACACTGCTTCAACAAAAAGTTGTATGTTTCCAGACGACCCCCATTTTCAGGTTTCATCAAAAACATGATTGCACTTTTGACCTTCTCTGCAAGTGACATAGATAGGCTTAGCATGCAAACACTGAAGAAGTACAATCTGATCATTTCTTTTTTTTTTTTTTTTTTTCTTTTTTTTGGTTAGAAATATATGTATTGTGTATGAGTGTGCATGCCCAACTTAAACAGACACCCATATATACACCTTGTAGGTTGCTTGCACAGGGGACAAATGTAATGGTTGTAGGACTATACCTGTACAGACAGAATTGTAACATGTTTTTAAAGCCCTCTGTGCACACATTATAGAAAGGTCATCTTTCAGCATTGTATACAATGTAATTCTGCATCACAAAACCTGAAAAAGTCGCCAGACATTAATCTCAAATTTGGGGTAGATTCTGCAAGAGCATAGACTCTAAGCTTTAAAATGATGTATTAACTCAATTCAAATGGAGATCCTAATTATAAATACTGAAAAGGAAGTACACACCTGGAAAAGTGTGAACTGAGGAAAGAGGCTCGCGGAAGTGTATGTAGGGTCTATTACCAAGCTGTGCTAGCCATGCTATGAATGCAATCACAAAACAGGAAGTAAACCACCATATTATGACAATAATGTAGGGATCATTAGATAAGGCAACTGTTTACCACTGGGAACAGTGATTTGATATATGAAATATGTTCAAAATATCACATTTGATGCATTATGTGTAGGTCAGTTGTATCACAAAACATCCTACCATGATGTAAAAATTTCACAACATGGATGTTTCTACAATCTAGTCTAAACTGTCCACAGTTTAGTTTATTGAGAAAAATAGTAATATCTTCTTATATTTTAGGCTTTGTTGTTAAATATTTACATCATGGCAGCTAGCTATTGTTTTGAACACATTTTGTATGTACACTGATTCAAATTTTAATGTTAGTTTTTCTATCTGTAACATTTTACAGGGGCAGATCCAGGAATCCTGTAAAGAGGGGGCACAAAAAAAATGTCTCTGGTGCTATACTTGTGGGTTTCATTTCATTCTTTCTTTCTTTTTCACAATTTATAAAGCTTGATATTTTCTCTACAACTTTGCTCAATCACTACGTGTCAAGCTAAACATAAATCTGCAAATGTTATTAAATTTGAAAAATAGAATGTTTTCCTAAAGCATAACAATGTTGTAGTCTCAGAATAATGTGGCACACAGCAGGGGGTTTCCACCATGGCACACAGAGTTAATATTGCATGATTACTAAGACATGAGAGCACTTTGGGGCGAGTATAAAGTCTCACAGTGTTAGTTATATGAAAGGTACTTTAACCTGAAACACAAACTAAGACAAAGGAAACTCAGGGAAACTTTTGAGGTACCAAAACTGGGTATAATAACCATTGTCACAAATGTACACACTAGTAATTATGTACATGTATGATGTACTGTATGCATGGTTGTTTAATGTGTATGTACACAGGTTGACCAGATTAATGGAGAACATTCTATGTGGTATAGATATAGTACATACAGGCTGACCAGATCAGTGGAAAATTTTCTAGGTGGTATACAATGTAGCTATACAGTACATGCATGTAACAGGAAATACATTATAACTCACTCAATCTAGAATGATTTCACCCATTCCAGAATGTTCTGGGAAGTGCTAACATATTTGGCTGAGTGAGGCACTGTCCCTGTAGCCCAATGTGATTGGTAGTTAATTTTGGCAATGATGTTATGCAGTGAGTCATCCAGGATTCCTGGAACTTGGACTTGCCAGTATGTTCAGGTGTGTGGCCCCAGGTTGGAGAGAGTTACAGAATGTGCTAGAAGGGGGTGAATGGATAGTATAAAAGCCAGAGAAATTCTGCAGTAGGCAGAGTACCCAACACCTCTGCTCTGAGAGTTACGTCACTTCTGGCTCTGAAGTGACTTGTTATAGTCAGTCCTGTGTTACCTGCTGACCTATGTTTGTGGAGATAATTAAGGCCTGGGAGACATTTTGCCTGCAGAGAATTAATTTGCCTACATTGTAGATAGACTCCATTTTTGTGTCAATGGACATTGCTACGGCAAAGCTGTGACGGGCTGGATTCCTAGCTGGACAATATACAGTGAATCATCATTCAACGCATCGACTGGACGTGGTGGTTGGATTCTGCACATTTTGCTGTGAACATTATACCGTGGACCTATATCGTGGACATATACCCTGGATTAATACCGAGGATTATCGCAACCTGCGCCTCTGGATTTACGTTGGAGGTATTATTCATCGGTGCATCGCGGATCATTCATCGTGCATCGAGCATCGTATTTGGACTTTTCCGGGGATATTGCATGTGAATGAAAATGCGTGTAAGTGATTCCACTACCGATTTGTAATTGTTTCTATCGATCATTATTGTACTGATGTGACGCCGATTACCAGTCTGTACCCACAATATCACTGTTAATAAACTGCCTGAACATCAGTTGATTGTTTCTTTTGTGCGATCATTCTCAGAGTGATTTTGGTCGTAACACCATGTCAGTCTCGAGTTGTTAATATGTAATTAATATTTCATGAAAGAGCAATATCGCTACTATTTCTACATTAATCAAGTTTGTGGGATCAAAAAAGGAATGGGAACTTTTTTTAGAAGTTTTTACAGAACAGTATTTCATTTTAATACTTAGTTGTGATTAGGTGTGTATTAGACTTTAGAGCCGAGAGGTCTTTCTTCATTAAAAAAAAATAAAATACATAGGAACCTACTGTTTACTTTAAACTCTAGATAATTAGGCCCTAACTTATGATAGGATAATGGTACAGTGCACTCCCATTGGTTATGACAAAATTCCAGGGGCCGTATTCTGAGAGCTTATTAAGTGTCTGATTAGCACTTAATTACCGAATTGGTATTCTGAGAGCATGATTAAGTAGGGGGTACATTAACTACCATAGCAACAAGCGTTTTGGCGGGAAGGACCTATGCGTTTGCGCGTATCAATGCGCGTACACCTCTGAGAGGACTTAATCACAGAGTTAATTACGAATCGGTATTCTGAGGGTGTAATTAAGTATGAAAGTTAATGGAAAACTTAATGATACCAAAGAGTGTCATTAACTCCTCCGATATCACGCATTACATCGTGTTTTCTCTGCCACAACGATGCTTACCGTCTTCGGTAACCGAGGAACGGTTGAATCTTGTTATCATGGTATCCATAGAATTCAGAGAAAAAAAGAAATATACCCGATCTTTGAGGAATTTTGTCATTTTATGTGAGCAAAGAGGTTGAGATCTTCGCGTGCGTAGGTGAGGGGTTGTAATCAAATACCGGAGTGTGCGCACGGAACTCTTGGGTTGTAATAGCAGGGGGCGTGGAGGAGCGCGCATTGAGGGCATATTTGCGCGTGTAATCATCATTTTGGCTTCTAACAACGCGTCTGATTGGATGGAATAACAGTTAGATGGGAGGGACCTTGAGAAGATAATTACAGGGGACTTAATCATACCTTAATTACGTCCTCAGAATACCGATTTTGCCCATGATTAAGGGCCTATTAACTTCACGACTTAATCACAAAGTTAATTACAGACTTAATTACGACCTCAGAATACCACCCCAGTACAACTAAGGTGGTTAGTACAAATTCAGGTCACAGCACCATCATCCGCTCTTTAGCCCCCTACCTAGGTTCTACACTTTTTATTAAATATTGTTTATTTGTTTGGTAATGAAATTGTAAATGCGTTTAATGAGTGTGGAAATTTCCAGCAAAATCAGAGGGTGATACCAGCAATCCCTTCAATTGTGGTTTTACCATTACCGGTAGGGTTGGACCTACTCATCGACCGCCTAATGTTTATTTGCTTGATAGGAATATTTAATACTGAAATTCACGTTAAAAACTTGACCTACGTGATTGAGAAAATCCAGCTCTATCAAATGCCTTTGTTCCCTTTTCAATTCGAAGTTTCAGTGCAAATATATCGCCGACGAACTTGCATAGCCTCGTTTCAGCTCCCCACGGTAAATCGCGTTATTAGAATCGACCGCTGTTTTTGCATTGACAATGCATGCAAACCAAGTTGTATTGAACACCGTGTTGTAGAAAAAGTCTACGAAGCTTTTTAGAAACTTCCATAGACATTTTACATTGTGCTGTCATTACGATTCGGTGAAAATATTCATTCGAAATTTTGTCCTTGATTAAAACCATTAATGAACAGTGAATTATCGCGTTTTCCTACACCATCCTCATCTACGATTCAAAGCCAATCCATTTTTATGTGCTTTGCGCGCAGAGAAGTGCGTACTAAGTGTTCAGTGCGCGAATTATACGCGGTCGGTTTAAAAGACGGTGGTCGATATGTAGTAGGGCTACCATACAGAGTTTCCATTTAGTCTCAGACAGGTCAAACGGCCGGGTCAGGGGACTGTTGTAGTAAGCCCTAGCTATACTAATATCCCCTAATATCATTACTATATTGTTTTACAGCTTCTGATCCCGCCGACAAGTCTGCTCTTTCTCCATGAAAATTCAAGGTGACCTTTTTGTTGGTTTTGTGATGCAATAAATAGGAAGGTCACATCCAGGGATTCCCGATATAGAAACATCACAGTAAGTTGCGACTGATGCGCATTGATCTAGTAGAATTCTATTGTGTACAATACTGTACATCGTGCATGCGATACTAGAGTACAGGGCTGCAGAACGCGACTTATGCGGATGGAGTCGAGTGCAAACTGCATGGATGATGAGCATGATGAGCATTAATGTTGAGCTCCCAGACAATTCGTCCCCGCGCTATTTCGACCCTGCATGCACAGTTTGATCGCGTTGCATTGTCGGGTCTCGCGCGGGCGTCTCGGGTTGAGATTGCACGCATCTAGGACCTATATATGCAACGAATTTCAACTGAAGAAAACGTATTTTTGAATATGAACGTGATTAGATTGGATAGATCCTTTGCAATAAATGAAGTGTCTTTCAAAATCAAAACGTTCAGTCACTGCCGCGGCGTGTGCGCGCGGAGTTGAGTTCGACCTTCGACCCAGCCGCAGTCGAGCTTGTCCAGAGCTAGGGTTCGGTTATCACGAATCGGGATCGCCTAGGGTCGAGTTATCTCGCCTCCTAGCTCGCCCAGCCTTACTACAACAAGACTGACGTGACCAAAATTTAAATCAAATATACGAACAGAGAAACCACCTAAAATAACACACACAAAGAGTTAGCAGCAGTCTATCGAGGTGTATACGAAAACTTACATGTGAATGAGGCAATACGCTGTAAACTCAGCACAGCGGATACGTACAGTAGTTGAATTATTTCCTTTTAATAACTGCAACAATATGGCGCGTAGATCGACCGTGTAGTCAACGCCCAATATGGGGACTTCCCCACAGTTCCCCCTATTATTTATGTACTGTACTGCATTCACTCCGCTGCCATAGCGACATTGTAAACATTTTCCAGTCTCGTACTGGCTGATATTGTTCATAAACCACATAACTGCATTCTGTACAAGTAAAGCCAGTACCGGTATTTAAGATAGTTTAATTACTTCTAAGTATGGATTTCTATCAAAGACATGGAAATGCACTGCATTTTGTTACTAGAGCTGAACCCGAGGAGTGTTTAGTATGATATATTCAAACAGATTGCATATCCATATATCATTTTTTTTAATACATCTGAAAATAATAATTCAGAGCACGCCTTTAGGAATGTGAAATGCAATGCATGACATGAATATGATCACAAATGTGACAATGTGACTTGCAAGGCGGCGAAGGGGGGGGGGGGGGGGAGGGTGGGGGTAGACACATGCATGTCCCAAACAATTTCTTCGGGGCTGGGCGTCCCCATCGATTAAGCATTTTATCTTTTATTAACTTGTCTGTTTTTAATAAATTCTGTTTATCTACAAATCCTGTTCAAGGAGCTTTGTAATGAAATGATTTCGATATTTTTCCCCCTCCCAAACATTCCACTATACCAGTGTACAAGTATCTCCAATGTCTCCCTCCGAGTTTCAGGATATGTAGTAATGTACTCTTCATCACAGTCTCAGTTGTTGTGGCTGTAACTGGTAAGTGTTCATGGTTTATAGGGCCGTAATTTTTCTCTCTTTCTCTTCTCTTTATAACAACAATAACTAATTGGGTCAAGGGGACAAATGCTCCCCAGGGCTGGCGGAACGGCCACACGTCCCTTTAAAAAAAGAAGAAAATAAAACAAATAAAGGAAATAAAATGTACAGAGGTGAGTGCAGCTCCCTTTCAATTTTTAAAAGTTTTTTTTTTTTTCTTCTTCTTCTTCTTCGATCTTTGCTTGTCAAGTACCAGGAAGTGGCACCAGAATTTTTTTCGCAAGGAATTCCTGGATCCGCCACAGCTTTCCTTTGGTCACCTCAAATGTTTCTTATGTTATGCTGTCCACAAAATTGATTACGGACGGAAAACTCGAAAACATGCTGCAGAATTTGCCTCCGGTGACAGTTGGCGGAGGCATAAACTGGAAAACTAACCCATGCAATGGTAAAATCTTTGAAATGATCTAATTTTTCTACCTTTTTTGACATGAAATTTTCATTTGGCATGAGATATTGGCATTCTGACATTTTGAATGTCATCACATGTCAAAAAAATCAGTTTGTTCGCTTGGTAACAGAACGGCATTGGGGGAAAAAAATAGTACGTGTCACAATCCTTAAAAATGCTGTGAAACACACCCTCCTCCATATTAGAGCTCCGTCACATAGGCCATGGGGTGAAGCTGAAAAAGAGGCTTAGAAAATGGGTTTCGTTCCAGCAACACTGGCACTACTTTCTGAATGCGGAAATGTGATGTTTTGTACATCCTAAATATACTGTAAAAAGTTCTCCTCGAAATATCCTGTAGTTTTTGCGAAAATCCATATTTTATAAACTGCGACCAGCAGCCCAATACACATATCGTAATGGGGCTGTGAACTGTAGCATACAGGATCACGACGGAAGTTTTATCGCGGACAAATATCAACTTAAAATCGGAAAAAAATCTTCAATTTGAAGACTTATTGATAAATTTGAAGTATTGATAACAGAGTTCGTGCAAGGTTTGCTTCTGCAAATAGTTCCTTTCTGTTCAAATTGATGACTAAATGTGACTCGGTCGAGAGGAAACTGGGAGAACTACGCTGAATTGACGGTCAGCGCAGGCGCACACATCACTGCGCACAAATTTCGAATCCATTGACTGGATATTAAGCTGTCTGTGTGTGCATGCGCTGGCCGTCAATTCAGTGTAGTTCTCCCAGTTTCCTCTCGACCGAGTCACATTTAGTCATCAATTTGAACAGAAAGGAACTATTTGCAGAAGCAACCCTTGCACGAACTCTGTTATCAATACTTCAAATTTATCAATAAGTCTTCAAATTGAAGATTTTTTCCCGATTTTAAGTTGATATTTGTCCGCGATAAAACTTCCATCATGATCCTGTATGCTACAGTTCACAGCCCCATGACGCTATGCGTATGGGGCTGCTGGCCGCAGTTAAGCGTATGGGGCTGCTAGCCGCAGTATAGTTCCCATGGTGTTTCTAAGCTGAAATACATATACACATTTGTAAAGCACTGCTTTTAGCCATATACCTAGAAAAAAAAGTGAAGTTTTGGTTTAATAGTTGCATTATATCTCATGTTTCAGCTTTTCCTGATGCTGGCTATGCAAAGGAAGACAAGAGCAAAGTGGTTCGAGACCATAAGAGAGAGAGAGAGCACTGACTGACCGTCAGAGGTCAAGGCAAATGCCTTATATTCTGTTCAAAGACATGTTATTAATCAAATGACTAATCATTCAAGGCAAAAAAAAAGAAGAAAAAATTCAGTGCGTTTGTTTGTGTGTGTGTCCGCGTGCATGTGGGAGAATCTTATTGTACACACACACACACACACCCTCACATGCACACACACATACGCACACACATAGTTATGAAGATTCAATATACCCAAGTGTATTAAAATATTATTCTACATGCCTTGGCCATTTATCACATCAGCATCATAAAAAAAGATGATCATAAACATGAGCACACACAATGATATAATACATGTATTGATCAGTGCATTACACACACACAGGTGCATAAAAACGCCGACATATTATATACACTCACACGCACACATACAAACTCATTTACACACATGAGACATTACTATTAAACAGATCATATTGTTTATCAGTAAACATGTTTTTCTTTTCTTCTTCTTCTTCTTCTTAAGAAGCTTTAATATACTTAGATCACATAGCAATCACGTTGTTCATGAAATATTATACAGTACTTTAGAAAATTTAATCTTCATAAAATTTCTTGAAGTTTTCATTGCTATCATTAGGTTCAGCATGGTGGGACACTACCTCCTTTCATGTAAGATAGCTCAAAATGATAATCAGTCAAATTTTCTAGTTTTTAATAAATTTCCTGGAACATTCCATGGTCCAAATATCCTTGAAAGGGTGTAAAAGTTTTGAAAAATGCCAATATATAAAATAAAGGCAAAATTGTAGTTTACCCATTCATGAGTGAAAACTGTTGGATTCTGTATTGGAGGCAATGTGTACCTGAAAATCTTGGAGAGAATAAAACAGGTTTGGCATTAAAAATTATGATAACATTGCAATTAACTTCCAATATCAGAGGATCTGTGTAAACCTGACTAAACTCATGCACAATTTTCATTTGGTTGGTGTGTATTAGTTTTAGCAAACTGATTTTGTACTCACACCTACATTGTACTGACCTTTCTACATGAACATTCTGTTTCAGTATTAATAATATTTACATATTCTTTTTCCCAGAGTGGGAGAAACAAATTTTAATTGTAGTCATTCAGTTTTATGAAAAAAACCACACTTAGGAAAACATCTTTGTTCTTAGAGTAATTCAACCCTAATCAAATCATAATAGTGGGCAGAAATGTTTGCTAAAGGGTGAACAATCACATACTGAGGCAAGGAGTCAAAACATGTTGCATAAACATTGGCATTCAAAATACAGGAAACAGTCTGTATTACAAAGACATTTTATCATGCACAACTTTGGTAAGATGTCAATTCTTGAATATCAATCACATTGACCAAAGCACTGGTGCATATACAGTACATTCTGTTGTTTCTGAACTTTGCACTGAAGTTCTTTGTGTATGTGTGTGAATGTTTCAGTGGTGTATATATATTGCTCCATTTTATCAAGGACAACTTATAGTAACATGACAATGTTTTCATGCTTCAATATCAATCATATTAACCTATTTCCCTTGGCAAGTAATGAGCAGGTTGACTCTGTTGCAAATGATGCATTTTACAGGCAACACAGCAGAACCTGAAGAGCTTCCAGAAGAAAATCTTGATCTTGATGTGAGCGTCTTAGGGGAGGAAACAGATGCTCCTGCTGACAGACCAGGCTCCTCCTTCAGCTTTCGTTTCCTAGCGAGATTCAGGCGTTTGCTATCTAGTATAAACCTCTTGTAGCACGTTTCATGGAATCCTATTCAATACAATGGAGAAATGAACAGCAATGATTAGCCGTTGGATTTTGTTAGGGGGAAAAAAAGGCTAAACGCTAGAGGGAGGGGTTGAACATTACACTCAATATATCATTAAATGTACGGTAGACTATTGACTGCCAATATTTGAATCTTGTAATTACCAATAGGCCCTAGTACTATGCCAGGTAATCATTAACACCTCATGATCATTGTCATCATCAACTACTTCAACTTGTACTTGCAGTCCAATTACTGATTTTAAATTACATCTACAGCTTTCAGCACCTGATCACATGCAATATCAATTATCATAATTATGAATACAACTGCCTTATCATCATTAATACTACATGTAGTAATCCTTGGCCTTTCACTATCGCCACCACCCACTGCTTTATAGTTTGGCACAATATAATGGTAATCATATGTTTTAGGGAGTTTAATTGTTGAAATTATGTTCTTGCCATTGTTGGTTTTTTAGACCTATTTATATCAAATATTAATAAGTTAATTTAATGAGATGCTAAATGTGTGTTTTGAGGGGGGATTTGCCAATTTCGGGGTGAGAGAAAGAGGATGGATTTTTAATATTAATACTCCATGGCCATGATTATGAAGATATAAATTTACATGCAGTTTAGACCTTTTTCAATCCAGTCCTGTGTGTCAAGATTTTTACAAAACAATATCACCGATCAGCCACATCAACCTAACCTGGGCTGTACATAGAGCAACATGTAAAATTACATCTAGGCTACATTATAACGGCGCTATGCCATGCCAAGGTGAAATTCAAGATAATTTATCTAAAATGTATACAGACACGCTAATGGCTAAGCTACTGCATTAGCGCCCATTATAACATACACAAGCAACGTTCATAACATAGCTAACGTTGTACTTGTAGTCATCATGGTCATTAACATTACGCATATAACATGAGAGAGACTGCACTGCAGTGTCGACTGCTACGACTGTACGCACGTAAACTAACCTGTAAATTATCCTACGTAGGTTGCAGTCAGTCCCCCGAGCAGCTGAATCACTTCGTTCTGGTCTGCGATTTCACGGTCTCCCCCACTCAATTTGATCCACTCTTTGGCACACAAAATAGGTTTCGTCTATCTTAGGTTTGTCATGGGCGTGAAATTTTCAAACTTCATCGATGTTACATGCATAATAACGCATCTTAAAAGTTTCGGCAGAGCAGACGACGTAGACGCGTCGACAGGCTCACAGGGGGCGGCCATTTTGACTCGTAAACGATAATTCTCGATTCGGATTGGATAACATACATCACATGATCGTTCGCGAATGAATATCGTACACGGCAAAGTGTACATATTCAGCTCCTCAGTGACAAAAAAGTTCACTGTTTCCCCCTAAATTACCAAAATACTACAGGAGGGTTTGTGTCGAACTTTTTCCTGTAGCCTTTTTGGTTATTTTTTTACACGTAGCTGTGGAGAAATTTTAGTGCCGCAGTTGTCGGAACGAAACAAGCGAAAAAAACAGCTCACCCCATGGCCTAACAGAGCCTTCGAAGGCTCTGCTCGCTCCGTCATTGGTTGTGCCGCCCTCTTCTGTTGTGTTATTACTGTTATCTCCCTTGGCGCCTGCTGTTCTGCCTGAGCTGGGAAAGTTTATTTTGTTGATTTTGACCGTCTCAACTAGCGTGGGGGTGGCAGCTAGGCCTAGGGCTCGTTATCCCGTGCATCGACTATCCATTTACCTTCAAAGGAGGACATCTGTTGCATTCCGTGCCATTACACAGACAAAAAGTAAGTTTTTGTGTGGCATTTTACTGCAGTCTCTATTTTAGCGGTCCCACGTATAGAGTATGGCGTCTGCTCTGAAGGCTCATACTAGGTTCGGTAATGTACACTACGTCACTAGCTCTCTAGGTCTAGCTAGCCTACAGCACTGCCATTGCAGTTTTACTACAACACATGCACAGCTAACCAACAGGCGACAGCAAAGTACAGGTCCTTGCCTTGCTTGCTAAACAGCAGTACACTGTAGTACAGTGCCATACCAGTGGCCAGTGCGCAGTGCAGTAGTGACTGGTGTCTCACCTACACTTAGCTACAGTCAAAACAATTAATTTAATTATAGTCCGGGAAACCCGCTCATGAGGACCGCTCCCCCGTACGAGGACTGCCCCGCCTCATGAGGACGGCCCCCACTCCTCATGAGGCCCCCGGGGGAATGCCTCAAGAGGACCCCTATTCACTTCTTATTCATCTCACATCCGACGTATAAATTGTCGCAACTTTGCACGGTGATTTTTTGTTACACACACATGCCCACTATCCGTGATGAAAAGAAGAAAAAATCCTGTCTGTTTTTTCTTCAAAAATCGAGTTTTGATCAACCGATGCAGAGCGCCCATCAAAACACGGGCGCCAGCGTGTTCGCACAGTGCAAGACTGCCGCACCTAGCGGCCTGATCCGACTAAATATTTTCGGTACTTTTTTCTGCGGCTCTCACCTCTCCACGCGTGAATCAGCCTCGTGAAGCTGAAGTCTGACATCTTTTTACACAAATTTGTAATGAGAAAAATAAAAGCAGTACTAACCTGATCTTGTGCATATATTCCAAATTACTATTCCACACTGATAGAGTAGGTGGGTACTCCAATTTCATAGCAAACTAATCACTTTGTAGGTATGACGAGTTCGCTTTCTTTGTCAATTCCGTGCCATCCACTAACCTTTGGCCAGTTTTGGCGGTTTCCTGGAATCATCCCGCTTTGCGACGTCACATCACATCCACCGAACTAAAACATAGTGGAATGCGTGTTCACCCAGGAAATACGCAGCCACCAAAACTTGCTACCACCGCCATTTTGTAAGGTCAATTTTTCCTTATATGGAGTGCGGGCTGTGTCTCCGAAGCGCAAGACCATTATCATGTACAAACGTGCATTGTTACGTCATAATCACTAGCCACTTGACGGCGTACTCTTGCTTGCGCGCGTACCAGTGGCCCAGTCTGACCGCGCCTAAGCGTGCACTCCATATAAGGAATAATTGACCGAACAAGATGGCGACGCAACACGGTAATTTGGCTGCACGGTCTCGTGTATGTTGTGAATAGGGACACGCATTCCACTATGTTTTAGTTCGGTGATCACATCACGCATCCAGCACATCAGACAGCACGCAAGCTGAGAGATTATCAGAGCGAGCTTGTGCACGCACCGGGGGATGCAGTATCCTTCGGTGCGTGCGCAAGCTCGCTCTGAAAATCTCACAGCTTGCGCGCTGTCTGTATGTGCTAATGGGGATGCGTGATGTGATGTGACGTCTCGTTGCAGGATTCCAGAAAAAGCGCCCAAAGTTTAGCGGACGGCAGAATTGACGAAGAAAGTGAACCCATCATACTTACAAAGTGATTAGTTTGCTAAGAAACTGGAGTACCCACCTACTCTATCAGTTTGGAATAGTAATTTGGAATATATGCACAAGATCAGGTTAGTACTGATTTTATTTTCTCGTTACAAATTTGTGTAAAAAGATGTCAGACTTCAGCTTCACGAGGTTGATTTGTGCGCGGAGAGGTGAGAGCCGCAGAAAAAAGCACCGAAAATATTTAGTCGGATCAGGCCGCTAGGTATTCCCCCCGGGGGCCTCATGAGGAGTGGGGGCGGGCAAGTCCAAGATAAGGTCCCCTCAGAAGGCAAAATTTCATCTTTGCTCAATATTGACATGTTTGTTATCATTTTGAAGCTTATGAGTTGAAGTTTTGATTTCAGTGGAGGAAAAAATGATATTATGTAAATTTATGCAAATTTCAAGGGCTTCATTTGCATATATGTGAAAGACAGCATTACGTATGGGACATTTATAAAAATTCATATTAATTCAAAGGAAAGCAAATAATATTTGATTAATATGTGGACATAAGAAGTTCATCACATAGTTTAACTTGGTATGAAAATTTAGGGATTATGCAAATGATTATGCAAATTAGCTCGTGTCCTATCATGAGATGTCCCATACGTAACAAAATGAGGTCATTTTTTTAGGTTTTTTCTGAAATTGCTAAGGTTATTTTCATGCCCTTTTGGAAAGTTCTAATTTATTGTTTAGAAAAATTAAATACCAGAGAAAAAAGAAAAAAAAAGTAAAAGAAATATTTTTTATTAGGCATTTAAATAATGTTACGTATGGGACAAATGCGTTACGTATGGGACATCCTCATACATATTGCATGTGAATGCATGTACACTAGTGTAGCTAGCTGGGAAGGTCTCTCAGTACACAAATGGTCAATCATCCTGAAGAAAGCATCCCAACATTGCAGCTACTTTTTGAGTTATAGACACTTGAAACAATACATGAACTTGACTGAACAATTTTCAGAAAGGAGGAGGGGAAAATGGCAAAATACACAATGAAAAATCAGCATTAAAGGGATGGTATAGTTTTTTGTAGAAATGGGGATTCAGTTTTCAACATTTAAAGAGATGATTGGAAACCAATTATATGAATTACTTAAGAACATAAAATCCTAAGACTAGAGGAATTCAAAGTTTATGTGATGGAGATCCAATTTGAAATGGTTGTGATATGTATAGAAAAAAAAAAGTAAAATGATTTTTTTTTATTGCAAGTGATACACAAATTGTCCTTTTGATTCAGTTTTCAGTACTAGTAGCCACAACAAAATTCATGGGTATACATACTGAGGTGTGACTCGAATCAATGACCCGACTGCTAGACAGACATCATATATCTACTTGATCACTGGGGTTCCACGCAGCAGGTATTGCTTATTTACATTGTATTAAATTTGATATTTCTTGTGTTAAGTTGTTTTTTATTGAAACTAAATGGCAAACTGCCCTTCATGAATGGAAGTAAACACTTTAAACTACCAGGTATTCAATTTTTCAGTAGTAACTATCCTGATAAAAATATGGCATACATACTCAGGTTGGTCATATAGACTATGATTGAATGTGATTATAATGCTAAATATCTGGGGAATATTGTTCCCTTGTCAATCTGGATCAGTATTTGAGTAATTTCAACTGATTCAACCTCACAAAATGCAAAAATTTGTTTATGGGTATTTTGCAAAATTATTTTGCAAAATACCCATAAACATGGTTCTCCACACACTAAACGAATGGGGGACAAAGGGCATGCATACCCAGGTTGGTCAAAAAAAATATAAAAATATGATTGAATATGATTATGATGGTGAATATTTGGGGAATATTGTTTCCTTGACAATCTGGATCAGTATTTGAGTAGTTTCAATTGATTCTACTTCAATAATTATGCAAAATACCCATAAACATGGTTCTTCACACACTAAATGAATGGGAGACAAACTGTCCCATACGTAACGGTCCCATACATAACACGTCATGTCTGTCTTTAATTAGAACCTGTATTTAGAGCTTTTTTCCTAATGACATGAAACTTACCTGTGATAATCTTGAGTGTTGTGACTTTCATCACAGTGAGTTACAAGTTGTAGAATGATATACTTTCAGAGAGTTTTGAGGTTGAAAAAAATGTTCAAAAAAACAAAATTTTTCTGGTCCCATACGTAACGGCACATATTTTCTCTTCTAGAATATAATTGTCAAGGTCATTTTTCTCAATTTTTTACATGATTATACTTCTCCTAGATATCAATCATCATGATAAAGTTCAATATGATCAAAGGCCATTAACACTATTTTTCAGGTCATAAAATCTCTGAATGTCCCATACGTAACGTGCGCGTTATCTTGGACTTGCCCACGCGGTCCTCATGAGGCGGGGCAGTCCTCGTACGGGGGAGCGGTGCTCATGCGGGTTTCCCGGACTGATTAAATTAGTGACTCGCATCTTGTCATATTAAATTATGACTCATGTCTCATCAAAGTATATGCTATGCATGTTTAGGAACCCTAATTCACATCAAGGAGGTTCGAGAAATGGAGTCACAACAGTCTTATTCGCTTTGATCCCATGCTCGAAGCCGCCACTCAAAAATATTTGAAATATGTGTCAAACTGGATCTGCCGCTCAGATGCGAAGACAATTGACTCGTGTCTCATTGCATAATCACCAGCCACTTTTCAAGGAAGATATATCTTTGTGATGGTAATTACTTTGCGCTATCCCTACTTACAAACGATGGGCGGTAGACAATGGTAAAGGCACGGGGGTGCGCGGATAGAAATTGCTCAAATATTGCTGAAATAGACTAGATATCAAAATTACTCGAATGTACGTGATTGTACGCTAATCTGACATATTAATTTATAAAGAACTATACTTGAAGATGATACCATATTAGTTTCATTTTGCGGAAATAAGGAGAAAAGTGATAAAACCGGCTTTCCATGAGGGTAAAATTTCAAACACTTTCACATAATACAGCTCAGATTTACACTTTTACACATACTTTCGAACGGAATTGACTTTTTGTTTTATATGCTTTATCATTAGGTGAAATTTCATTGCATTTGATATATGAACGAGCAGCATATACCCAATATTATGATAGCGTTAAAAATGAATCTTCAGATTGCTCAGGAAGATGGCGGCTTCAAACATCGAACATTAAAGGCACATCAATGTGAAATTCTTTTGTCCATCCATAGAAAACTGACAGCTGATTGAATGATTATAGTCAGCTGTAACTCCATCTCTCGAACCTCCTTGATCACATTAATTTCGTCACTAATAAAATTGATCCCACTCACATCACGATAAATTTACAGGAAAAATGCTGAAGGTTCCAATTATAGAAACATAAAAATAATGCTACAATAGTACAAACTTTTAGATCTAACAAGTAACATACATTGTAGACACGATAGAACCACAAGTTCACTGATCGATACCGAAAATTTGCAGCTATCGTTATCAAACGCGAATGATGCAGAATAGTTGTGCACTAAGGAAGGAAGGGGCCCACAAACACAACTCGTCACCCGTGCTCCCATAGACAGAGCACATAAAAGACGGGTGCGGGTGACCGTGATGCTCCCATACACAAAGCACAGAAAAGATGCGTGCGGGTGACCTTGATGATAGTATGATACTTATAACACATATTCCGGATATATATTTAAGATTATTGCAAAAGACTGTCTGGTTTTCGCCACAGTTTGCTTGGTTGTGGTAACCCTGCCAAGTTTCAAGTGTATGGTTGGACCTACTACTCATCAACCGCCTAATGTTTATTTGCTTGATAAGAATATTTAAAGGTAGGGGATACCTTTTACAGAACTCCCAAAATGCAGCAAAACATTAAATATGAACCTCAGGGGACTTGTTTAGGCCACTGCTTAGAAATTTGGAAGTCAACAGTTATCTACAATTTGAATAATGCACAAAACTCAACTACTCAGTAGTTTTGTGTGTCAGCCACACTTAAGCCTTTTTGTTGCAGTCTTCTGTATTTTTTATCTATAAACACAAATCTAAAAGTATATGAGCTGATGTAATAACATATAGAGTGTGTGCCAAGAATGCATATAGAAATGTTTGTAAGTTTTGATGAACTTTATTCACAAAATATACATGATGGACACACATGCAGTGCATGGGTCTGCAAACGTAGCCTAGTAATGTACTGGAATTTGCGGTGAGCCCCGAAAAGAATTCAATTCAAAATCTAACGGTCAATGAAAATGTACTAAATGTTACCACCCACTTTCAATACTTTGTGGGAGTTTCTAAAATGGTACTCTCTTCAACATACCACTGTGTTTATACAACTCTTCATTTAAGGCATGCAAATGGGATTCCCTACCTTTAACACTGAAATTCACGTAAAAACTTAACCTACGTGATTGAGAGAATCCAGCACAATCAAATGCTGTTGTTCCCTTTTCAATTCGAAGTTTTAGTGCAAAAATATCGCCGTCGAACTTGCGTGGCCTGGTTTTAGCTCCCCGCGATGCCTTTCCTTATTGAGATCGACCGCTGTTTTTGCATTGCATGCAAACCAAGTTGTATTGAACACCATGTTGTACAAAGCTTTTTAGAAACTTCCATAGACATTACATTACGATTCGGTTAAAATATTAATTTGAAATTTTGTCCTTGATCAAAACCATTAATGAACAGTGAATTTTCATGTTTTCCCACACATCCTCATCAACAGTCAAACTAAGCCTATCCATTTTTATGTGTTCTGCATGCAGTGAAGTGCGTAGCGTTCTGTGTGCCAATGCTACGCGATCGGTTTCAATATTTAAAGGGCGGTCGATATGTAGTAGGGTTACCATACTGAACACAGTCCCGATCCCGGGCATACATATTTTGTTCAGTGCGCTTGTAACAATTTTAAGCAGGGTGACGGTATAGAGCCCCTAATGAGGTGCGGGCAACTCACTATACTTCTTTCAAAAAGCTGGCATCAAGAAAGCTTCTTACAAGTTTAGATGTAATCTACTATACTAAACCTTGACCCATCTCTCCTTTTCTTGGCAATAGTGTTAAATGGGGATAAAAGACAGAAAATAAACCACCTTTTCGTGGGTTAATCATGTTAATTTACAACTTATCACACTGACAGGACACAGTGTCGGTGACAGACAATTCCTGACTTCCTTTTTTCAATTTTTTTTAATTGAAAATTCGAAAAATTGAATCAAAATTAAATTTTTATCAAATAAATTTTGAATTCCTCTAAGAATTATGTGCTCTTTCAATATTCAATATTAATGATTAACTTAAGACTTAATCATCACTATGAAATTAATAAAAATTT
The DNA here is from genome assembly GCF_040938485.1 of Diadema antillarum. Lineage (NCBI taxonomy): Eukaryota > Metazoa > Echinodermata > Echinoidea > Diadematoida > Diadematidae > Diadema > Diadema antillarum. The sequence continues at coordinate 585,282 of NW_027271035.1, read as the reverse complement.
CTCATTATCTCAAGAAATCATCATCGAAAAAAGCTTGAAACCTGAAGTCCCACCTGAACCGAAACTTTACCATCTTTTGAACATGGCAAACGCTACAGCTTCCCAACAGAAAGTCATAAAACTCAAGCTTGTGTTGGGTCAGTTATTTAAATCAATTATTGCCCAATGAAAGCTCAAAGTGCCCTTTGCCAAAGAACTCATGTCACTCAGTGACATGGGCAGCGATCAGACTGCACTTCAGCTTCCAGTCAACAGGCGCATATTGTGTGAATTATTGTGACATATCGGCACCCACACCAAGGTTTGACCTCCTGTGCCAAGGTTCGACTGAGTGCAAGAGCATAGCAGGCGGTAGAATTTTGGACATGGTTGTGGTTGAATCATGAGCGGCTTGCGTTGCATGTATGTCTTGGCCCCGGCCTAATAACGAACGCCCATGCCTCGAAGACTAAGACATGTGTAGACGAACTTGTGGATGCTAGCCTTTGTAGAAGATATCCTGTTCACAGTCAGTGGAGGCATCACTTATCACGGTGTCCCTGTTGCTGAGGATGAGGAACTATCACCTAGTCCTGTGATTGACAATTTTAGCATATAGATCTAGATACAGACATGATGATATTATTACCAGACACCATTGTAATTCTGGACACGTAAATCTCTACATTAATGACATTCTAATTCTATACCCATGGGACTTCACAGATCTGTCTTACTGATTTTTGTATGGGCTAGAAATTGCCAAAATGTGACACAAAAATGTAAAAATGCTTGTGCATATTTTGCATATATTTTTCATGTATTAACGCAAAATAATTTCCACATAAAAATCCATACAAAATAGCACATCTTGCACTGTCTCTGGGTTACCTTTTTCATATATGTCAGGATTTTTTTTTTTTATATGCCTCCGCTAACGAAGTGGCCGGAGGCAATTATGTTTTCGGGTCGTCTGTCCGTCCGTCCATCCGTCCGTCCGTCCGTACATCCGTCCTGTTTTGTTTTTGTCGATATCTCAGGAACCGTGTGGTGGTTTTACATCAAACTTGGTATGAGGGTATATCCTGGGGGGATAATACTTTGTTTGGATGTTAGGGTCACGGGGTCAAAGGTCAAAGGTCACGTTATTTTGTGAAAAAAAGGTTGAAAATTCATGTTTTTCTCCATATCTCGCAAATGGTTCAAGGCATCTTCATGGAACTTAGTATATATGCTTGTTCCAATGGGCAGTGATTATCTAGGGAAGTTGGGGGTCATGGTTCAAAGGTCAGGGGGTCAAAGGTCAAGGTCAACTCCTCAAAATATCACTACTTTCCTTATATTTATGCAATGCCTGAAGGTTTTTTTTTTTTTTTTTAAACTTGATGTATACATGTATTACCCAATATTTATTCTGTGGGAAGTTTCTTGCCAAAAGGTCAAAGGTCAAGTGAAAGTGCTGAATTGCACTTTTCCCTCCATATCTCAAAAGTAACTCAAGGTATCATCATGAAACTTACATATTTATGCATGTTCAACCTAACAGTGATTCTCTTTGGAACTGTGAGGTCAAAGGTCAGGTCTAGATAATGCTATTTTCCCATTTGATACTGATATTATACTTTTTCTAAATACCTTGAGTTTGAAAATTACTCAATGCATATAAACTTATAAAAGGGTCAAAAGTCAAGTAAAAATCATCAGTTCCCCAAATACCTGCGCTCTGACATTTTAATCATTCATCCAATTGAACCTAGTTCTAGGAAAGTGAACATTCAGCACATTTGTGTCAAACCTGTCATTTTGATATTTTGCCAATTGTGTGAAACTGTCATCACACATTGTCAAGACATTGTACTATAGACCTATTAGGAGAACCATGCATTATGGCGGAGGCATATCAGTCGCCGTAGCGATATATCTAGTTTTTTTTTTTGTGGTGGTGATGGTTGTGGTCACGGTTCTTTTCACATTCTTAGAATATATTGTATATATTGTAAAGTGACATCACATTAAAGGACAAGTTCACCTTCATAGACATGTAGGTTGAGTAAATGGGGCAATATTAGTAGAACACATCAGTGAGAGTTTGAGGAAAATCGGACAATCCGTTCAAAAGTTATGAATTTTTGAAGTTTCTGCTCAGTCACGGCTGGATGAGAAGACTACTATATCTTGTGATGTCACATGTGTACAACGATATAAAGAAAGAGTAAAGAAAATTCAACATATTTCCATTTTTCTCGCATAACAAAAGAACACTCGACTTCTCTCTTTCAGAAGGCAGGGGGAATAATATTACCCTAAACATATGTCAGTAACAAGTCAAAGAAATGTGCACTTTATTCAAAAAGTAAAGTCTTGTGAAATTCTCTTTTTATATTCCTTATATTGTTGTACGCATATGACATCACACACTGTAGAAGTCTTCTCATCCAGCAGTGACTGCGCAGATACTTTAAAAATTCATAACTTCTGAATGGATTGTCCGATTTTCCCCAAACTTTCACTGATGTGTTCTACTAATATTGTTGCCTTCACTCAATCCACATGTATATGAAGGTGGACTTGTCCTTTAAGTTTGCATCATGTACACTTTCATGTTGGATTCAGTTCTCGGCTAACTCTCATCGTGTGTACCCTAAATTAAACAAAAAAGAGAAGGAAAGGAAAAAAGAACTTATCATGTGTTTTCCCAGAACTATATTCAAAATGGATTGACTATCTATCTTTTCAAAGAAAGGAGTCACTGTTTCTTTCAATAGTTCTATCTTCATCTCTTTTTATTTGGGAACAGGGCTCTCACAGCACATTTCCACTGCACTGGCAATGCGATGAAATCTTGATATGACTGCGTGCCGTTGCTTTGCTCATCACCGCCTCCCGCATGTGGCTGGTTTCCTCCAGACAGTGCCTCCTGCACATTGGACATCTTTCGTCAGACGGCTGTCATCCAGCCCCGATGGGTCGGAAGAGGCCTACAACCCTCTCATGGATGCGCAGAAGCATGTCAAGGAGCCCATCTTTAAGGTTGGTTTTGTTGAAACAAGGCCACTTAATCTCCCCTCTCCTCATATTATAGGGGAACTCCGGAAGATTTTCAGACTTTTACATTTCAACTACTATAAATAAAGTTATACCGAGTATAGAGTTTCAGAATTTATAGTGACTATGATGAGGAATAATAATGTTTTCAAAATTTATAACCAATTGCAATGAACAAGGATAATGACATTGCAGCCTCACCATAAGAATGCATGAGTTGGTGCTCAAGGAAGCAGAATAAAAGAAGAAGACATGCATAGATTCTACACAACTTGTTAAGCAAGCAGTATTGTAATGGAATTACACTGCTACATTTCTGAAAATATAATGTGAGGCTCCTATGTTATCAATACTGTTCAGTGAAATTTGTTTAAGATTTTCAAATTATTGTTTTCTCTACTCAAGCGCCGCAATAAATTCCACATGTCCTATACATGGAGCTGTTGATTTATGTACTACACGATGTGAAATTATGAAATCGTCTGGAAATGCCCCTTTAAAACAGTAATTTTGCATGTGTTGGTGATTTATTTAAAGAATGCAGGCATGTGACTGCACCATTCATATTACTACAAATCTGAATTATGCAGAATAGAATGAATGGAATGAAATACTCGTACACCTGTATGATGTCCTTCTACAACTTGCACCTCCTCCACAGGAAGAAGAACTTATATTTCGACCAACTTCTGCAGAGGTGCAGAAGTCACAGGAACTCTTTGAGAACGGCCCAAAACACCGGGTCCGGTTTGTGAAGGGAGCATACTTTCCGGAGCAGTCCCCAGACTATAACTTGCCAGAGGTATGCTAACCCAGGGATGTCAGTATGGGGCCCCAAGTGTCGCATAGCCTATTTCATTATGAAATCAGTCATTTCATTGACGAAATGTTCATTTCATAACGAAATGACAACATTTCATAATGAAATAAACATTTCTTCTACGAAATGACTGATTTCATAACGAAATAGGCCATGCAACACTTGGCGCCCCAAATATGAGTGCTCTTTGAAGCTGCCCATTCATTTGTTCATGTCACTGCTTGAGTTAAGATACCGTTCATAAGTACATGTCCATGCAGTATTTTCTCAAAACAAACATAATCACATCGCTTGGATCATGTATTTATAGAGAAATAGCCATACTGTAATTTCAATCTTTATGTAGAAACAAACAATATTATTGGTACAGGGGCGGATCCAGGAATTCTGTAAAGGGGAGGCGCCTTTACAAACTTGAAGGGGGTGCACGCCCCCTCCCCCACTATTTTTTCTCTATATTTCATTTGTTTCAACAAAAAATAAAGAGGGGGCGCAACACCCGGTGCGCCTCCCTCTGGATCCGCCAATGTTGGTATGATGCTGGAGTTTGAGCCATTTGTGGTTGAATGGAGCTCTGCATGCATGTAATGATATTCGACTCTTTCTTTGACTTCTTAACCCGTTGAGGACCAGTCCCCCGTATAGGGGTCTATGAGAAATGTGTGTTGAAGCAAAATCAGCCCATCCTCAATGGGTTAACATGCTGCATAAGTGGCGTACATGATTAATGTGCTAATCTGGAGATGCCTTAACATTGGTTAGAACGTGGATGGACCTACATGAACAAGTTTGCCCAATCATCCTAAGAGATACACAATACTGACGATGATGGCCTTGTTCTTGTTTTTGTCTTCAGATAGCCATGATTGGACGCAGTAATGTGGGGAAATCATCCTTGATTCGGTCTCTCTTTAAGAATGTGTCCCAGTTACCAGTGAGAACGTCAAGAACTGCAGTAAGCACACACTCTTTTCTGCATTAAAGCTAACACGTAGTACTCGGCAGGACATGAAATTCATCTTCCACCATTTGGAATTTGCTTTCAATACTGTATATGCCATATATTTCACGAGTCTAAATTTTCGCAAATCGGGAATTCCCGAAGATTTCGCGAGTGGTTAAATTTGCGATCGTGAAGTCCGGGACTGGACAGAGAAGTGTACACACGTATGTCACATTCATATTGGGATCAGAGTCAATATTTTCGTGTGTCTTTAATTTCGCGAATAACACCTGACTCACGAAATTTGCGAAAATAAAAACCTTGCAAAATATTTGGCGTATACAGTACTGTACGAGCTGAAATTTTTGCGTACAGATATTTTCATGAATTGCTACTTGGAGGACATTTTTGCGTGTTATTAATTTCAGGGTTGCGAGGGTCTAACTAAACTTATTGGTACTTGAACTCTCACGAAAAAAACTATAGTTGTCTAAACTAAAAGTACCTTACACGTTCTCAATTTGAAAGTAAAACAAATATCAAAAGAAATACCACGGTACTTTACAAGGACTTTCGAAATTCGTGCCGGACATCGACTGGCGAACACCAAGAATGCAGCTGCAAGAGTAGACTGAACGCACTTTAAACAGCTATGGCTAGCTGCTGTACTAAAACATGAAGGAAGGAGTGGACAGGAAAGAGTGTGGCCGCATGTAGTAAGGCGGCCATGAACAGAACAGAGTGGAGGTCCATAGTCACCAACCTTCGGACTGAAGACGGCTCTTTAGAAGAAGCTAGCTGTACTGTGCGACGTGCGTGCACAGTCGGCAAGTTGAAGGCTAGCTAGGCGCAGCGCAGGACGGGATACATGCTGTACTTATTAATGCTAGCTACGTCATGGCCATATGGCTCAGCTCATGATAGCTGTGTGCTAGACCTACGTACGTAGCTAGCTATGAGTACTAGTAGTGTACTGTACGGCACTATAATTTTGGCGCGATCCTGCAGCACATGGCATGGCTTGATTTTCATTTCCCTGCGTTGTTTTCATGCGTTTTTGTTTTTCGCGTGTTGTTATTTTCGCGTGTTGTTATTTTCGTGGTTCAAAGGCAATTCGCGAAATTCGTGAAAATAAAACCAACTCGAAAATTTCAGCTCGTACAGTATATCAGGAAGCTCTGCCAAGAACCTAGTCTTGCTGGCATGATTTGTCAGGATATCAAGTTGTTTGACATGTAGTATTTTGTGATCAAAAGTGTGAAATGCTAAGAGTCAGTATACCAACTTTTATTCCTGAAGCGCCCTCCCGATTCAGTAGTGGGTGCATAGAATGCCGTTAGTACATGATGATCAAATTGTGTCCTCAAGCAGGAGTATTGAATCACATGCAGAACAAGCTGCATGCATATCATTCTTGTGCATGATGGATACCGCTATGACCCAATATATTGTACATAATCGATGTGATCGAATGTAAAACATCACATAGCAACCGCAATTGGGTAAGCTCTAAGACTGTATTACTTCCGGCCAATCTTTGCACATGAGAACTATATGCTTTCACACTGAGTATCATTTATTGAGGCCATCTTCAACATTTGCTGTGGTCACATTTTCTGTTTATCTGAGCTGCACTAATTGTATGTAGGCATTTTTGACAAATTCTATATTTTTTAAATGCTGTTGAAAGTTAAAAAGTGGGGATTTTGCTGTAGTGGCTTGTAGTCTCAAATGATCTTTGTATTGACGGTCTGTGTTGTGTTTAAAAGGGAAACATCTAATAATCAGAAAAACTGATGTGCACTTAGGAATGTGTTCATGCACGAAAAAAAAAAGTGTGTACTATTTCCTGACGATAATTTTTTTGTGTGCTTATGGTATTCAAGTTCCACTAGATTCACAGGGATATAATCAATTATTTTGATCCACATTCAGATGTGTGAAAACTTGGATGTGTTGTTAATCTTTAATGCCAGTTGTAGTTACCTCCTCATATTCCTGATCAGGGTACACCCTCTCTCAGCATAAATCTTGTCGAGAAACATGTTCACAACATAAACAAGTTCCTTGTTTGAGAGACAGCTGTTGTCATTAGAAACAGAGACAAAAGACAGAGAATGACAGAAAGGACGAAAACATATTACTAGTGTCTTTCATTGCTGAGTGATGGGACATTTACAGATACACTTTTTTGTTGTTGTTTTTTCGGTACTGACAGGGGCACACCAAATTATTGCTGTTCTATCAGGCTGGGTCTGCGTTCAGTCTGGTGGACCTCCCTGGGTATGGGTACAGACAGCCTGAAAACTTTGCAGTCACAGCAGAAGGCTTCCTTCGCACTCGTAGAAAGTGAGTATGATTGAGAACCATTATTCAATCATAGAGTCGTTGATCGAAGGTCTCATCTAATGTCTTGAGCTAAGACTAGCAGAGAACTATTTCTATTCAGGCATGCACAAATTTAACAAGCAGCAAGAAATGAAGATGGCTGAATACCCCTTTTACAAATTTCATCTGGTGTCTCTACAATGGCTATTAAAAGGCTCTAGTAAAAATTCAGTGAATCTAATATAACAAAGACCATATCAGAAAATTGTCTTTCTTATATTATTGAACCATACATACGCAAGTGTTAATGTATGCAGAGCCAGTTGTTGGCCTACAATAAGTTCCTTGCAATCATTTAAGGCATTCAAGAAAACAATCTGAGAGCTTGCAACTGAGACCTTTGTCGTATTGGACTGAATTATTTGATTAATGTGGCTTTTTTTTCTGTCATTCTGTCATTGTTAAAAAAACAACAAAACAAAACTAGAAAAGCACTCGGAGAGCACCGACCTCAGCCAAGCAAGCAACCCATTTCCATCCATACACACATGCAATTTCCCAATATAGAAGCCTTATATTTATGTCATCAGCTTCCAGATACGTGGCGCCTCGCCCAAGCAGAGCACGCGCTTTAGTGCACGTAGGGAGACCTCCAGTACATACAGCTCGAACTCCAAGTTCATTGTCCTTATCTGCTAAAAGATGAAGAAAATCCTTCAAAATCTATTTAAAGATTCCCAGATCACTATCAAAATTTGATTGTCTGTTCCTTGTGTCATTATCAACTTTTCCTGCAAGTTTCAATAAAATCCTTTCAATACTGTTTGAGTTATTTTGCCAATAGACAGTGCAATGACGATGATCACTAAACCTCCTTCCTTAATAGCGGAGGTAAAAATCCTCTCGCATTTGCATACTGGGTTGTGATGGTCATTCAGTTCATTTCTCCTTTGTGCAGCTTACAGATGTCATTTTTGCTGATAGACATAGTGGCTGGATTCCAACCAATGGACTTCACAGCTATCCAGATGCTTGAAGATTTCTCCAGGCCATATACAGTGAGTGATGGTGAAAAGACCAGATTTTATGGCAGCTGATTTTGCATCCTGTACTGGACAAAAACTTCCCAAATCATGTTTTTAATCAAATCATATTCAATCAAGATAGGGGATCTAAGAGTTAATGGTTGAAAAGTAAAGGAATCATTCTTCATTCCAGTGTACTTGGTGTGACCAGGATACGTAAAATCCAAATATGTCTCAATCAATTCACAATCATGAAGTCTGTGTCTGAGAAAATGCAGCCATGTAGCCCTACTTGTACATGAAAATCCACTTTAAGCTATTAAGATTCTATTTAAAAAGATCATCAAACTTTTCATACTAAGGATTAAGAGTCCTCATGTCATAATAAAGGCAATGTGTACTAATTAAAATTAAAATCATTTTTTTAAAGCTCACTGCACAGAGATGGGATAAAATGTACAACTGTACCTGTACTCAATGTCACTGAAACATAATGATAATACAGTGCTCATATAGCACATATCACTACTGTAGTGTCTCTATGGGCTTTATGGGAGAGGGCTGAAAATGGAAAAAGGGAAATGTACTTTATGTACTGTAGATGTTGCAGTTTGAAAAACCAAGACTCATTCATAATACTTTTAAACAGAAATGTCTTTAAGAAGAGTTTTGACCACTGTGGAAACTGCCTTTACACAACATGGAACAGTGTTCCACAGTGTGGGAGCAGTATCAGCAAAAGTTTACTCACCATAAAACCTTGTAGTGATGACAGGATATTGGAGAAGATTTTTCTGAGCTGATATGAGATTACGAGAGGGAGCGTACCTTACCAAGGGACGCACTGAGATATTCAACATTGATTCGTGATTCATGTAGAACTATGTTTTATCACAGCACTGACCTTTCATCTTATAAATGTGGGACTTGTGCTGCAGAATCTGTCAGTTTAAAATAATAATGATAATAATAGTATTTCTGCAATGCATTACATGATTGATGTATTTATGGTAAAAAGCCCATGTGATAGTGTTGTCTGCTTCAGCTACAAAACAGCTTGAACATACAATGTAGTAAGGGTGGATGTGTATGTCATCATACTACTATGATGTATATTATGTCTTGGACCACAGGTGGTGCTGACAAAGGCTGACAAAGCTCCAGTACGAAAGATGGTGACGTCCATCATCTCTGTGAGAGAAACCATCCACACCAAGACAAAGTTTTGTCTCCCACAGCCCTTCATTGTCAGGTGCGACCTCTTGGGTGTACCCACCACCTCTCCCCTCCCCCCCCCTTGCAAACTCTTCCCCAGTATCTGCAGAGTTCCCAGTAAATGCCCTTTGCCTCTTATCCTGAGAACAAAACATGTTTAGGAATAAAACTGGTTGAACTATTATTGGACTGAATATAAGTCGGCATATTGAGAGGATGGACAGAAACCACATATCTTAAGAGTTGCCAACTTGCAGCATGATTGACATCTTGTCATGAGGTACATGTCCAGCCAGTCGCCTTCAGGCGTGAAATTTTTGCTTTCATGAAGCATTTCTGAAACATGTATCAATGAAAGTAGCGACACATAGCAAATTGAGTACCTGTAATCAGTTTTTTCCCACGCAAAATAAGGTTACTCCTGCATGAGATGTGACAACTAGATGTCTGTTGTTCAACTTAGTGTTTGAAAGACATCTTGAAGAAATGAACCCAGGTAGTTTTCTGTGAAGCTCTATATGTGAAGCCATCATTATATGCATGAAATATCAGTAATTCTACACTACTTGAGAGGAACAAACAGCTGCCAGCTCAGCACCAGTTGCATCGTAGAATGAATACATTTGCACACATCGTCACTTATGAAGAATTCTAAGGAACTGAAGGCCTTTGCTTCATACACATATTTAGTGAATGAGGAAGTAGGAACTGATCGCCATCACAATTATTCGACAAAGATATTCCATTTGAGGTAGTACTCATGGGACTTGGTATGCTTTTTCTCACATGCATTCTGATATCTGTGGCTCTATGTTAGTGTGGGTATGTTCAGAAGGACTTGTTTCTTGAACCCAATTCTCGCATTTAAATGGAACGCTGAGATTAGCCATATTTTGTTCCTTTCCACAGTGCCACAAAAATGAAAGGGATTCCTCTCCTACAGAGCTTTATTGCGGACATCACCAGAAAAGTCAAGACGCCCAACAGATGACACGAGTGCAAGCGTGACTCCATGTCATCCAGCTCAAGATTGCAGAAGGTCTGACGTCATCACGTTTGGAGCAGTCCCATGCCTAAAGCAGGGCAGTGTGCCGTGGTACTGTGCTCCGAATTGACCTTGACATTATGTCAACTCAGTGAACAAGCTCAAGATCACACTTCAGATACGGTATTGCCACGGACTGGAAGGCAGAAAATGACCAATATAAACTGTACCACTGACATTCTGCTGTAGATGTGGAGGTGAGTGGATATATCGGGGGGGGGGGGGGGGATTTCATGAAGCGTTTTGTCTGACAAACTTGTCGGACAAATTTGCTCTCGGCCAATCAGATGCAAGGATTTCAGTTGCTGTAACAGCTTGTCATGAAAATTATGTGCCAAATTGCTTCATGAAATGCCTCCCTGGTATATCTGAATGGGTATTGGTGGTATCTCTCTGAATTATCTTACTACTAGGGAAAATGAATGCAGTACACTGAAAACAAATACCTGGAGGAAATGAAGGTATTCTGTGATCTTTTCAATTCTCCCAAAGGCTGAAGTAAGGAAACTGTGTTTTGCATTGCAACATGTAATCATGTGATGGACTATTTTCTTTTTTTTCTGTATCACTTTGTTTGCTGCAGTGATTCGGCTTAAATCAGCTTACTTTAGGAGCTTTAGAGGTTCAAAATGCTTACTCTTTTAAATCTTAACCACAGGATGAAACATGTATCTCTTGAATTTGAAAAATGTTGCATAAATATAATGAGGCATGGTTAAGTCCTGTGTACATGATATGTTCTCTACCAGCAAGAGAAACAAATAATAACCTGAGTCACTGTTTGGTAGTATGTGTATTGGAATTCAATTGTACATTTGCAAGTGCCACTTGTTTCATAGAAGTTGCCTACCTCACTCTAACATGACACAGAGACTTATGATGCAGGAAAGAGAAACTATTGGCAGTTTAGGTAAGTTTCACATACAATGTGACCAGTGGCGTATCTAGGGGGGGCAAGGGGGGCACGTGCCCCGGGCGCCACTCCTTGGGGGCGCAAAAACGAAAAAAAAAAAACGAAAAAAAGAAGAAGAAGAAAAAGAAAAAAAAATCGAAGAAGAAGAAGAAGAAGAAGAAAAAAAAACTCGCCCGGAAGAGGGGGGGCAGAAAACCAAATCAAACAAGAAAAAAAAAACATGATGATGACGCGGACAAAATAACAATATCTATTGTGTTCACACAAGAATTCCATGTTCTGTCAGCTGAAATACAAAAATTTTCGGCTCGCTCGCTGGGTTCGCTCGCCAAAATTTATATAAATAAAGAAGGTAAGAACAAAACGTGATGATGACGCGGACAAAATGACAATGTCTTTTGTGTTCACACATGTCATTTTATATTTAGCAGGCAAAATGTTTCACGGAGCAGCGGCTGCAATTTCTTTCATTCTGAAGCGATCGCCAATTGGATCAAAAGAAGGCGCCAGCGGTTTCGAACATACGGGGGGGGGGGGGGGGGGGGGGAGGGGGCGCAAAAAAATCAAGCATGATAAGAACAAAAAGTAATGATGACGCGGAAATATACAAATTTCGGCTCACTCGCTCGTACAATTTAGAGTATTTTTTTCAAGTCCACAGTTTGTTGGTATAAATCGTTATCTATAAGGCCGTCACTATATCTTGATTAGAATTGTAAGATTCAATAAGCAAAAATGACAAGAATTCAATGTTTTGTAAGCTGAAATACAAAAATTTTCGGCTCGCTCGCTGCGCTCGCTCGCCAAAATTTATCAAAAAAAAAAAGAGAAGAAGATAAGAACAAAACGTGACGATGACGCGGACAAAATGACAATGTCTTTTGTGTTCACACATGTCATTTCATATTAAGCAGGAAATTTAATGTTACACGGAGCAGCGGCTGCAATTTCATTCGTTCTGAAGCGATCGCCAATTGGATCAAGAGAGGACGCCAACGGTTTCGAGCATGGGGGGGGGGGCGCAAGAAAAAACAAATCAAAAAAGATAAGAACAAAACGTAATGATGACGCGGAAATATACAAATTTCGGCTCACTAGCTCGTACTAATTTAGAGTACTAGTATTGTAAGTCCTCAGTTTGTTGATATGAATCGTTATCTATAAGGTCGTCCCTATATCTTGATTAGAATTGTAAGATTTAATAAGCAAAAAATGACAAGAATTCCATGTTTTGTAAGCTGAAATACAAAAATTTTCGGCTCGCTCGCTCGCTGCGCTCTCTCGCCAAAATTTATCAAAAAAGAAAGAAAAAAGAGATAAGAACAAAACGTGATGAAGACGTGGAAATATACAAATTTCGGCTAACTCGCGCGTACTAAATTAGAGTACTTTTTAAATTCCTCATGCAGTTTGTTGGTATAAATCGTTATCTATAAGGCCGTCACTATATCTTGATTAGAATTGTAAGATTTGATTAGCAAAAAGACAAGAATTCCATGTTTTGTAAGCTGAAATACAAAAGTTTTCGGCTCGCTCGCTGCGCTCGCTCGCCAAAATTTATCAAAATTCATTACATTTAAATCACCCTCAAAAGACCCCTTTTAAGTGCTTGAAAAAGCATATCATGTGGACTTTGTTTAAAGTCCCTACCGGGATGGGGTTGGGGTTGAACACTTTTTCTGAAATTAGGGGCGCAATTTTCGCGCTTGCCCCGGGCGCCGTTTTCCCTAGATACGCCACTGACACTATCTTGTTACGTGTACCGGCCTGATGAATTCAAAGTGTGGTTTGTATAATCTCCTGAGTGCAATTCTACTCCAAACTTGTTTGAATGCAATAAATCCAGTATAGATAAACATGTTTGAATGCAATAAATCCAGTATAGATAAACAGAATAGTAAATCTTTCATTTATATTGGGGATCTATTCAGAAAGCTGAGAAGTTTCCAAATGTTAAACAGTGATGTCATTCACATCATATGTGATGCAAATTTGAGATAATGTCATCACATTAAAAAAGTCTCTTATTGACCTGAAATAAATGTATTCTTTGCATCAGTGTTTTCCTATGGTTAATCAGTGGTGATTCCTTTGGGAAGAAATGTTACTGTAATTGCTGCATCATCAACAAAAAACATGGTTTTTGCAATAATCCTTGTGTATAACCATTTGGAGAGATGTGAAATGGTGGCACTATCAACTTGCATTGTATGTGCCTTTGTGTAAACAGTACATAATATAAAGAATTTCACAATACAATGTATTTTGACCCTCGTCGGATGTTAATGAATTTTCCATTATTTTGTCTTATTTGATTATACACCTGGACCAAATTTACTAGACTCAATGCAGACGTTGGGCTGACTGTACATTCAAGATGTAGTAATTGACGGTAATGACTCTCTATATGGGGTGCAGATTGGTTTTCCATGGCAAACTAAACCATGTATCCTGGTTATTAACCATGGCAAACTGAACCATGTATCCTGGTTTTATCGTAATACTGTAAAGGTCATTCTTCATTTTGAAATAGAAGACACACAATGCTTTTGTTTTCAAAACTCTTGTTGTTTTACTTGATTTGACATTGAATTATGTATGTCACTTACGTTAGATTCCATTTAAAATATCGATAAGAAGGTAAACAAAGGCATTTTTGCGACATGATAAAGAATAGGATGAAGAGTGAACTTTGCAAGAGTTAAAGGTGCATGGTCCCCGTGTTTTAGTCAAATGTGTACGCGGGCGCACGGCGCAAGTTTCCTATAGAGACCTACGCTGTCGACTTCTCTTTGGCGCTTACGCTTTGGCCCACTTTCCCGAGTCCGAAGAAGTCCGATTCACTGTAGTCAGTGGTCCAATCACAGTTCGGCTCATGATTCGGCTGAGTGGGATGACAGCTTTAGCAAACTTCTTTTGTGATGTCATAACAAGCACATATGCACGCACCCTGGCATTACTACAGACTGCGCGATGCGCAGAGAAGACAACAAAGGCAAAGTTACTTAGCAACGCCTACGCACTTTCCTCTTGATGACAGCTCTACTTCGGTAATCTTCGTATCAATGCTAACGGTGATCGGCAGTATCATCAACAGCGCCATCTACACTACCGGGACTATGCCCCTTTAATATAATCAGGACTGAAGAAAGTGCATCCAGTTAAATCTTGGATTCTATTGAGTCATTTTTTTTTTCCAAACTGAAACAGTAATTTTCCATTTAAAAAAAAAAAAAAAAAAAAAATAATAATAATATATATATATATATATGTATATATATATATATATATATATATATATATATATATATATATATATATATATATATAATTATATATATGTATATATATTATAATACATGCTGTGGTACAGGGCTTTTACATACATGTGTGAATTCACTGCTGTTTAATGTTAAGCATGTTCCTGTTAATGTCGTTATGAACTAACTACGTATGAAGATTGTCCAACAATTATGTGTAATTTCCCGCAAATTAAATTGATTGCTTGTCAAATGGAAAGACCATACACAAAATGTACAACAAAGTAGCAGACACATATGACTTCAATCATGAATAACTGTGTGTGTATATGTGTGTGTGTGTGTGTGTGTGTGTGTGTGTGTGCGCCCTGCATGTCATTGCATGGACTTCTGTTGAGTAAATGTTCATTTATGCTGCCAGCAATACACAACTAGCCAGTCCTCAAAATCCAGTAACAATCACCACAGTCATCTGAAACTTCATTGATTTCTTGATTGAAATCAGAGAAAAACTTGTACAGACATCACTAAAAGAAAGGGGGAAAAAACCTATCAGTTGTAACACTCTGTCAACAACACTCATTTACATAGCAACACACGAACATAAACCAAACAAAATCTGCTTTGGCTTCATAACAGGGAGAACTGGTCACATTCGGGCGGAAACACCAAATTACGCTATCAGAAAACAAAGTTCAAGGAGAGGCCAATATCATCACAACTCTAATTTTTGTTGCGAGATTTTTTATCAAGGACGATTGGCCGGCCACTTGCAATCTGGCACAAAATGTATAATTCCAAGTCACATGGTATATTTGACTCCAAAGATCTTTATACATATGACTGCGTATGGAAAAATGTGGACTTTTAAATATTGAGGCTTCAAGTTAAGTTATGGTAGACTCGTGCGACTTGTATTTATGGAGTTCACTGCAATTCGTGCAGGGCAAACTCTTGTGTAAAGTTAGGACATGGGTAAATGGGAATGTCTTCTGTTTTGAATGTAGCATGAGGCTGAGCAAACTTCTTTGCTAATTCTCCAACAGATCACTCCAGAACAACAGTAATTATGCAGGGCTTGACACTAACGGTGGCCCGGTGGCCCGGGGCCACCAAAAATGAAAGTCGGGCCACCAAATTTTTAAAAAGGGCAAATTTGGTGGCCCGCTTCGGACCACCAAATTTTTTTGAAAAGTATGTCAATAAATTTGTTACTTTTTGCGCCAGAAATTAGCAGTTAAATTTCTTTAAAGGATGGATGGAATGAGTGCCTGAGAGCGAGTGTTGCGAGTTTGTCGAGGTTTATTTATGAGAAGATTATGTCCAACTTCCAATTCTTACTATGATAAAACTTAAATATTTGACTCATTTCAAAAACAGGGCTTTTAATGTGTTTTATTTTTTCTTTTTTTTTCGGGCCATCAAATTTTTCTCTCGGGCCACCAAAAATTTGAAATCGACGATATTGGTGGCCCCATCGGGCCACCAAACAAAAAAGTTAGTGTGGAGCCCTGAATTATGGATACACAGTAAAGTAAACCAAAGCCAAAATATAAATGTGACTTGAGGGAAAGCAGCAATATTGGAAGCGCACATCAGTGAAAGATGACGAAAATTGAACGGTGGATTCAAAAGTTAAGAAATTTTACAGTTTCTGGGCAGTCATTGATAGATAAGAAGACTACTACCCTTCATGGCATCCTTATGGACAATACACTTGTATTCACCCGTTCCATAAGGGAACCTGATGGCCTATGTATTAAGTCTATGGGCATTTCAGAATTCAGTATGGAACGTGTTAAGAAAATACATGTGAGGTGTTATTAAAGAATTCAACAAAATTGCATTTTTTTATGAAGAATGTACATTCCATCAACTTGCATATGTTACAGATAACGTTATTCCCTTGCTTTCTGAAAGAGGTATGTACTCTTTTCATTACGCTAGATAAGTGGAAATATGTTAAAATTTCTTTATATTTTCTTTATATCCTATACTATAATACTCGAAGTTGTTGTTGTTGTCGCGGCCTTTATGTATTTCTTGTTTTATTTCGGCGTTGCTGGTTTCTCTATCTCCTCCCGAGCCGTCGCCTCCGGGCAGTTGCGACCGGTGCCGTCGGCCGCAGGAGAGTATCCTACATCGAATGGCGCGGGTTTCGTCCCCTCTCCGCCTCCGTGTCGACGTCGAGGACGAAAAAGAAAAATTAATTAGCTACATGCATAATGCATTTTTGTGCGTGACGAAAGAGCCGAGCGTTTCAATATTCACGGAACCTGCGCTGGCCTCCTGCTTTCTCGATCTTCCATCTTTTAGCTTGCAGAGACACGGGGGGGGGGGGATACTAAAGATGATGGTGCAGCGAAATCGCTGACATCTTCCGGCGGACGCGCACGCACACACACAATGTACCTCGCAGAACTCTATACACACTCTACACTGTGTGTATATATAGTTCTGTGATGTACCTTTGCCTCCGCCTGTTACGTGTACTGAATGTATTGACGATGGTTACACGAATCTGTGTGTGCGTGATATGGACTACAAGGGCATTTACGTACAGTTCGCCATTTATATTGGCGTCCCCAAATGAAAACAACGAACGTTGGTTATGTAATTGTATTTTGCACAACTGCAGAATACTATATGCAGCTCAGGTACGTCATTTAGTTTGCTCGCCGTTTGCTCTCAAGTCCGGTGTCATTGTACGCAGACTGTTTAGGACGCGGCTAAATATATTTGCCGATCGTACCCTTACATATCAGATTACACGCGCAGCTGTGTCCATTCGTTTACTGCAGAGCTGCTGTAATCATACATATTAGGGAGCTTTAGATTTTAGACGCGCGGACGTTCAAAGGAAAAAAACATGTTCTGAGCGTGCGCAGTAGCGCGCGTAAAGTCAATCTATTTTTAGCTTGCGTCGCCTGAGTTGTTTACTACGCGTACTGGGCTATTTTCACGTCCGCACAGTTTGCGACGTAGAGAGCTTCTACATGCACTGATCATACGGGGGCGCGATTGTATTTTTTATACGTTGCGTCCCAGCGTAATCTAAAGCTACTTTTCCACACGACGCAGGGAGAGGAGAACGTCCAGAGCAAGCGTCGGCTCAAACGTCCGCGCGTCAAAATCTAAAGCTCCCTAATCATAAGATGAGCGGACGTAGAGGAAAACCTCGCTTTGCCGACCGCCTATTTTTAAAATTGCAAGTGGAAATAGAATGTGTGGTTCTATGGTCTATCAAACCAAGTTTTGGTGACAAAAAAAGAGGGAGCAAATGAAGACGAATGCAGTGATGTATATATTCTTCTTTCTTCCATAACATGGGAAAAATATTAAAGAAAAAAAATACGAGGTCGAGAGAACCTACTCCCACGGGTGCCTATTAAACCTGATGACTATGATCTCCCCCTCCCCAAATAATAACAATGATGATAATAATAATAATGATAAGGATAATGATAATAATGATATAATAATAATAATAGGAGCAATAATTGTAGGCCTAATATTAATTATGATAATGTACAATCTGAAGCAGATGTAGTTCTATATTAATATGATATATCAAGCCAAGTTTTGGTGATTAAAAACAAAAAGGAGGGAGCAAAATTATGAAGACGAAAATATCTTATTTTTCTCTCATAACGTGGGGAAAAGAAACATGAAAAAAAAAAAAACACAAAACAAACCGAGGCCTTGAGACCAGCCGTGGATTCCCGCGGGTGCCCGCGTGGATGCAAGAGCAGGGGGTAATCAAAGTCATAGTGTTAATATCTTCCCGTTTCGACGGGAATAACCTGTGGGCAGAACTTTCGGGGAATCTCATTTGCGTTTTTGGTAATTTTTCCCTGAATGTTTTTGTTTTTTGCCCTGCGGAGGTGGAAATGTGTGTGTGCGTGAGGGGGGGGGGGGGGGGGGGAGGGGTGAGGGGCAACAAGACAACTGTTGGACTTCAACGGGTGCAAATAACCCCTCGAAACTCAAGTTCTATAATAAAAGCAAGTAGTGGCGGGAATGATCCCTACCAATGGACCGGATCGCCTGGCATATACTACAAAAATGTATTATAAAATTTCTGGGAAGGGTGGTCATTTAGAAGACAGCACAATTAACGAAAGAATGAGAAGACTTTTCTTTTTATTTCTTCAATAAAAATGTGCAAAATCGTATTATGAGAAAAAAAAATAAAACCCCTCAGACCCGTGGATTTCCACGGGTGCTGCTAGTTGTCTATAATACTGTAAAAGTGGTTTCTTTCGCGGTGGTTTATTTTCGCGCTTTTAGGTTGAACCGCGAATTTAACATCACGCGAAAATGTTTTGAACTCGTCACCTGTACAATGCTATCATTACCGAATGCGAATTTAAACACACGTGAAAAAGTCTGCACCGATGGAAACCGCAACAGTTTCTGAACGCGAAAGAAACCACTTTCACAGTAATGTCTTTAAGTGTAGTAGTCTCCTTATCCAGCAATCATGGCATTGAAATTTTAAAAGTTCATAACTAGAAAGTAAATCAATTGTCCAATTTTCCTTGATGTGTTCTACTCCTATTGCTGCTTTCACTTAATCCATACCTATTTTTATGGGCTTTGGTTTCCCATAAAGTGTAAGTCCAAAGCCTGTGCTCTGTATTACCCAAGTAAGTGTGTTAGTAATGAAACAATGAGAGTAACAGAGAGCAGTTTTCAGTCTCCTGACTTCAAACAACAATTTATTCTCACTTTGTATACCTCTTAAAGTGTACATGATTTGTACATGAAAACACCACTCTTACAGAAGTGAACATCATTAACCATCAATGCTTTGCAACTGACCCTTCAGAAGGACTCTTGTCCATTTTTGACAAAAAACGTGAATCTCTATGAAGGATAAGTACAACAGTGTGACAATCTGAGCATTTACAAACTTGGCCATCACACACCATTCTGCCTGCAGTTGAAAAATAAATATTCCATAAATTCATTGAGAAAAGGAAAATAGAGACACTGTTTCAGTTGGTCATATTGTACAATACACATCATAAAAAGTACCAACATCTCCATATTTCTGTCAAAAACAAAATAATTTTCCATTAGATGCATCCCCATCTGGCACCACATGATGTGAAACATTGGCTAACAAACAGCACAGGTGGAGGAAAATCAAGTAAGTAGTCAACTTGCATTCTGTAGGCCAAGACTGCACTGACACAATGTGGATGACACCAACTTTCCATCACACAGGATAGCATCACTCAGAGCACAGTATGGCAGCTAACCCTTCTGTGCTAGGGACTATGATCAGTGTGTACAATGCTACAGGGTTTTCTGTGTCAATCAGCACTCAAAACATGCAAAGGATTATGGGAGTAATAAAAGAATTCTCCTTAACAAGGTTGATGGGAATGCATTTTTTTTTTTCCTTTGGATGCAGTTTCTTTGAAGAAACACCATTTTCTGAAGGGGAAGGGGAGCATGACTTAATACTTTATCCAACAATTTGCAAGGCTTCACACTGCCTGCAACTCCCTCTAGTCAATAGTTTCGAGACTGCTTGCAACAATTGACTTGCTTGTTTTCTAGGCTCCGCAAATCTATGCATATGTATTGAAGTTGTTTTCTTGTGTGCAGTTCAGTTTTCTGGTATGTATGCATCCATGTGGAAATTGTAACTTTGAATCAAACGAAACAAAAATGTGTAGTAATACACAAGCATCTAACAAGTTATAAATGACATCACAGACCAGTGCCCCATCCATACATGTGCCTACAATTAGGACAACAATGTGACATTGTTACTTTATCTGAATTAACATGACAGCACCTCTGACAAATTACAAGACAGTGCATCAAAGTGCCGCATATAAATCTTCTCTGCAGAAATTAAAAGTTGTACATTTGCAGGCAGCATATATTACTGTATATGCCAAATATTTTTTTCATTTTTCACAAATTCTGCGAGTCAGGTGCTTTTCGCAAATTTAAAGACACATGAAAATATTGACTGATCCCGATATGAATGTGACATGCACGTATACATTTCTATGCTCAGTACATGTACAATGTACTCCACGATCGCAAATTCAACCTCTCGCGAAATCATTAGTAAGTCGCGATTCATGAAGTTAGACTCGCTAAATATATGGGGTATACAGTATGCAAACTGCTGGCACCATCAATACAAAAGCAAGTCACAAGTTAGCACATAATCATATTTTCAACATTGTCACTGCGCAGTTAAAATCTTTGCGCTAACGAATGCATACACAAAACAGCAGTACAGAGTCAAAGTTGTAGGCTTTCTAAACTGTGGAATAGACACAATTGTGTGCTGGAAAACTGTGATGGTGTGGGGAACTGAACGTTGTGCATCTGTGTGTGAGGTTGTATGCGGCTAAAACATAAACAAAGCTTCTCTCCAACAAGTGATACTGTAGTTGAATAGTGGATAACTTGTGTTTATCTTCGTACATTTATTGGCTAAAAAAACTTGCTCTTCCTTAAATCTTCTGCTGGTGTTCAGTGAGAGAACATTCTCGTCCTACTTCATGCACACAGTGTGAAAATGGAACTCCGACAAAAATGTGCCGCGGTGCGGTCAAACCCTACCTATGCCAAATCGATTAAGACTACCTTAGGTTAAGCCTCAACTTGGGCAAAATTCAACTTATGCAGTGAACTTCGTTACATAGATCTACACTGAAGTGTCGGTCTGAAATTTACTGCAACTAGGACAATATTCAACTCAACTTATTTCCACACAGGTAGAGTTGACTATTCGTTATCACTAATTTCAACACACCTTGGTATAACTAAGTCCATTGTGCATGGTTATTAGGGTGAGAAGGCAAAATCATGTATATTTCTGAAGAGTCATATCTGTCAATTTCTATCATAATATCATGTTACAGGAAAAGCTGCCTCATTCATATATAACGTAATGGATAACCCACTCAAAATTGCACAAGGCCTTCATTGACATCAGAATACTTCAAGCACAGAACATGAATTCTAGCTTCGTAAAGGATACTGCCGACGACATCTCCGAGGTGCCCTCCTTTTGGGCAATGTTTGAAGTACTTGTCCTAGACATTCTATCAACTGATTGGCAACCTTAGGTAGTAGGTGCAGAGAAAGTGCTATGCCCAACACAAAATATTTGCGCTTTCATATACCTCCTACTCCACAAGAACTCGGCTAATCTCAAACATGAACTGAAAATTTACTGTGGAAACGTATCAACTGTATTGCAAATAGCTAGCTAAAACACAGACGCACACATGAAATCCAACAATATTTGTAGATCACGGTGCTACAGAAGAGATGCAACATGTACCCCACTTTGTTCCATAAAAGATTTTAAAAATAATAATAATAATTAAATGCTAATGAGCATACTGCATCTTAGTGTATTCAACCTTGTGTAAATTTCAGACAAATGTTTACATGATCATTCTTCAGCAGATAAAACACAACATAATTTAAAAACAAAGAAATGCCAACCACTGTCTTCTGAATGCCATACTTGTCATGAAAGAAGGAGATTCATAACATGGTGCTCGAATACCTCTGTGCAACTGCAGACAAAATATAAGAGACAGGCTATGCACGATACTTTTACCCTACATTCAGACGATCCCCCGGGAAGCGGCGGAAGTTTGGAGAGATTGTATCTTTTTTACAATCGACCGTCCACTCATACAATGAAATTCCCCGCCAAAAGGGGGACAAAATCACGGCTGGTGGTTTCAGCTGTGTGTTAGGGCACCGTACGTGGCGCTGTAGGGCGCGTGATTGCAAATTTATATGATTGCCTGATTCGCCACCACATTTTCAGCATGCGCACTTATGAGGAAAACATCTGTGCGAGAGATCAAGGTCAGTCCACCACCAAAATTTTGTTGCCAGACTCGACAAGCTTGCCGGGGAAGCGGGGAATGTCCCACCAAGCGTTCACACAATGGGATTGTCGGGGAAAGTTCTGGCAAACGGGGCATTCCCAGCAAATTGGGGGATCGTCTGAACACAGTGTTAATTGATGGGACTTCCCTAAAAGAATCACTTACAAAGCAAAATAGATATTACAGTAGTAGGTGAAGCCAGTTGGCAAGGTTGGTAGCAGGCCTTCTAACTCGGTCAAATAAAATACTTTGCTCCACAAAACCCTTTACAATTTATGGATGCTTCTTTTCCTAAAGCCAAGCCACATATGCTGTAGCATTTCATTCACCTGCTCTCTCCCATTAAGTTCCTAATATTGCCAAGAATTCGCTAAGTTGTTGCTAGGTAGCACAAGCCTCTGGCGAGCTTTGTAGTTAAGGGCAACTTTGGTGAACAAAGCACGCATGAAATCTTAATATATTACAGATTCAGTTTATTGTGTGAAATGTAAAATTCCAATCATTTCCCTCAGAAAAGCACCAGACATGCCCCAAAATTTTCTTTCTCTACTAATGATGTAATCTTTGGGAATATTTCAATGGACATAGTTTCACAGGGAGCGGCAGAAAGACCATTTTTACTTCAAATCTAGCAAAGGACAAATGCAGACATATTTTAACCCATTCACTACAGGAACCTGGCGGCCTGTGTATTAAATCTATGGAGATTTCAGAATTTGGCATGGAACGGGTTAAGAGAATGGGGGGGGGGGGGGGGTCGGAAGAAGGAAAGAAGTGGCTGTAAGTCCATCATCAACATGCAGTCCTCCTTTCTCCATTCCATTGTGACACTCCTTTCAAGCTGCTGATGTCGTGATATGTACACAGAGATTCAAACTCCCGGGTCTCGTCAAGGACGCCTCTTTCGGGAGCTGCTGGATTTAGTGCAGCGAAGTCAAGGAAAAAACACAACAGGTCCATCCAGATACACAAATACAAATTTGAGAGCAGTGAAAGAACATCTACAAAATCACTTCAAAGAAAGGCCTACTGTCTGCAGAGATGTACTGAAATACATTGGCGGTGTTGGCTTAGTAGAGCAGAGACTAGAGTTTTGTTGGAATCCTGTCATTTGACATGCACTGGGCATTGAGAATAGCATGCATGACTAATGACATTATCCCCCATCATATCAGTAACCTCCCTTGTTCACTTTTGGAGTCATCCTTTTAACGTTTGCAAAGGGGCTAGTACTTTTAGGACAGGATGCATACTCTTTTAGAGGCGACTAATGCAAATTGTAAAATCATCATTGGATGAACTGAAGCTACTGGCCTTGGAGTGTGTAACTCTATGATGGCAATGCCGCTGCAATCATCTTTAATACTACAGTATATGCTGGCATTTGAACAATAACTACAGTATGCAGATTTTCATAGGCTCTTGCACAGCTATGCTCAGCTTTGGTGAGTATAGCCTACGACCGTTCACTTTCAAAGCAGCTTGATGACTTTAGAAAAACGGCGAGGTATCAAACAGAAATCCTGAAAGGCTGACAGGCTGTTGCAGAAGTTGTTTTAATCTTGACTTGGCTGTAATCGCAGATCTCTTCTGCAGTGAGGACCCCATTTTGATAAACACTGTTACTATAAAATGCAGCCATGAAAATCGAGTCCTCCAATGTGCATTTCTGAGGGGCCGACTGTCAAGATCAGTTGATTTTGGGAGTTGCGACAAGCGAATATCTGATTTTGCGAGTTGCTGCTAGCTGCAGAGTGTCTAGAGATGAGGCTTAGTTATGTAAAGTTACAAATAAGCACTACTGTAAAAGCATAAATTTTCGAAGTGTTGAAATTTTTCAGCAAATTCCGTGCAACCAGAAACTGGCACGAAAAATAAAAACATGTGAATATTTTTGCATGTTACATGTTCCACTAATGAATGTCTTGATTCCGCAGAATCAAAAACATGCCAAATTTATTTTAACAGGCTGGTGCAAAAAATTACCCACGCAAAAATATCCACTTTAACAAAGTATCAAGGCTTATGGCAAAGGATATTGTCTGTCATCATCTCTGTCCTCATCCACAGGTTCTCTCTTAATCTTCTTCTCCTTGGCCGGCCTCTCCCTGACGTCGGATTCTCGCCGGGAGGATTTCTCCTCCTTCACCTCCCTCTCTCGCTCTCTCTCCTCCTGTACATCCAAGACAAGACACGGATGTATAATCAAACAATACAAGAACTTTCCTATAATGGGACAATGCACCCATCATCATCAATCTCCTCTTTCTCCAATACAATGGCATTTATTTTTTTAAGAGCCCCATAAAGAGCCGCATGGTGATTTTGAGTTGTCCTCATGTAAACAATTTGGGACGGTGTAATTTCTGAATTGTTTTGAAGTATTCATATGAAATTTGGCACTATCTTGGTATGGATGGATGAAGATATATGTAATATTTCGAAGCATGTGCTTAGTGTAAAAAATTGTGGGTCAAGGTCAAATTTTAGAACTTTATCACAAGTATTATCCCCCCATATCTATTTCTTTCAAATGTTTTTTTAATGAAACTCAGTGTATGCATGCATTACATAATAGAGACTTTTTAGGGAATTTTCTGAGTTATGGTGTCAAAGATTAAGTAAAAATACATATGTATTTTTCCTTCTTGTTTAGGAATGCATTGTTTAGGGGAAAAAAGAAAAGAAAAACAAAACAAAACAAAAACCTAAATAAACAGACAGTCTAAAATGCTGCAAAAGGGTAATAATTGGCATCTCTGCTGTAGAGTCATGGAGATATGGCAACTCTACTCGGATGGTGGATGCAATTGGAAAAGAGAGCTTTAGGGTTAATTGATGACTTTTGAGGACAAAGCTTACCGTTCTGTCACCGTTGAAGGCGCTGCTGGAGCTAGGGCCATCCCCAAGGGACGATCTCTTGCTGCTCTTGCTTTCATGACCTGCATGGTAGAAAACATTACGGCAAAACTCTTGACTAACATTTGACTACACAAACGGTACGTCTGTGACCAATATTTGACTATGAAGGAATTGCATGTTCATGGCTAATATATGACGATGAAGAAACTGCACAATTTGTATTTTCCTGTCTCTATTTTGGTATGGCAAGTTGATATTCAGGGCCTGTGTTCTCCCAATTAGCTATAAATGTCTTTGAGGTACCAGGTAGCTTGCAGATTTTCTCATAAACAAGGTCTGGATCACTGTACAGGAGTAATTGAAACCCTAAGACTTTGCAACTGTTCACCTGCTTATATTCCCATCAATGCAAATCAAAACTTGTAAATTGTTATGTATCAGATGGTTTGCCATAATGTTGATGCCATGTGCTGGCATAGCGTGCCATAGTGTTGTTACTACGCACTCGAATAAAATGGAACTCAAATGTGAGTCTCCTGATCGTGCTGTTTGTTCGTAGTCGAGTCTGAACCCAACAAACTGGCAATGAGGTGGTTCAGACTTAACTACACACAGCACAATCTTGAGACTTACATTTGGGTTCCATTTTATTCGAGTGCGTAGCAACAAAACTATGGCACGCTATGCCAGCACATGGGCTTTACATTATGGCAAATCATCTGATACATAACATAAATTTAAAGACAAATGGTACACAGACAAATGTTACACTGCGATATCATAATAGCGACTCCTTATCACACTCACTACATCATACACTGATAACTTGTATTCTATCAGTTTTGGACATGGCTGAACTGAAACCTCTAAATCGCCACAAGAAATTGGTCTCTAATCTAAGATACAACTTACTCCACTTCCCAGTTTGTTTTGTTTTAATGATTTGTAACAATGTCAACAGACAGCACAGAGTCAAATGCTACACTGTGATGTAATAATACTGCGTCATGAACACACTCACTACACCATGCACATGTACTCTATGGCCCGAATTCACAAAGGTGGTACAAATGAAACCATGGTTTAAACCATGGACAAAAACAATGGAGCGCCAAGTGTCGCATGGAATATTTCGTTATGAAATCAGTCATTTCGTCCACGAAATGATAATTTCGGTAACGAAACGGTCATGTTGTCGACGAAATGACCAATTTTGTAACGAAATATTTCATGCGACACTTGGCGCTCCATGGTTTTTGTCCATGGTTTAAACCATGGTTTCATTTGTACCACCTTCGTGAATTCGGGCCTATCAGTTTTCTACGTGGCTGAACTGTATACTCCAAATGAACACACAAGAGACTGGTCTCCGAGTGTTCTACGACACTACATTATGATTTCCACTTACCCAGTTCATTTGTTTTGTGCCTCTTTGCTTCGTTGTTGGCATCCCCTGCCGAGTGGTCCCTCTTCTTTTCACTCTTCTTCTCCTTCTCCTTCTCCCGGCTTCTCTCTCGTTCAGACTCGTGTACCTCCATCAGCACTTCCCTCTCGCGGGAACGTTCGCTGCTCTGTGTTACCATGGCAACAAAGTTTCACACATCGAGGTTATCGTACTGTGTACTCTGTTGATCATCAGACGCTAAATCTGTTGGGTTTTTTTCGCTCTTGTTGTTGTTGTTAAGGGCAGCTTATGGTTTGCTTGAGTAGTCTTGATAAATTCAACAAAGGCACTGTTTGAATTTGTTTTCAGTTTTAAAATGTTGCCATATGCTATGCTGCTATGCTACCATAGTCACTTTAAATCAAATTTCAAATTCATTCAGTTTTCTGCACTGAATCTAATATCTCACAAATGCAAAAGGTCAATTCTTTCAATAACTGGACATACTATCTGTAAATTTGAACATAGTACAAATCCATGTACAATAAACTGAACAGAATGAAAAGATGTGTTGATTTGGAGATTTTCGGGATAAAGGAATGAACAATGTGACTGACGGAATTACAGTAGAATGGTAGGATTGCAATGCAGAAGGCTCTCATTTAATAAGCATATAGCTTGAAGAGACGACGGCCTAAAGAAAATATAACATGTGTATGCCTATATTGAGTGAACATAACAAAAAAGAAGCTAGGTTACTTGTGTCTGATTTCATGTGAATAAGGAGCTAAGAAAAAAATATATATTAGGGGTGAAAAAAAAAGAAAGTATATCACTTCAAAGAGGTGCAAGTTTGTGAGTGACTATATTACAGTACTTGATATTTCCCAGACAATCAAGTTATGATAAACTATTTGATAAATGGTTTATTAGCGTGGTGATATTTGTTCATACATGTAGATCTCTTATGGTGACAACATAGTTTTAAAAGCTTTTGTTTGCTGGAGTGTTGTTATTGTGCTTTTTTTTTCATGCCTTTTGACCATCATCGCAATATCAAATTTTGTCTTTACGGTCTTTACTGTGACCACTACATATTGAGTAACTTGAATTCATATCACACATGTCTGGTGCAATTTACTGGCTGATAATCTCTTTGGTATCCATGTAAACATCCTCGACATAAAGAAATATGATAATCTGCTTAAAGCATCACAATACAGCGCTTGACATAGACGAATGACAGTTTGCAACATTAGACCTCACACAGGAATACTGACATTATCAGCACGGTCTTTCACGATATGATGGGGATGTAATGATCTTTGAATGAGGCATAACACAGCAAGAAATACAATAGAAAGTGTATACAAACGTCACAAGTTACTGAGGATAGTATCAGAATAGGAGTTATTATTTGTCACTCCAACCGAGAAAGACAAAAAGGATTTGTTACACGAACAGAAACAGTTAAACTGGCACACTAATGAGCTACAGCAATTCTTCAAACGTCAACAATAAATTCAAGACTATGGAACAGGTAGAGATCTGTGCCCCATCTATTGGCATTTCTTGAATCACACAGATAAAGCTAAGCATTTAAACAGTAGATGAGAGCAAGAGGATAGGATTACCTTGCTTCTCCTGTGTTTAGTAGAAGGCGGCTCTCGCCCGAGATCAGGGGAGCTTGCACTAGAGACCTGTGATACAGTGCAGGGGGGTTAGTGAGTTAGTGCACACACAGAAGGTGAGACGATTACAAAGCTGCCTTAACCATACATGACCCTCACTGTAACCACTGACCCAAATTAAAAAAGAAAACCTTACTTTTAACTTTTAATCACTATGTGAATTAGTTTCCTCTAGGAAACAATAACACACACATAGATAAATTTCTGATCTTCAAATCACACACACACACACACACACACACACACAAAATGTCTGATTTGTAAGATACTAAATTTGTAAACCCGACGCTTTGACCCTCCCTATCCCCCCCCCCAAAAAAAAAAAAAAAGAAAAAGAAAAAAAAGAATGGAGCTCTGCAAAGTAATGAAAGGAAACCTCTCGATAAGCTGCTTTTTCAACAAAAATGTAATGGGGTGTCAGTAATAACAGTCATATCTTCATTCTCATATTCTTTAACTTTGTTGTTATTGTGGGATGGGGGTGAAAACATAATTTCTGATATATTTGTCACACAACAGTATCTATCAAACTTCCAAATGAGGTTTTTTTTTTCGGTCAACATTTCAAAAAATGGTGTGATTACAGTATTATCTTTATAGCACTACATATCGATCACAAACTTTTCAAAATGCAATCTTAAGACTTTCAAAATCTCTCTCACAGATAAGCAATGCGTATCTCCTGAAGATCTTTTTTCCTTCAACTAATTAATGCATGTTTACAGCCGAAATGGTTAACATAATTCTTTAATCATAATTCAAATATACATTCTCTACTTATAAATTATTTCTTTCTCTTTCTTTACAGTTTGATATCAGTGTATTTTTATATCAGACTTAATGTTCTCTGAAATTTGATGTCGACATTTTTACACCCTATGCCTGCATAAAGCACATTTTATATTAGAAAAAAACTGATGTAATGTAATAAGTTTTCTTAGCTACTCACTGCAACATCAAAGCACACCACAAGATAATTTCAAGACATTTATAAAGCCAAACAAAAATCATAGTAACAAGACTGTTATCACCATAAATACTGAAAGAACGAAGAAGACACATACATGCATCCCCAACAGTAAAGTATTTCATGATATCACAAACTGTATGACAATTAAGACTTGAAAAACAGAAGCTGAAAAATCGAAGGCCATTCATACAGATGTGCCCTTTTCCCATACTATCACTGTAAAAAGATATCAGCATTGAAATACCTCAGATAACAAGTTCAGGAAAATACAGGCTATCTAAACAAATAATGTCAACTATTCTCTACAAAAATGTCCATTAATCTACAAACTAAGATCTACTGCTCAGCAAACTAATAACTACTGCTCAAGAACTTCAAAACCAGCTAATGTCATCATAGCACTCAAGTAACGATGTAAATGACACTATCTCTTAAATGAATACTTACAGCTGCTGATCCATCCGTTCTTCTCCTTTTATGTTCTGCATTGGGAAGAAAGGATTTTCAAAAAGAGGATGTTATTGGTTTGGGGATACTGTACATGTAACCTCTTTTGCATAATTTGCATTTTTCTATTCTTTTTTTTTTTAAATCAACTTTTTGTATGAACTGAACTATTATGAACTTCGCTTGTTTATATCATGAATGCAAGCAATTGTGCACATCTTTACAAGTCCATAAAATATTTGCCCGTTCTCGTTTTTTCATGCTACGTCAGTGGAGGACAAAATTCACACAAATTTCTACACAGCAAAACATTTCTCATTTGTAGCATTTGACAGATATAAGATTACTTTGGCTCTTATACTGACTGTATGGTAAACGTACACATATGAATATAGTACGTGGGAGGGTGTACTATTGAGGATTGATATCGAATCTACCATGTGTGCATGCAGTTGCCAATCATTCTCACTCCATGAGATTTCAGACTTTTTTTACTTCCAGGTGGCTTTTTATATGTCAAGCCATATTTGTGAAGAGTTGTAAAATGACAGAAGAAATGCTTCCTCAACTAAATGTATGCTTCTACATGTCTTCCTCCAAATGAATACACACATTTCAATGCAAAAAAAAAAAAAATTGTTAAATCTTTAAAATGAATACCTCATTCACCCCATCCCCTATATTTACCCCATCCCCTATCTCGATCCCAAAAAAGAGAGATAGATACAGATAGAGACAGACAGACAGACAGACAGACAGAGACAGACAGACAGACAGACAGACAGTCAAACAGACAGGCAGCCCAGCAGACAGAGAAAGAGAGGTGGTTGCTTTGCCATCTCTCCCCTGCTCACCTCTGTCGGCCGAGCTCATGGCCGGCGACTCTCTCCTTGACGACGACCCTCCCGACCCCTGGCTAGAGTTGGAGGCGACACTCTCCTCCCTCTGGCTCCTCTCCTTGGATGACCTATGACCCTCGTCCTTCTCCTTGGTCTTCTCTCGGTGCGAGGAGGACTTCTTCTCCACCTTCCTCCCTCGTTCCTCCTCCCTGCCATCCACCTCTGCCTTGGGGGCCACCATGTCCTCCGAGCTGTGGCTCTTGTGATCTTTGCTGGCACCTTCAGGGGGGAAGCATTTCACCGAGTGTTTTTGTCAGTGATTTTCAACACTTCGCGGCGGAGGCGTAAAATAAAAGTCACTTCAAACCCTGTCCAACATTTCACAATTCAAATCTGAGCCAAAGCAGGCCTCTTAATAATTGACGGTCATCGATGCCTCTTTGGTTGGCTGTGATGCCCCCAGAAAAATATATTCTCAAGGCCACTGAATACCTGCCCTTTTCCTTTTGGTCATCATGCCCTTTTTCTCTTGACTGTTGTTTCTCCATCATATCAAGCATATCAAAAGACCAATAAATTTATTCAGACTTACATAAATGTGGTATCGTCAGTATAATATGTGTGTGTTATATTGCAATTCTGGTACCAAAGTGTCGTACATTGTGCTATTGGCATTTTAGAAACAAAATGGCCTTGGTGCCCTTTTCACCAAAATAAACTGCCCTTTAAAAGTGGCCGTAATGCTCTTTTGAATGGCCTTTGGGGTATCCACGGACACTTTGCCCCAAGATTAAAGTGCCCTGTCAAAAATCGTTGTGACCTTCAAAAATCTTATTTCCAGCCCTGCAAAGCAAGTAAAATTGATGACCCCAAAAATCACTGTTCTTCTCACCCTTTCCGTCATCCCTGTGTGATTTCTCGCCGCCACCAGACTTCTTGTCTGACGACCTTTGAACTTTGGCCTCCTTGCCAGCCTTCTCCTCCTTGGGAGCCTTGTCTTCCTTGGAGACTTTCTCTTCCTTCACCAGTCGACTGCTTCCACTGCCATCTTTGTGATTCTTCTCTTCCTTACGACTCTTGGACTTGCCGCCCTCCGTCGACCTGTGACAATTCACAAGCGACGTACGTTACATCCATCTCTTACGTCTCAAAGTCAGTTTGTTTTGACATGTTACCCAGTTTCTGTAAATCCTAGCCCACATATAAGCACTTGAAAATAGTCCCTAAAGAGCTTAGATAAAAATGATGTGGTAGATAGAGTAACATAGGATAGCACAAAGCATCATCTGAAATGTCTCAGCAAAAATGTACCACAAGACATTTTGATGCAGCCAAATAAAATAAAAACAATGGGGACAGACAAGACGAAAATCGCTATTCAGGTAAACAGTGAAAAACACAGATTTAACAATAATGGTCATCTTCTGTTGTCATAACATCTTGTTAAGTGTGTAGATAACACCTTTCACAGCAGCTGCCAGCAGCATACTTACTTGGAATCTGCCTTTTTGGAGCCTGACACTTGCGTGCTGCCCGAGGGTTGGCTTGATGTCTTCACAGTAGCACTGTTGGACTTTGAGGCCGAAGACTTTCCGCTGACTTGCGAGGAGCTGGCCGATTTGGACGACTTGGTTCCCGACGAAGACTTACTGGAAGAGTCCCGGCTCGACGAAGTTTTGGAACTGGATGACTTCTCGGCCGAGTGATCCATGTCTGAGATGAGCATTTTCAAGATTTTCAAGATTTTCATGATTTTGAACAGTGGTGATACATTTGCACTTTGTACAATGATTTTGTATCCCTTGTAAAAAGTCAAGACCCAACTACTATTCAAGGGCCTTGCAGATGTACTACACATACCATTAGTGATGATGCATCAACTGGACATGTTCTCAAAGATGACTACAGTACTAGGGCCTACACACAAAAAAAAGCAACAACAAAAAACCCAAATATGCATATTCTGAAATGGACACGCACTGCCTTCATTTGCTAGAACCAATACTGTGACACCCCCCCCCCCCCCCCCATCAAAGCAAATATTGGATTAGGCATGTCAATTACACGTCAACAAAAGCTACCCTGAACTCAACTAAACAAGTAGATTTGGTCAAGTGTTCTTTGTTGTGTTTTGTTTGTTTGCTTGTTGTTTTTTTCTGCCACTGACACTGTTCAGGCCACAAAGTCAAACAACTCTCTGAAGATACATAGGCCTACTACGGATGAAGCAAGGAAATGCAATAACAGATCACTGCAACCAATCAGCACAACCTCCCACACCAAACAAAGAAACTAGACGACTGGTACCTTTGCCCTGGTCTTCCTTTGACGAGACCCCATTGACAAGGGTGCTGCTCTGGCTACCAGAGATTGAGGTGTTGCTAACTGATGAGGCAGACTTCCCTCCGGTAGCTTCAGCCGACTGGCTAGCAGGCGCTGCTGCAACATTTGGCTTCTGTACAACAAAGATTAGGACATTATCAATTAGTCTTTGATAAAAAGAAAATTTTATAAAAAAAGAACACATAAAAAGTCAAAAAAACAGGTCAGATTAATACCAATGTACTCAAAACTTACCAATAAAACATTATAATTGATATATGTATTTGAAAAATAAGAAGGGTTATTTATTTATTTATTTATTTATTTATTCAAGATTTATTCATTTATTCAAGATTTCATGCGTGTTCACAAAATAGGAATGCATACAAATGTATGCAAGTACATCTCATATAGCCAAGACAAAATATATACAATAAGTATACATTGATAAGAAGCAGTTACAGGATAGTATACAGCTCCACTAAGAGAGCTACATTATTCAAGGTAACGAACACGCAAAGGAATTGCAACATAAGCTTAAAGCTTGAAAATCGTTGCAACCCCCGTGCACACAATCTATATGCTTGCAAATAGTTTAAATGATACATGATAGGAGTTGGGGGGGGGGGGGGTTAGCCCTAATAATGAGACAAATAGTGGATTTCCTTACAGCTTCTTTCTTTTGTTTGTTTTGTACAGGGTTGATATATATATATATATTTTTTTTTTGGGGGGGGGGCATTTCAGAGATATCACATTACTATTCTCTCAGACAATGGCAATAAATGATTTAATGGCATGCAGAAATGTAGATATATCTAGTAACCCATGTAAATTACAGCTAAATTTCACTAAAATTGTGAATAAACAAGAAACACAATGTTATCATAACAGAAAATGAAGGAAACATGAAATGTAAGCAAAAGGATTTTCCCCTGTAAAAGCAGCAAAGTGTCTACACAAGATAATCTCTCAAACCTCACTGCAGTGACCCGAGGTTCCATGACATTTGCTCCTGCGACAATCGCTTCCAAGAAGTATCTGCACGCTAAGCCACACGTACAAATAGTACATTCTACCCATTAACATAACCCTAATCCTAATCCTCACATCAAATTAAAGCTAAAACCCTATCACAACCATAACTCAAACCCAAAGTCCTGGAGAAAATAAGACCGGAGCAACTGTCACAGGGACAAATGTTGTGTCACCGTGACCTGAAACCAAACATTACACGAAACATTCAAGACGATTGCCTCACCTCTTTGAAGTGAAACTTGTCCTCTGGAATCATGGCTGGTCTCCTAGCCTTCAGCTGACCAGAATAT
The DNA here is from genome assembly GCF_040938485.1 of Diadema antillarum. Lineage (NCBI taxonomy): Eukaryota > Metazoa > Echinodermata > Echinoidea > Diadematoida > Diadematidae > Diadema > Diadema antillarum. Next base: position 550,977 of record NW_027271035.1, on the reverse strand, counting down.
CTAATGACCAACACAAAGGAATCATGGCATTACACTTTGCTCACAAAGTTAAATTGTTATTTAAAGTAGTGCCATTGTCACAAGGCCTGTCAAAGGGGACAAATGATGAAGAGTTATCATTATTATTGTTGTATAATGGAACCCTTATTATAAGGAATTCCACAGGACCAAGGAAATCACCTTGTGTCAATTGTCCTGTGGTGCCTATTAATGGAAAAGGCAAGTGAAAAGAAAGTGTTTGAATCAGCAGGGTCACCTTGGTGTAAACACGTTTTCTGAACACTTAATAACAAGGTTCCATTGTAGTAGTTTGTTATTGAAACATGTTATGCGGTTTATAAACTTCGAGATTGTTACCATGTTCTTGTGTCTTTATAGCAAGATTTTTAACAATAAAGAAACTTAAAACTTGAAACCTGAAAAAAAAAAGGAAGCAATACAAGATATTTGAGAGAAAAAAAATGTAACACAAAATGAATACGATACCAATGTTCTGTAGACTAAAGATCTTATTTGCAAGTTCATTTCTATGAAGACTCTTGCAGAAGTCAGTGACCATGTTAATATGATCACATTCTATCAACTGATTCATTGCTGTGCCACAATGTGCTAGGTTGATATGTTTGCCGGCTACCTTGGTCAAACCACGAGGGGGTCAGTGTAATTCGCGTGGTCAGCTCTAACACACATGACCTTCAGTTAATGTCCAGAAGGGCATCCCTTACACCTCTCCAAAGAGGATGGCTTGATAACGCACAACATTGCTCTGCCAGGCTAAGCCTTTGGACCCAAGCCTCTTCGACCATAAAGTTGAAACGTTCTCATGAAAATCAACTCGCTGCCTTTTTGTTTTTTTCTGTTCAAATAATCACATAGAATTCATTAATATGAAAATTTATCTACATTTCCTTACCACACTGTCGACCATCACAAATCAGCAGAAGAAAAAGTTGTATCACACAGTTGTACAAACTCTAATCAGTTTTGTTTTGTTTTTCTAATTGATAGGTTTACCTACCCCATGGCCAGTGCATAGATGTCTGGTCTCTTCTCCTTCTCCTCCACCTTGATTTTGTCCACTCGCTTCTCCAACACCTGGCCCAGATTCTGGACCAGCGGGAAGTAGGGCAGGATCTAAAAGGAAAGGCAGCATCAAGAATAGCATTATTCACAGATCATGCAAGTAACAACTAGAAGTTTGCACTCTTGTTAGATGGTAGCATAGGTGATTGGTTGTGACTTACAGAATCTATTAACGACATAATTTCTTTGTTCCCTTATCTGCTGCAAAATAACTTGAATTTACACCGATATGCTAACTGCACTTTCACACTTGTGTTTCCATGAAGAAAGAATCCTTGGGACACTATCTTTTCATGAATTTGAATGACAACTAGGATAATTAAAAGCACCACATTTGTTACATAGCGATGTTTCTAAAATCAGTTTACACTCTCCTACTTTTGAACATGCTACACACACACCTTCACCAACAGAAAATTCTGTAAACTTCTTGTTCTATACAATTATGATAACATATGAACGTATCTATACAACGCCCTACACTACCAAATGAGCTGTTCATTCAGAAGAATGGTTTTCTCCAGTTCTCTTAACCATACCTTGGTCAGAAGGATGAGAGTGTTCCGGATCTGTGTGTACTCCTTGGACTCCAGGCAGCACACGACTGCCTTGGTCAGCTTGTACTGCCACTTGTGGCACACGTGTCTGAAGTTCTCGTAGTCCAGCTGGTCAGCCTTGTTACTGGACTCTGTGCCGCTTGCTCTCAGGACAGTAACGAAACCTGGGAAGTTCCCGCATTCCTGGCAAAAATGCAATGATATAGAAATCACACACACTGAATCAGAATACGAAATAACAAACAGCATTAACTCTTCTCCACTGGAAAAAAAAGTTCTACTTCGATTGATTGCATGCATTCATATCTGTAGGAAAATCTAATCTTTATTCTTTTCTTTGGATTTTCTTTGACAGGCCTGTACATTACAAGCATTGCTTTTTAGTGGGTCCCTCCCGTTTTTGCGGAACATGTATTAAATTTTGCTATGACTCTTACAGCAAGCATATTTGGACGTTATTTCAAAAGAAAGATATTTGGATATTATTTCAAAAGAAGCATATTTGGATGTTAATTCAAAAGAAGCATATGTGGATGTTATTTCAAAAGAAGCATATTTGGATGTTATTTCAAAAGAAGCATATTTGGATGTTATTTTAAAAGAAGCATACTTGGACGTTACTTCACAAGAATTATAATTGCTAAATGCTTTAACTGTATCATCTTTTTCACATACCTTGTTAATGAATTGTCTGTTGGAAATTGAAATAAATTGAAATTCTAACTGAATTCATTTCTATTTATCTATTCATTTTCTTTTCTTTATCTTGCACACATTTGCCCCTATGAGAGAATGTGTTCAAACACTCGGTCTACTTGAACCATTGCCCTAATCATGTTGCTAACTAGCTAGTATTGAATGTATCTTCAGTTGGTGCCATACCCTGTCGTAGATGTCTTTGTTGCTGTGCCACCTCATGACAGTTTCCATCATGGCTGACAGGAAGCGACCATAGCGGCTGGCCTCATTCTCCGTGCAGCTGGCCACCGTGTACGTGATGTCCTGAAACACCTGGTTCACACAAAAGAAATTGAAGAATTCAAAATATGTATACAGATTTAACTAGGCATTGGAGAAATCCTTGAGTACCAAAGTGTAATGTCATTGCCATTCATTGCCATGGAAACTGGTTCCAAACAAACTCATCTGGCCAAAGTGTTTATGCGTGCACCTGGTTCCAACCCAAGCTATAATAAAAGACTGTGACATCATTACTTCGGTACTCTATAGGGGAATGACTGGCTAAGGTGGTCAGAGTCAAATGAAGAATTTTGTTTGTTTTGCAACACAAACTCCACATCCACTCCTGCAGATGATACAAACTTTTTTAAGTATGGAAACAACTTCGCAATTCTCATTCATCATATTTTTTCCCATCAAATCTCGTCGATTATTTCTTGTTTTACATGAGATTTTTACAAGATTCTTCCTTACTTCCTGACATTTGGTATGAAAGAGATGCACCCTTACATATCCATCAACTTTATTATGACTGTACCACAGACCTCGACATAAGATTTCAGACAAGCTGTTCTGTCAAGATGGTGCTCAGGTTTGGATAGAGATCAATTTAGTGTGCAGAATTTCCCAGGGAATAGTAATAATAATAATAATAATAATGATGATGATGATGATGATGATGATGATGATGATGATGATGATGATCATTATTATTATTATTATTGACAGTGCTTATATAGCACATAAGACAAAGTGATAATGTCCCCATATGCTCAGAAGTGAGAACCTATCTCTGTTCTTTCAACTACAGCTGGGTGAAAGCATCCCAACATTTTTTTCCTATCGATGATTACAAAACAATTTTCCACCATCTCTAATCCAAGACTTCCAAAATAATGCAATTGAAGTATACTTAGCAAGACAACACACTAAGAGCTAATGACTTTCAACCCCTTACAACCCCCCCCACAAAAAAAAAAAATTAGTTTAAATAAACGTCATCACGGACGTCATATACTCGAGTAATACAGACAAATCGACCGATGCCCACTTACTCTGTCATAGCACAAGAGTGTGGAGAAGTTGGGCGTTTTGAGTTGGTGTACCGTCAGCACAAACTTGGCACAGTAGAGAGCATCGCTGGCTGAGAAGCAGCATCGGGGAAAAACACACAGCTGGAGAAACTGGGTGATGGTCTCATTCTTGGTGGAACCTATGCAACAAAGAGCAAAGTATATCAAAGTGTAATGTAGGACTAAAGGAAGCAGCTGTTCATTCTATCGTCTGGTCATTCATTCGTTCATTTGTTCATCCATTTGTTTGTTTGTTCCATTCATTTGTTCGTTCGTTTGTGCATTCGTTTGTTTGTTCGTTTGTTTGTGCAGGGCTTTGGCACTGCTTACACAAAATGACAAATTAACTCATCTGGTAGACAAGCAACACAAAGAAGATAATACTTGTACCTAGTAATAAGAGAATTTGTCTTCATCATGCTTGTGATTGGCTGACTGATTGGCTGACATCATGCACTGAATACATAACTGATAATCTTGTTGTTGCTCTCCTATTCTGGACCACAAGAAAATTTGATTAAAGGGATGGTACAGTATTGGTGGAGATGAGAATTAGGCTTTTAACTTTTTGCGAGATACCAAGAAAACACTTATGATATAGTACAGAGCATACCATTTTAAGAAGAATTCAAAGTTTATTTGATGAAAATCGGGTTTGGAATGACTGAAACATCCAAAAACAAAGTAAAACAAAGCAATCATAATAAAGTGTGGGTCCCACACTTTATTAGAATTGCTATTTTTTGGACATATCAGCCATTTCAAGACCAATTTTCATCAAGTAAACGTTGAATTCCTCATAGAATTACATGCTCTTTCATATTTCATAAGAGGTTTCTTATTATCTAAAAAAAAAATGTTAGTAACCTGAAATTAGGTCTCAACCAAAACTATACGATCCCTTTAAAGTTCGGTTCAGCTCATATTCTCCTAACTCTAAATGACTGCAATGAATGATATGCTACATGAATTAATACTTGCAAAAGAAAGATCTAATAACACTTGGGGTATATGCTCAAAAAGTTCATCACATCAGTTCATCAAACTCATCCTCCAAATGAAATGACAAGCTAACACCATTCCACGCAATTAGTACGAAGTCAGTCAGTCCTCCATCCAACATAATCATAACCTTGCTTATAACTAAATCCAACAATGTCACTCACTCTCCATTCTCCAAACACAACACATGGACAGACAAGAAATCCACACAGTAACTATTTAGTGAAATTTGATGTTGTCAGTAACTCCTAGTACCGCATTTGCTGGTTCAACCTGGCAAAAAAAAGGCTTCCCATTAACCTTCTCCCAATCACCAGCCCAATATGCTGTAAACGGTGTATTCAAACTTGGTGCAGGCAGTAATGTTGGAGTTAAACAGTTAATGTTCCAGCAGGAGAGAATGATCTATGGTCAAAGTGAGTGAAACCAGAGAAGTCTAAACATACGTGCGGTGAACCACGTCTCGCACTCCTTCGTCAGCCGCGCCTCGATGCGCTGGCAGTGCTCCATCTGTTTCTTCTCTTCCTCCCTCAGTCGGTCGATGATCAAGGCATAGCGTTCCTTCTCCTTCTTCCTCTTGGTGGAGGCCTGTGTGAGAGATTTGGGCACAAATACAGCAATTGTTAACTCGTTGAGGACAGGCTGATTTTGTGACAACACGCATTTCCCATAGACCCCTGCTCGAGTATAATCAGGACTCGGGACTCAACAAGTTAAAATTGATGACTGACACCCTCTTCAATATCGTAAAACAAACATCTTGCATTGATGGTACACTCAGCACACATATGCCTTGAATCCTTTCTTTTTCAAATCTTTGCTGTTATCTAGCTGATGGCAATTCACTTCAGAGGCTTTCTTTATTCTACAAGAAAATATATGCAGAGATATGATAAAATCATTCTAAAGACCATGCCATACCCAGCAAGCAGAAAATACTTGGCATCATTTTTGTATGTTTACATAACAAACTGCATACAGTGCTAACTCAAATTAAATAAGGAAATGCACATCCAAAGGAATCTATGAAATATTTATTCTAAGCCATGCCACACCAAGCATTTAGAAACTACTTGGTATCAGATTTATATATCAACATAAACTTTAACTTGAAAACAAGAGCAAATTCTATGAAATTCCCATGAAATCCTCCATCTTGAATGGAAACCACCTCACCATGTCTTTGTTGTCATCTACTTGCGATATGGTAGTCTTGATCTTGTTGATCTCCTTCTCATAGCTGGCGCTCGGCACGTGGAGGTCGTACATGGCAAGGGTCCAGAAGGTTCCATAAAACTGTGGACTGCATATTACACAAAGAACGAACGGAAAAGTGGCATTGGTACATTATTCATGCAACATAGCAAAACATAATGTGTCTTACAGTTGAATATTACAATTCCGTCGCTTTGAGAACAGCAAAAGAGATAACACTAGGTATCCTCTGTCATGCCCTTTAATTCTAAACTGCTAGATTATTTTCATGACGATTAGTCTGAAAACAAAAGCGTCATAATAACATTATCACAAGTTATGAGTAATAATTCTAAATTATTGGCTGTCTATAACAACATTCTCACGAATAATGAGGGATATGATACCATACATTGCAACCGATTGACAGATTGCCCTACATCAATGTAAATGTAGGGGAATTTGTCAATCAGTTGTAATGAAAACGTCTCGACATCGATGTAGGGCAATTTGTCAATCAGTTGCAATGAAAACATCTCGACAGAAGAATTTCATGAATTTGAATGATACTATAGATACTTTTAACAATACTCAAAAATGGTGTGCTTTTCATGCTATCAGCACAGTAATGAATCAAAGAGCGCAAATTTCGGATGCAGCATCCTCATTATTCATGAAAGGAAGAGAAGACAAAAGTAGTACAATGGAAATGACAGACACTGACCTGATGTCATCCCAGACCTTGGTGGGATGGAAAGAGGTGATACTCTCCATCATTGGGCCCATCACCGTCTGAGAGGCCTGTACATAGCGCTGGGTGCGGGTTGACCCGCCCTTACTGCTCTTGTCCTGTCGCTTTAGCTCGTCCATCTTAGACTGGTTTAATACAAAGCAAAAAGACATGTCACTGCTGCATGGAATTCCTCCTTCCGCCACAAAACTATGGACACTCAGAGCTATGCATGAACAGTTCCTTTTCAAAATGTGCTAAATCCATTTGTGTGTGTGTGTGTTCCAATTGAACTTTTTTTAACAGAAATGTATTCATTTTTAGAAGTCCCACACACTTATCACTTCAAAGTATTAACATTCTTGTAAGAAAATAGAGAAATCAGGCAATGATAAATGAGTTTTGTTCCAAAAGGTGCTAAATCTGTTTCTGTTCTGTTCCAAAAGAAGCGACATCTAGCGGGATCCAATCATCACCTAAGCAAATCACAATACGTGGTTGCAATCAAAATCATTTTAGCTGAAAACATGTGCAAATTCATCATTCCAAGAGTTTCTCACTTTAGGTCTGAGTTTGATCAAACTTCTCCCATTCTCATTCGTCTGATTTCACTGAATTCATCAAAAGTCAATTTAGTTAAAATCTCTGTCTATTTTTTAAAAAGTTGGAGTACACATGGGCAAAACATAAAGGTCTGCACACGGGCAAGATATAGTCTCCCAGAGTCAAAGAGACCAACCTGTATGGCATGGGTACACATGGGTCTGTAGAGGAAAAAGGCACTCTCCGGTGTGAGGTGGTAGCTAGTGACCATCTTGACCAGGTCAGGGAAGTGTTTGGAGTAGTCCTCTATACTCAGCAGGTTGGAGAGGAAACCGCCCAGCTGCACCAGGGTGTCTTGGCACTGCAGGTAGGCAACATAAAATGTAAAGCAAATGTAGAAAATATGATAAAGTATACAAAAGTCTGCAACTGCAAAATCCGGCATAGAAATTGAGTGAATATGTGAATACATAACTTGTATAATCCTTGAAATCCACTGTGTGATTAATGCTGTTATCCGGCAGAAATATTAAAGGTAACCTGACCATTTTACATTGTGCTTCACATGCACTATAAACCTCAATATCTATATGAGATTAATTTTTTGCACAGAGCGGCTAAAAACATATTTGCAGACTCTTGAATTCACACTGTGCAATTGTCAACCCATTCAAAATGTGCAGATAAAATTTGGAAGATATTTTCATGGGTTTTAAAATTCAGGCTAGCTAAAAGTTGTGCAAAATATGTGAAAAATTAGCGTACCGCAAAAATTTCTGCATTTACATTAGTCTGTATATTGCTATATTACACCACGCTATAAAGTGAAGTCAAACATTTAAAAATTTACCATATGGAAACTGAAATCACAGAATTTTAGCTGAACTTGAACTCCTTCCTTGCACGGATCGTATCCACAACTGTTGATGTCACATCTTCTCTTAACCTTGAAAACCACCATATGAAACCAGATGGACCTTTTTTTTTCCAAAAAACAAAACTTATTCCAGAGATTGAAATATCAGGACTGACAACCTAAGTGCTCTATGTACCAACAGGAAGGCATTGCTTGGTCAAAGATCCTCACCTGGTCATACAACATGCCGACCAGCTTGAGATGGGTGCCAGCATCGTGCTTGAAAACCACACGGTATTTCTCCTGGGCCATCAGGATGCACATGGTGACTGCTAGGTCATCCTCCAGCAGAGCCTCTTTAAGCCGTTGTGAGGACCTCTTGGTATTTCGCACCTGGGTGAAATATCCTCCCTGCACAGTGGTGTAACAAAAATAATGATAACAAAGACACATGCATAATACACACTTTAACCCTAACTAGGCCGGGGGGGCCTCCGAGGCCCCCCCCCCTCGACGTTCCGCGCGATATATCGCAATCGCAAAAAGCTATCGCCGCGACGTTTCATGACTTTTTTCTTTCGAGTCTCCCGCATCTTTTGACACCAAATTTGCGACGCCCGGGCGCGCGGTTCCGAAGTTACGCATAAATATGTACATGCATGTCAGACCAAAAATTGCTCAAAAACGTTAATTCGTGTACAATTTCAATGCAAACTGTGCTTACTGGCAAATTTCATAAAAGCATGATTATTTTGGTGTTTTATTGATTAAAATCAATGAATAACATATTTTCTTGTTCGGAGCGATGTCGCGGACAAATTTCATCGAAAAAACAATGAAAAACATAAAGTCGAAAAAACAAGGAAATACATAAGAAATTCAAAAAAACAATAAAATACTTAAGAATTTTTTCTGATATCACAATTCTTTTTTATTACATTTGCTAAGGACACTAAAAAGAATAATTACACAAAAAATGTGCCTGTTTTGAGCTTTATTTTGTGATTTATACCAATTAGTCTGATTTCATGCATCATCATGCATAAATTAGCATAATTTAGCATAAATGATGATTTTTGGAAAAATTAACTTCATGGTATTTTAGATTACATCATAGGCAATGTGTGTGGCAATTTTCGTCGCGATCGCGCGGTCGACGGCCTAGATCTGGAGGGGGGGCCTGGGAGGCCCCCCCCCCCGGCTCTATCAACTACCTAAATAGCCCGGCCTAGTTAGGGTTAAGACATTACTGATCAAACTTCTACACACAAAGCAGAGAGTTACATGGCAGCCAGCTAGACTTTTTGAAGGCTTCGCTTACCATAATTTAGCATAAATGATAATTTTTTGAAAAATCAACTTTAAACGTTTTCGATTACATTGCAGGCAATGTGTGTGCTGTATTTTCGTCATGATCGCGTGGTCGATGGCTGAGATTTGGAGGGGGGCTTGAAAATTCACAAAGGAGATTTTAAAAGCAGTTATACTCCATGCGACTATGCCACAAATATTGGGGCTGGTGAACAATGAAATAATGTGCTTCAGTCCATGACTTGTATCTTTTCCAAGACACCAAACAAGGCCCTTCCCAGTGGTCATGAAAAGGTCGTTCAGTCTAGCACATGCTTCAAGAAACGCCCGACACGTCTTGACCCACCTCTGCTCGTAGAAGCTCTCCACCGGCCAGGGCCCCCAGCTGGTCTGCGGTCATCTCTTCGGTCACTTCAATACCAGCCATCTTGAGCACCACTTCTCGCAAGATCAGTAGATCAAAACTAGTGGGGAAAAGCAGCATAATTACTTCATTTCAATACCTGTCTCATTGTTGCCTTGCGTTTGTTTGAATGAAAAGTAAACCTATTGACATATTACACAAAATTTCAGTGGACACTTCTACCTTGCAAAATTCTAAAATATAATTATATTATTTCTGAATGTTATATCTCATTTCCATTCCATTATTTCACTTGATTCTTATGTTTCCCATGAGCTTTTCGAAAATACAGAGACCTTAGATGGGTTTCTGAAGTCTGTGTTTACAAAGCGCATGATAAATTTCTACAGCAAACTGAATGCAAGTATTTATAGCTACATGAAATGGAAACTTGTTTTCAGGGAAACGCATGGCATGCTTCTGATCTACTTTCTTAGGGTTAGGATGGCAATGATCTGAGAAATAAATTCATTGGTTGAAAATGAGAAGGGCGGTAAGTTGTCTTGAACACCGTGGGTTCAGTGGCAAATTAACGCCTTTCTCATTCTCACTCGACGAGTTCTAGATGTGAAGGCAAAACAATAAATGAGCACATGGAGGAGAAACTGTAAATATGTATACAAGGCAAACACACTGGGAAAATAATAAGAAAGAAACTTGACTCACCTCCTTCCAACCTTCAGTTGGTTTGCTACAAACTGGAGCAGACCTGTCAGCTCTATATTGTACTTGCGAAACATAGCACCACAGAAAGATGCGAGACCTGCAACAATCAAATCAATACACATTACATAATGTAAGTCACAATGCTAGCAGTATCTGTGACTAGTACATCTCTGATAGTCTAGTAAGAAGTGGCTCACCTTGCACAAAAATACATAAAAACGATGTTTACCTAGCAACAGCACACCTTATCAGGAAAGTAGGACTTTTCTACCAATGATTTTCAACCAATTTTATCTTGTCACCAAAATATAATGCCTTGACGGATTATGAATACTCAGCAGTAAGGTGTTGACCCGTTGAGGACAGGCTGATTTTGCTACAACATGCATTTCCCATAGACACTAGCCCGAGTGTACTCAGGACTCGTCCTCAATGGGCGAAGAGCTGCCAGTAATGTAGGTATAAACTCCATAATAGCTATCAATTCAAGGTATGACCATTTGAAGTAGTTGTGGGGAGAGAAAAAGGAAGTAACTCACTCTGCATCCATAATGAGAGACCGGTGTCATCGTGTTTCATCCTCTCCTTCTCTGGGTTGGCCAACGCCTCTATGACGCTGTCTGTGCATTCAACAGTGGCTAAGGAAACCTACTACCATGAGTATACACTTCATTACCAAAAGAGGAACGGGGACTCTTGGTAACAACATGGCTACAGGCCTTGTATGCCTTTATTCTGGTACAAACGTCACACCTATCATCATTCAAGAGATGTGGAGGTCCTCACTTGCTTGACTAGAACGGTTTTGAAGATGTATCAGACTTGTATGTAATTATGTGTAGACAAAACAAACACATCCCTTCACCTTTTTGCCTTTTGTTCTTGTAATATATCAAAAGCATTTGCAGGAGCAAAGAATACTTGTTTGTTTTCAAAACGACAAACTGGAAATCAGCAAAGCAATTTAAGACAATGGAATTACAATCACATGATACACATATTTTTATTTCAAGAAGCAATTGTGGTTTAAAATCTGACAAGATATGGAAAGAAAGGTACCTGTAGATGATCTAATTTCTAATAAAGCTGTCACCAGAGTAACTTATCAAATCAGCAGATCGTCGCTGGGTTGACAAGACCTTGTATCTGCAAGTTTGGTGAAAATGGCTTTTTTGGATTAATGGTCAAATAATGGGTTAAGTGATGTCCTGTCCAAATATCAACTGTCTTACTCTAAAAATGAAGCCATCACGGCATGTCAAAGGAAAGGCTATCCCATTCGCCACAGTGCTTTGGCTGCCATGTTTATTTGCTCTCCTGAACATTTGACATTTTGTAGATACAAGGTCTTGTCGCCCCAGCGACGATATGCTTTTATCTATCTGAACTTGCAGAGTTTGCACTTCTTTGCATAGAGCCGAGCATATATTCGCACAGTGGACGTGACCACAAACTTATCACCTGCACAAAACATCCCCCCAACATTTCATATATAGAGAGAGTCATGTCAGAACTTATTCTGATTATCATCCATCAGGTTGTATTCCATTTTGAGAAGGATACATGCAAGAACATCATAGGACAGCGATGTCAGGTATTTCAATGAGTCCACCACTGGACCTATCAAGTTGTCGTACATCTGAATCTGGGAGAGCACCTGTAACCAGTAAAAAAACACATACAAGGATGCTATATAATATCATGCTATTACGGATCAACTGCAGCACTTTACACAAAATAAGAATCTCCAGTACACAATTTTCACCTACAGTTAAAAAGTATTGGTCATCTTACCAAGATTTTATTCTGCTCCTTGCAAAAGGTCAGATGGGATTTGTTTGCATGGCGTGGATTTGTCATCTTCATACCATGACTCCATCTATGCCCACACCAAGACAGGTGTCTTCATTCATCATGGCAAAGGAATGCACACACTGGAGCTATTTTGGGAGTACGTATAGGGTTTACCAAGGATACCCTGCCTGAAACACAATCACACTTCCTGCTCTCTTCCTGCTTACTAAACCCGTTGTTTGCTTCCATTGTAGATTGGCATGGAAGACCCCATAGTGTTGTGCAAACCATCTGAAGTCTCTGGCACAGAGAGGCTTAAGCCACTGCTAAGAAGAGACTCACATAGGAGAAGAGGACCCCAGGGTTGGAATGGCTCAGCTTGCCAAGCTGCCTCCCAGAAGGCTTGACATTCTCCTTGGTCAGCCGCTTCATGATGTACTTGGCCCTGTCCGTTGTCTTGGCCTTGGTGCGAATCAGGGGCGGGTGGATGCCGTAGCTGTGGTTGATCCAGCGGTTGTACAGGCAATACCTGATAAAAAAATTCCAACAATGATATTACACTTTAACACTGATTTAAAAATGACACTGCAAGATTTTCTCAGCCCTTTTTGTGTCCAGGCACTAATAAAGCACTTTGCATTTGCCAAGCTTCTTCATCAACATTCAGTAATCCTTACAAACTTGGCCTAGTTGTAAAGTTAGCAAGCTCACTCAGGTGTAGCAATGTTCCAACAGGAGGGCCATGGTGAAACAAAAGGGATTAATGGGATTAGGTAATCTCAGTTATCCATACAAACTTGACCTAGTTGTAAAGTTAGCAAGCCCACTCAGGTGTAGCAATGTTCCAACAGGAGGGCCATGGTGACACAAAAGGGATTAATGGGATTAGGTAATCTCAGTTATCCATACAAACTTGACCTAGTTGTAAAGTTAGCAAGCCCACTCAGGTGTAGCAATGTTCCAACAGGAGGGCCATGGTGACACAAAAGGGATTAATGGGATTAGGTAATCTCAGTTATCCATACAAACTTGACCTAGTTGTAAAGTTAGCAAGCCCACTCAGGTGTAGCAATGTTCCAACAGGAGGGCCATGGTGACACAAAAGGGATTAATGGGATTAGGTAATCTCAGTTATCCATACAAACTTGACCTAGTTGTAAAGTTAGCAAGCCCACTCAGGTGTAGCAATGTTCCAACAGGAGGGCCATGGCGACACAAAAGGGATTAATGGGATTAGGTAATCTCTATTCACTGACAGTTAGTTTTCAAACATCTGTGATACTCAGCAACTGAAGCACACTAAGGGCTAACAGGAGTAATGCTGTAAAACCAGAGATTTTTTAGTGCATCTGATTTTTGCCAATTTTGTGGAAATTTTATGCTGCGAAAGAGGCTTGCAGCTCCAATTCGCAAACATTTCATGCCACAACTTTTTTTTTCTGGCTTTACAGTACCACACAAATATGAGAAAGGTAAAACTGAAACTGTTCTTCCAGTGATACGAATCCAATGCAGAGTACTGTGAGAACAAGAGATTATACATGCTGGTGGGTTTTTACCTTCTGTGATACGGCAACATCTTCATCATGGTCCACACTTCCTCGGAGAGACAAGCATTGCACGGCATCATGCTGATAGAGGGCAGTATGACTTGTTCAATGACAGAGAGAAGTTCATGGAACACTGGATTCTGGATGTCACATAATGAAAAATAAAGAAGAACACACTCAAATGTGGTATACATTATAATATTTATTAGTATGGACATGATTTTATTTTCTTATCATTAAAATGTCATAATTTTCATCTGACAATGACAATATATAATAAGAACTGTTGGTTCTTATAATCATTAGGACCTGTAATTTCACAACTCTTTACAACTTCCAAATTCCACTAAACACCTAAAAAGAAAATGTGTTGGTAGTTATGCTAGTCAATATGCCAGCACAAAAATCCTAAGAATATCATTTTCACAATTATTAACATTGCATCATCATCTTTTATTCATGAATGATTTTTACATACCATCTCACTCCTCTTTGGTTCTGGCAGTCCCGCTCTCTGCAAGAAGAGAAATTAAAAAAAGAACAGAAATTAAGACAAAGAATGTGCAAAATATTACTCACATAGGCATAACTCAATACTCTTTTATCAAGCCAATCAAACTCATTGCTAAAGGTGTCTGACTTACAAACAAACAGAAGAGCAACAAACAGGCATTGCTGAATGTATAAGCAATATGCTCACTCCACTATTACTGACATAAGACTTAAAAAAAATGAACCTATGACTGAAACAGACCAATATAATGTATTGCACACCACACACTAATGAGTACAGGGCTGTCAACATCATTTACCCATCAAATTCAGAGAGATTCTACAGGGCAATCAGAGAGATACTTGTATGTTACATATATCTCAATGGAAAAACCAATTCCCAGATCAGGGAAATTTTCATATTCTCATCTAGACATGAGGAGATACAAAGGTTTTCCAGAAGACTACCACATAATCAGGGAAACTTAGCAACTGGGAGTAGCCCTTACTCTCATCCTGCCTAAAACCCTGTTTTAACAGACCTTAACACAGCAATGTTGTGACAATGTCCAGAGAACAAAATTCCTCCAAAATTCCAATAAAACCGCAGGAGAGAGTGAGGGATACTGTTTTAACAGACAAACACCAAAAACCTTGCCTGGGTAGGTTTCCACGATGGGGGTGTGTCAACTGATGAGACTAGCAAACCTATCGGCCAGCGCAACCTATTGCTCTAGACTGTGCACATACAATCCCTGATCATAACTACATAGTCATCACTGGTTACAACCTATGCACATGATCAAAGGAATGTTACCGCAACTGCGTTCTAATAGAAGGGTTGTCGGGGTAGTGTCAGAGTAATGTCAGTTTTAATGCTAGACAGAATTAGGCAAAAGCTACTGCTACAACGTCCGAGCAACATTTTGTGGGGACCGTTTTAACAGGCAGGGTGAAAAAAAACTACCCCGACGTTACCTGGATGTTGCTGCAGTAGCTCTAGTTTGAAAGGCTCTGTTAAAAACAAGAACCAAGATGCCAAAGGAGCTTACCTCAACGAGGAGGGCCTTGCCGAGTCGGACCATCTTCCAGATGAGGACCGGCTGCAGGCTGATGTAGGGCCCCAGGCAGCGGCTCATCTCCAGCACCCCCTTCATGTCCCACACGCTCTCCACGCTGCCCAGGCTGCTGTGGTTGGGAGGGGGTGACACATGGTGGCCCTTGGCTCCCGCTGGCTGGCAACATCTGGACGAGGTTTACAATATGAATCTTCTGAAACATTTGCCACACCAACATTTCTAACTCGATACTTAATATCAAATTGTGTATACCTACTGGCAGTATTCATGGAATGTTGTTGTTGTTATTTTAAAGAGAGAAAACATGGAATGTTTATACCTTATTTCTTCGTCATTTTATGATATCATGTAGATTTATTTCATTTATGTATCATCACTGGAATTCATCAGTGTTGTGAACATGATAACATTATTGGTGCATTACAATGGCGGCTTAAAAATCAAGTACAGGGATGCAAACTACACAATTGTTGAAGTAAAATGCTTGAAGCCTGCGCAATGGTACTATACCTTGCAAAATGATTTTTGGGGGCAGAATTACTAATGCATGACAAAGTGTATATAATGGTGCAACATGGCATGTTACTGTAATCACAAATACTTTATACTTGTCATGACACAACAATCTACTTCCACCAGCTAAGACTCAGTAAGCAGTGCCTGAGGAGGACAATCCATTCAATCTTGAACACACTAAAAAGAAACAAAAATTTACTCTACTTATTCATGCCATGAGATTCAGAGAAGCACATGGTCACAAGCTTACTTTTTGTAGAGAGGCTGGAGTAGAGACTCCACAAGTTTGCAAAGGGCACTGGCCACAGAGGGCTGGGAAGTGGCCGCAAAGTCAGGCAGCTTGCTTAGCAGCTTCTTGGCGTGGGTCCAGTCACCAAGATTAAGCAGAGCCTCGCAGAGTCCTATCTTCTGGTTGTCTATCACCTGTAGAACACAAGCACACATACGTGTATACAGACACAACAAATATCAACTAAGCAGTTACATTTATAGTGCTTTTTGTGTGTGTGTGTGGGGGGGGGGGGGGTAGTGGAAGGGGCTCAGTTGTTTTAATCGTTTTTAAGGTTTGGCAATTTGTACTGCTTGGCATAGAATCAGGTTAAGATTCATGACTGTACAGTATTCCATTGGTATTCAGTATTACTATGACATGTATAAGCTTGCTTGCCCTTAAACAAAATTTTAGAGAATTATTGTATGCACAAATTGTTTTTTTTTTTATTACATATAATTATGATTTTGCCTATTTGTCCCACTCCCCTATAGTTGTTTATGGTATGTCTATGTCCCTTTCTTTTGGACATTCTTTTTCTTGTCCTTTATCATTGCATATCTGTTTTTATGTGATTCGCGATCTACGTTAATGTACAGCTTCAATATTGTAAATACATTAATGGGATCAGCCTTGAAAGGCCAATGGCCTACTGCTGATTTCCACCACCATTTATTTTAATTGTTATGTCTATCTCCATCCCATACTTTTTAATTCTATGTACTTGCCTGAAATAATTTTGACTTGTATGTCTAATTTGATTGATTGTCTCTCTGAATGTTTTTTTAACTGAGTTTGTGGGAATAAACTGTTCCCAGGATGCGGCTAGGCACCTATGTGCGGCAGGTGCAGTTTCTCTCATTGATGAAACTAATCAATTAGGTATGAGGTACGCTCACCATATCAATATGAGAGAAAACTTGCGTTTGTTCCCTGAATTCTAATATATGTCACATATTACAGTGATATTCAAGGTTTCACGATCTATGTATCCCCTTTGTCTAGTTATAAATTATCCTTAAAGACTTAACAAATAAGTCTGTTTGTATTTCTCTATTGGACTTAAGCATTACTTTTGTAGGGTATATCTTTAGAGTATACTAATATAACCGTCTACTGGTATATTGTATATAAATTTCATTCATCATGCAAACAGTAACATGTGAAATGGAAGTGCTTAGAAATAAGACAGGGGTCTAGACACTAGACAATCATGCGGGATGATGAATGATGAAAGATGGATAACTTGAATAGCTGCAAGCAACAATTATTCTATATTTGTTTCTTAATTTTCTTCAATGAAGAATGCTTAACATGACATGACATGACACACTTTTATATGTTTAGGTTAGTTTAGTTTAGTTTAGTTTAGTTTAGTTTAGTTTAGTTTAGTTTAGTTTAGTTTAGTTTAGTTTAGTTTAGTTTAGTTTAGTTTAGTTTAGTTTAGTTTAGTAGTTTATTTCTTTACTTAAAAAATCACATTAGTCAGACAGCTGGCCTAAAGAGGCCTATGAGTGATAAATATATATACAAAATAATGTTATACATAATATATGAAAATATCATGTAATACATACAGACAAAAATAATAATATATGCTTCAAAGAAACAACAGAAAATGTTTGGAAAAATGCTACCGGACTCTCTAGTTATTCCTTCATTTCCTTTGTAGACTTTATGCTCACTTTCTTTTTAGATGTTCCAGGACATTGTGGAAAGTGATAACAGGGAGATCCCCTTCAAGAATGACAAGCCCGGAAACAAATGGTTCGGGCAAGTCATGGCAAGAAATCCAACGTTGTCATTCAGAAAGCCACAGGGCCTGGCATGGAGAAAGCCGTCCTTACCAGAGACAGACTGGACAACTGGTTTTAGAGGTCTCCACGACTATCTGGAGACGTAAAACCAGTCAAGCATCCTTGACTGTCCCAACCACATCTGGTATGCTGACGAAAGTGGGTGTGCAATCGCCCCTAAAAGCGACCGTGTCTCAGGGATGAAAGGTTCCAAGTTCGTTTATGCTTTTACACCGACAACAAAGAAAGACAATGCTGACTACTCTGGAAGCAGCTTCCGCTTCCTGGAAGTTCGTCCCGTCCTTCATCATTTATACTGGGCAGCGAGCTTCTCGCAACTGGAAACCTCTGTAGGGAGCACCAGGCACATGGTACTACAGCTTCAGCAAGAAAGGATGTATGAACAGCGAATTCTTCTTCTCTTGGATCGCAAATTATTTCCATCCTTTCTTGTGAAGCCTCTGGACCAACTTTCCAGGGCTCCTACTGGTCAACGACCATGCAAGTCACATCGATCATCATGTTGGGAAATTCTGCACAGAGAACGGAATAATTCTCTAATAACTGCATGCACATTCATCACAGGTCACACAACCTCTAGATCCCACAGTGTTTGCCCCATTGAAGAAGTCCTACAAGAAGGCTAAATCTGCCTAGAAAGATGAACATCCAGGTCAGTTTCCTACCAAAGCAGTCTTCACAAGCATCGTCTTGAAGGCTTGGCCAGAGATAAAGCCAGAGGATGCTCGCGCAGCCTTTAGAGTTCCAGCTCTCTATCCATCCAGAGGGGAGAACAATCAAAAGAAGGTGGCAGCATCCAAGCTCTTCAAAGAGGCTCAATTTATCCCATTGACTCTGACCTCTTCTCAACCTGCCGAGACAAGCTCAACTACAATTGCCTCATTCAATTCCTCAGGGTCTTCAATCTACAGACTAGAGAGTACACCCAGCTCGTAATCATCACGTCTTTCCTGACTCATTGCAATAAGCAGTCACAGAGCTCCAGTCAGAGGACTCTGTTGCACCTGCCCTGGATAAGTACTTGGTTTACCCAGAGGAGACAAGAGTGCAAAAGGTCAGGGAGGAGCTCCCAAGGGCTATTTCAGGAGTCAAGATGAGAGCGTACCAAAAGAGAGAGGAGAGGAAGCAGGAGTGGAATGGAAGAGGAAACGAAAGGAAGAGATGGAAAGCGAGGAAAGAGGAGAAAAAGAAAGAAGGCGGCATGGACGGGATGTAACCACTGTAGGCACTGGTTTCACGTTGCATGCTCAGAACTTGTTGGCATGACGACGGAGGAGATCGAGGAGGTTGATTTTATGTGTCAGTTCTGTATCGATGATTAAATGAGTAAGCACCAGTCTATTCATTTAACTTCAGCCGATTTCCCTTATTTTTTTTTTAACCGAAAAGAACATGATTCTCATCGTGTGGTCAGGTTCCAAATGTATGCGCACACTGTTTGACATTACAATAAATGTTTTGAGGTGGGATTTTTTTTTTCCTGCTAATGTTCATGATTCATTAATTTCATACTTCTAAGTGTTATCTGGAAGTGCATCAATGTTCTTAATTTCAAAATGTTTCAAAATATGAACCATTTTTCCATGCCAATCTACAATGTCACATAAATATGATTTTTCTTTGTCTTTCAGTGTTCCATTTCCTCTTAATTTAAGTGAGATTTACTAACATTACAAAGAACACACACTAATTATTTTTTAATGACATTATAACTATCCTTTGTATTTATTAGTATATTTGTTATATATTTTGAGAGTGTAAACCCTTTTACTTTGTTTATAATGTGCATTAATATACTTATAGTTGTTTATTTATACATTATACCTATTCATTTGTGCGCGTGCATGAACCTGCACATTCATCAGATGCTCTGTTGAGCAGGTGGCAGAATACGGGTCTCTAGGAAACAATGTTGTCAATGTTGTCAATTGACCTGAAAAATACTTGGTGTTTTCCGTATATTTTACTGTAGGTATGTGCCCACTGCCCACAGACTGGTCACTCTTGACCTTGCGAATTGTCATTGTGCTTATTATTGGTGCCCCGTGTGTTGAGCGAGTTGCATTTGTCTAACTCATACTACTAGTAATCAATTCATTTCTTTTGGCTCTTTCAGAGAGGGTGGCAGATTTTCCAATGTCATAAAAGTGTTAATATGCCACAAACCAGGATAATTACTCTTCTTGTGTAAGCACTGTATCAACATACAGTACACACATATACCCATGCAAACATACATATAAAGATACACGCATACCAACATTTTTTTTTTCTTTTTGGCCCAACATCATTGTAGTATCTAAGCAAAAGACAGGGATTCAATGGACACAAAGACACACTCACCTACATGCAACATACGTACTTGTACACTCCTCCACACAAATACTTACAACTTGAATACCAACCTGTGCATCACAGGCATCCTCAGATAGATACAATGCAAGAGCAACTTGAAGAAAGATGTGTTTCGTGACAATCAAAATCTTCACCTTACGAGCCGTGAATGTCTTGCCAAAATACGAGCCCCTTTCAACACCACATATCTAGAAACAAATACATCAAGCTAAAATACCCGCACCACGGTTCAACTTCCCATACCAAAATTGACCACACGCAAAGGCATAGGTTCTACACATGAAGCCAGCGGTCAAATTTTGGAGGGCGCTACAGTCAAGTTATGGGCAGCTTGTTTACTTTGACATATCATTCGACAAGTCTCTCCCGGTGCTTTAAACTAACCTGCTCATCTTTCTCCTTTTCTTTGTCCTTGTTCTCATCCTTCTCGTCCTTGTCGACGAGCACGGCCATGCTCATCTTGCGGGCAAACTGCCGGGCATCGATGATCTCCTGCTTGTGGGACTTGGAGATGTCGGTGTCGGACGGAGCTAGCTGTAACGGGGAGAGGAAACACAATTTCATTGCAGAATCATGCTCCAAGAGACTCAAACCCACTGACTTCATTTGGACAAGTGCTTAAAGGGCATTCGCTCATAGTTGACAAGTGGGCATTCATTCAAAGGCAAGATGCAGTTACATGTACGTCATCATGCATACATACCACACAGTTTAGTTGGGAGAGATTTCATACTCTTGACAGCTTGAAAATTAGACAAGCACTCCAAAATAGGTATAACTCTGTACATGCCACTATATCACTGTTACTACTACGGGAGAAAATGTTATTTCTACCCTAACATCTTCATACTAGTTGAGCAGAAGACAACAGATTTAATGAACATTCCCATGGGGGAAAAAAATAAAGGTGCAGAAAAGTAGGTATGTCAGCATGTCATCCATGTGAAAATTACCTCAAAGTTATCTTGCTTGGCTCTTCCTTAACTTTGAAGAGAGACTCAGCAATAATTTTGTCAACATGCACATTAACTCAGATCAGTTAAACTTCGTAACTGACACAATAGAAATATAGCCATAATATGATCACCAATACTTCATCTCACCTTAGAAATTAAATAGAAAAGAAAAAAAAAAATCTATTATCATATGACTATCAGAAAAATGTCCTCTCTCGGTCCCTTTCCCTAGATTTTTATCACTTTTTAAAAGAAGTCTACTCTTAGTTTGACATCTAGAAGACAGTACATGATCAACTCACATGGGGGTAGAGATCATCCAGCTCCACAAGCCTGTGTTGTAGCAGCTGGGCAGCAACCTTGTGTAGGGACTTGGGGGTCGCAATGTTCTCCTCCTGGAAAATACCATGAATGTTGGAACATGTTATACTGTGTCAAAAATCAATGCTATGCCTGTAGAAAATTCACTTGATCATCAAACTGTGGTGTATTTCAAAAAGGGACACAACTTAATGTAGCAAGAACTTACACCCCCATTCCACAAAGATTTTCTCTGTGCACTGAAAGGGGGAAAAAATCACGGCTGGTGGTTTCCACTGTGTGTTAGGTCAACGTACGTGGCGCTGCAGGGTGCGCAATTGCAAATAGTAGTTCTTCGCCACATTTCAAGCATGTGCACTTATGAGGAAAACAGCTGCGCGAGAGATCAAGGTCAGTCCCCTGCCAGAATTTTGTTGCTGGACTCAACAAGCTTGCCGGGGGAGTGGGGAATGTCCCACTGAGCGTTAACACGATGGGATTGCCAGGAAAAGTTCTGTCAAACGGGACATTCCCAGCGAAGCATGGGATCGTCTGAACGCAGTAATAGATAATGAATTCAGTAAAACTGCACACATTCTTCAATAGGGTGGGGCCTATGAATATTCATGAAACATTGGAAACATTTCTCAAGAGTTCTCACCTTGTAAAACTGGAATTTGAATCCTAGCACCTGACAGACAGTGAGAGGATCACACATGTATGACTGCAGAAGAGGTACAAAGAAGTTGTGCAGATCGGGGGCTGTCTCAAACGCCTCTAAGATGATGTCTAGCACGCGGTTTGGATCCAAATCAAAGCCACCTGTGCACAGACAACACACAGCAAACATTTTGCAAGATCCTGTAACGATCACAGGTATGATAACCTTTAACCCCCAAACCCATCTCACCCTCCCCACAAAAATAAATAAGTAAATGAATAAATACATGCAGAAACAAAACTGCAGTTATGGTGGTTGACAAGCATTTGCCGCAACTGACAGATGAGCATCGATCAATCTTTTTCTTTTTTTTTCAATTTGATGTAAAGACTACCAACAATCTAGCCTACTACAGAATATTATGCTCTTCACAAAACTACAAGTTTAACCAAAACGTGCTCTATAACTATTAGAGCTATGGGAAAAATTAACTTCATAGACATGTTAATTTAAGCACTACAAACCACCCCTCTCACACTCTTCAGAGGAAAAGAAAAGAAAAATGTACTGGACGCATCACGACTTTCATGAGTTGAAAAACTGATGAAATTTTGAAATAAAATCATATCCCTCTGTTGGTCTGAATTTGTTCATACCAGATTGGCATGGTCCTCATTGATTTTCGCAGTGACATTGAATTGAACTGAACTTCTGTTGAGTATAATACTGAAATCAAATTACGTTCTATATGTCATTGCAACTGATTGAAAAATTGCCCTATATCCATGTAAATATGATTAATTTGAATATACAATGTATATACCCCTACGAATAACAAAAGAGCCTGATTAATTATCTTTGAAACGAAACCTCACTTGTTATGATTGGGTGTTCCTGAAATGTGCAAAACAGCAGAGTATGGGGACAGATCAAAAGTGAAAAGTAACACCAATTCTGTTATTGATAATGTACTGGTTTAATGAAAAAAAAGGCCACTGTACTAAGCAATGATGAAATGTGAGCACTTTCACAAACTCCAATTTCCCACACATTACATGCTTGCCTGGTCAACGTTTTTGTATAATTTTAGTCAGCAGGCAGATACTGCTGCACTTTTTAATTCATTGATGAAACCTGGAATCTAATGATAATCTTAACATGCATTATTTCCAAGCACAAGCCATCCATGAAAAGACATAATTTGGGGATTACTGTATACGCTATATATTTCGCGGGGGTTTTATTTTCGCGAATTTCGCGAGTCGGGAGCTATTCGCGAAATTAACAACACGCGAAAATATTACCTTCCAAAATGAATCCCTTACCTTGATGATACGAACATTTCAGTACTAGTATACCATGTCACGGCTTACCGAACAGACCATACTGGCTAAGCTTGTTTACGCACGTCCACGTCTACTTACGAATACTGTAGAGAGCCAATCCATTATCGCAAGGGGACCACTCGTCAGAAATCTAGCGCGATGGACTTGACCACTTCAAAAATGTTGAATTCCAACTTACTAGTTCGCAGAGTTTGGTAAGTTTTTTTCATGCAGTGTATAACTAGTATCATTCTTATTTGCTAGTAAGTTGAAAATTCACACTTTCTTTGCCACTTCATATTTTCTCTGGTCCCCCAATCGCGAATTTAACCACTCGCGAAAATGTGTGACGGCGGCAATTCGCGAAAATTTATGTACGCGAAAATTATAGCGTATACAGTATACTGCTTGACATAACACGTGTGCTCCATTTACAATATTTCACATTTGACCTTTCCTCATACTCAGTTGTACTGTGTATTCAAGGAATACATAATGTAAACAAGTGAGTTGCCATTGTAAAGAAAATTTTATCAAACTTTCCTATGATGTCAATGTTTGAAGGAAAGGATGTGGTTTCAAGAGAAATATGATACATCAAACTGGAACTGCAGGTCAGTTTACCACCACTCACCTATAAGAGCTTTGATGTTGCGGGATACCTGGTGACTCATAGAAGGATCCACTGTGACCTGAGTGATGTCTGATACTAGCTTAGCAAACCCTTCACTCTCTTCTCGTAAAAGGTTGAACTTTTGCTGTTTGTAGCTGAAAGGTACAGAGTTTGGCACAAAAAGAAAGGGATTCAACTACAAAACACTGTCAATGTAGACAAAGACATCCGGGACCTAATCTCCCACTGGGTTGAAGCCTGTTCTGAAGTAGTATTTTTGTTTTCATTTTCTGTTCTAAGAAAGAATGATGTTGTCTCGAGCATATTACCAAATTTAGTGAACAGTCATCACCTTTAATAAACCAAAACTGTACAATAATAGTGGCAGTGGATTGATCTTACAATAATGCAGATAATCTCACTCAAGATGACTGTAGGTCTGTTGAATTCATTGCAAAGCTAACAGTCATCTTTGGGCTGAAGCTAAATTCTTTCCATCCTATCTTCATATATCAGGCAACTTATAACAAGATGTGCATTCTACCACAACTATCAGCGGCATGACTAGTAGAGGTTGGATTGGGGATAATGAAGCTTTTGAAAGTTTCACATACTAGAGTTTTGTCTTGAGACGCACGTATCTCTGAGCGAAGGCCTGCTTGTTGTTGAGGGTGCCCACTGTTTCCAGTGTGTCATTGTCCAGCCTCTCCTTGAGCAGCCCACTATCCAAGAAGGCCTGCAACAAAATACACACAGATAACTCAACTTTATCATCACAGAATCGCCATGATGTGCATTGCATGTGGTCAATGTGGAATTCATATTTCATCTTATCCCACTCCCACAATGCATTATATTACTCACACAGTGCATTAATTGAATGCAAATATACTGCATTATATGCATGCATTACTAAGGCATCATAAGCCTCAACGTAATTTCATTTCATTTAGCCCTTCAGCCTCTGTGAAATATGATGACACGTAGGCTAATTAGTAATTTAGCTTATGAAGAGCTTGGCATGATGAAACACAAAGCATGCACCATTTGTCAATATATAGAGTATAATAGGCAAAACACCACCTCCCCAAGTAAGAATTAAAGACCAGGTAGTATGGGAATTCATGGGTAGTCCAATTCATTCGCTGCACACCGAGGTACAATCAAAACTACAACTAGTTACGGTCAGCGAATATGTGCATCGAAGTGGATGCTCATCTGTAATGGTTGACTCCTGTCAAGATTCTGCCGCTGTGTGTGTACCATACCTACATAGAGTGGAGTGATAGAGCTGTACACAATTAATTACAGGGATTATCGAATATATTCAAATCTGGCCAGCCACCCCACTTCACGAATCCCAACGCTACTGGGTCTCTGATATCCTCAGCGTATTACCATGACTACAACGTGAATGCATGGTATGAAGCTTTGAAGGTAGGTGCCCTCTTTGTCACGAGAGCTCAATTTCATAAATGTTAGTCTGTAGATTGCAACTAGTACAAGAGGGAACATGCAAACGAGCAGATCAAATTTCCACATGGTTATGACGAACAAGAGACCCGCGGGTCTAGCGCTCACCTGAGTATCGCAAGTTCACCTTTCACGCAGTCACTAATCTAAATTATTCACAGCTCTACCAAAATTTGACGAGGCATTCTCAAGTGGAAGATGAAAATGTACAATAAGGGCCCAATTTTTTCAAGATTCCTTAATTTGGGGGAATTGGGGCCCCCTGGGGCCCTCTGGGTGGGGCATGGTGCCCAGTTTGATAAATTGAGATCCTGACCACCTAGGGATGCTACCTGCCAAGTTTGACAAAAATCCATCATGAGGTTTTCAGGAAGAAGATGAAAATGTACAATTCAGGCCCCCATTTGGACCCTTCCAACCACCCCCCTCCCCCTACCCCCAAGAGGGGCACCCCTGGATCTCCTATGAACAAACTTGAAACTACAGTCATTAATGTACTCACTCATAGTATTATCTCAGCTCTATAACTTCTGATTCTAGAGAAGATTTTTAAAGATTCCTTCATTTGGGGGGTTTGGGCCCCCTGGGGGCCCCTTGGGCGGGGCATGGTGCCCATTTTAACAAATTGAGATCCTAACCCCCTAGGAATGCTACCTGCCAAGTTTGGTGAAAATGGGTCATGGGGTTCTCAAGAAGAAGATAAAAATGTACAATTTAGGCCCCATTAGGACCCCTCCTCACCCCCACCCCCCCCCCCCCCCCCCCCCCCCCCCCCCCCGGGTCCCAAGGGGGGCACCCCTGATTCTGCCATGAACAAACTTGAAACTACAGTCATCAATGTGCTAACTCATAGTATTAACCTAGCTCTATCACTTCTGGTTCTAGAGAAGAAGGTTTTTGCGGATTCCTTAATTTTGGGGGGTTTGGGCCCCCTGGGGGCCCCCTGGGTGGGTCATGGTGCCCATTTTAATAAATGGAGTTCCTAACCCCCTAGGGATGCTACCTGCCAAGTTTGGTGAAAATGGGTCATGGAGTTCTCAAGAAGAAGATGAAAATGTACAATTTAGGCCCCATTAGAACCCTTCCCCACCCCCCTCCCCTGGGTCCCATGGGGGGCACCCCTGATTCTGCCATGAACAAACTTGAAACTACAGTCATCAATGTACTAACTCATAGTATTAACTTCGCTCTATCACTTCTGGTTCTAGAGAAGAAGATTTTTACAGATTCCTTAATTTTGGGGGGTTTGGGCCCCCCTGGGGCCCCCCTGGGTGGGGCATGGTGCCCATTTTAACAAATTGAGTTCCTAACCCCCTAGGGATGCTACCTGCCAAGTTTGATGAAAATCGGTCATGGGGTTTTCAAGAAGAAGATGAAAATGTAAAAAGTTTACGCACGACGCACGACGGACGACGCAGGACGCACGACGGACGACGGACGACGGACGACGGACGACGGACGCCGGACGAAGGGCGATCGCAATAGCTCACTTGAGCCTTTGGCTCAGGTGAGCTAAAAAAAAAACCTACTCCCAAAAGGCACATCATGCCACTGTACCACAATACTGAGACATGTATCCCACACAAGTCCCACCTTTAACTTTTAAATTCTATTCAACAAATGTCTGTACGAGACTCCGGTATTTTGCAAATGATGTAGCAGCTGAAACTTACTGTACAGGCTCCCAAGAGTGCAATGTACGTGTCCCTGGATGAGGTGTCATCTCTTGCGATGGTTTCAAGGTCTACGTGATAGAGAAAATATTACAAAGAACATGTTACCGCACAACTTGGCAATTTATTCTCTGTACTCCAGAGATTCAAGTGTGTAGAAATTTGTGCATGTTCACAAATATCCATACGTGAAATCATCCGCAGAGCTGTGTGCATAAATATAGCACTGCATTGTGATACCGAGAGTTTGCAGTGAATAGTAAATCATTTTGGCACAGCTACATTTGAATGCACAACTTCTACTGGTGTTCTGCTGAACTGAGACATATATTTGCTGTGGAACTTTGCTATTAATGAAATCAAACAAACCAACACTGCTCTTCATTTTTTTCTTTTTCCTTTTCTTTTTTAACCACATGTATAGTTTAGTTTGATGACAATTGACTCAAGGTTGTATAAGCTCACAACATATATATATGGACTGGCACTTAATTTCATTTTGTTCAGGTATCTGTCGCAATATTTTAAGTTTTTGCAAGAAGCTGAGAGCTCTCTTTGGGTACACCCCCACGGAAAGTATGCCTTCTTTCCCCAGGAAATCTCCGGCAGATGAACTTACCTTTGATGTGGAAGACATCAGCCAAGACTGAGGAGACACCAGGGTGAATGTCCTGCAAGTGAAGGGGAGAGTAAAGAGGCCATCGTAACGGGATAACATATCTTTTTCTCTCTGTTTCATTGAATGAGGGGTAGCTCTACAAATTAATCACATACTGTATTCATTCTTTTCCAATAGAGCAGTCCAAATGCATTCCACCTTAGATATACAAGACAATTCTGAGGTCATGCAGAATAGCTATTCAATCAATTAAAAGCATCATGGAGAAAGAAAGTACCATTCATAATCTCAGTCAAACTATTATTGGCTTTTACAGACACCTTCCACTTAACTTCCTATGATTAGTATGAGAGACTCTCCTATAAGGTCAGGAAACGTACAGGTATGTCATCATGTGTATTTAAAAAAAAAAAATAAAGTTAATCTACAGGCTGATACTTACCACAATAGCGCTGAATGCAGACACAGCATGGTCTAACTTCAGAGTGCCTCCCAGGACCTGGTCTATCACTTCATACAGGCATTTGGTCACAACTATTTGTTTGGGGGGGGGGGGGGGGAGGGAAGATGGCACCAATATAAAACATTAAACCTAATTATCATGGAAACTTTTCTTCACAGCATGTCTATAAAACTGTTTGGAAATGTTCTGTGTCATTTATGACCTGGAGTGAAGTCTGTGGGATAAGGATCCTACAGAAATCAGGGGACAAAGCAAATACCAGTAGCATTTTAAATTCTGACTTTAATTCCTACCCTTTATACTACATGTACATGTACCTACTTTATAGATGGCTTTCAGCATAACTGTGTTATCTTTGCTCCTAAAGGAACTTCTCTGCTGCTACATCATATCTTCTAATCTACATATCAGGTATTCAAAACAAGTTACAGTACATGCGTAACAACCACCATGTAGAGCAAATTTTAACCAACAATGTAATCACTGTAGGCCTATGTCATAATACCTTAATTTTACCCTCAAGTAAAGGCATTACTTTAAGGGCATCTTGTGTTCCCCTCAAAGCCTCCCACTCTCCGAGAACTCCAAATCACACCCATTTCCAAGACAATTTTCATGATGGTGATGCAAACACAGCACCACATATGAGCCTAGACTGGGTTCGTCATTATACATGTTGTGGCGTCATACATGCACTGCTCTATGTGCAAACCCACAAAATATAATTAGCAATACCTCTAGCTATCTAGCTCTGTAGCATGCACAATTCCCTATCCTTTCACTGGCTTACCTTGTAGCGGTATGTGCATTTCATATCACAGGGTGTTCAATACCACCATTAACAATGCCATTTATCCTGTACACCACTCTCCTAATGTAGTGTCCTATGTACGAGCTACTTATGCCATACTAAGTGAATGCGAAGAACTTATGCAGTTTAGTTGACACATCATCTTGGCTTTCACTTCCAAGCTGCACTACAAAACCAGAAAAATTCACGAGTTCCATGCAAAGTGTGTTAATACATGTACTTCATGTACCACAGTTTTTATCATGTAGGCCTACTGTACCAGTATACAGCTCATGTGATTGCCTCTATCAATCATTGGTTTTGCATTGCTTAGTAACGAAGTTTGACGTGAAATTCTGAGGGCTTAATTTCTACTTACAAATGTAATACCCTTGATAATATACACAGTAGAACCTCATTATAAACTCACATACCGTACATGAATAACCCTCTTACCATAAGGTGATTTTGCAGTTTCGAACTCCTTTGTACCCCTTATATAGCGAGACACCTCATAGCAAGAGGTAACCGTCATAGTTTTAGAACCTCCATTTTAATGAGGCTTCCCTTTACGAGTAAGTGTTAGCAAGCAATTTTGGGGACACCAGTACGCATTCACTTTAAAGGCCAGCCAATATTACAAACTCAAGTCATCTAGAAGAGTGAAATGACAACAGCTTTTGGGGCATTGCAGAAGAAATTACAGTGTACATTTCATGATAAGACTTCAAATCAAAATCTGTGTTAGATGCATAACAGAAATAGTCACTTTCCACAAGACATCATTATCAAAGTAAAAATGTTAACCACGATTTGTGGAGTTGTAATTTTTGTTCTCACTTGATCTTATCTGTCTTGGACTAGTACTGCAATCTTTTGATGCATTTCGTACAAAGAATACACAAGGATAATTCTCTCCTTTTCACACCCCGTTACACTTGTACTATCGTCTACCTTGGCCAAACTAGCGATATCACTGGAGGCGATTATTACCCTGCCCAACACTTCTGCACTGGGAGACGTCGAGGCAACAAGATTAAAACATTAAAACTGATTGACAAATTGCCCTACAGTAGGGCAATTTGTCAATCAGTTGTAATGAAAGACATCTCGACGGAAGAATTTCATGAATTTGAAAGATTTAAAACGTTGTTGCTACATAGAACCAGTGCTAGCCACTGCTACCTATAATACCGTAATGGTTACTGGTACATGTGCTAATTTATGGCTAAGTGTCCAAAAACTGATGGAGCCACTCCAAGCTATATGTACAAGATTTTGCAATGGATATCCCGACCGTCCTACCCACCCGCCCTACCCAATGTCCACCTGATCTTAGAGTGATTCTCTTTAGTAACCCTTTAAGCCCACCGCACACTATATGACTCACAACTATAGGATTGACAGACCTTGGATCTGAAATAAAAAAGCGCATTTATTCTCAAGCTATTGTGATCTATTTCGGATCCAAAGTCTGTCAGTCGTATAGTCGCGAGTCGCATAGTGTGCGGTGGGCTTGACACACACTGTGTGGGTGGAGGTAAAAATACTCCACTACAAAACTTACCATCGATACTCCCTGTAATGACTCCATCATCCACCGCCTCTGCGATACGACTGCGGCAGAACTTCATGCTAGATGGGGGGAAAGAAAGACACAGACAGGATGCAATTTTAGAGGGGACCATCTTTTTTTTTTTTTCAATTCCTCCTTGGCCATCAAGAATCTGATGATACACCACATCATACATTCACAGGAAAAAAAAATGTTATGCATATCAATATTAACCTCATCCACCAATATCAACTAGAGAAAGAGAAGCTGGTTTCATTTGGTCTGAAAGTGGCTGGGACCATGGACTGTTTAGGATGCCTACTGCAAATGCGCACCGATATGAAGCTGTAAATAGATTGATCCTCGCAGGCCACTGCACTCGTGTATAACTGGACAATGTAGAGCCTGAAACAGATTTGTGAAATGGGCTTGACATTTCCCTTGGGGGATCATGCCTGATATATGTGGAGAAATGGCTTGATACATGCAACAATCACCCTCATTGTACAAAAAAAAAAAAAAGCAGACAGACCAATAAATAACATTTTGCCCTTGCTTAACGAGGCAAAAATAATGTAGCAAATTGATATCAAGGTTATACAGGTTAAATTGGGCCCATTCCATCAAATTAACCCACATATTGATGATTTTTCTCAGCATGAGGAGGAATATTGTAATATTTTTTTATGCAAAATGTGCCTATTGGACATTTCAGGAAGTAACCATAAAACTAAACAATGTAATTGTGGAGCCAGAAAGTAACACAACATCGCAGTATGTATTTTAAGTTGATCTGTATCAATAAAATGGTGTCTATTGTAGGAAATGGAAACAGAAACCAAGAATGCAAAACAATCAGGAAAGTATTTTGCATAAGACATCACTGCTTTCTTTCATTATTGAATATCAGATCTACTAAGACAACCATGGAGAAGCCAAAATTTATCAAACATCCAGATCACAAATTATTCGAATACAGATTCTGTATCATGAATTGATTCACACAACACACAGTTTTTACTGCAATCTTCAATCTTTATTGGGTCAATAACCACAGTTGGCACATACAATTGTATGTAACAGAACATGAGGTATACACAGACATGTACATTTTAGTATACACTTCAAGAACAACATTAGGCCAATTCATTCAGCTTTGGAGTCCAAGGGTGTTGTCCTCACTGTAAAAGTGGAAATTTTTGCGCAACCAGAAACTAGCGCGAAAATAAAAGCACGCAAATATTTTTGCTTGCTATTATGTTCCTGTGAGGGATGTCTTCATTCTGCGGAATTAAAAACATGCCAAACTCTTCTTACCCAGCCAAGCGCGAAAAATTAGTTGTGCAAAAATATCCGCTTTTACAGTAAACGGTAAATACACTGTAAACTGCAGTGGTCAATCAAAACAAGAATTAATGACTGTGAGACTGCAAAACAAGTATATAGTTTCATGTAATTTATTATGTGATAAATCTTATTGTACTAAAATGTACATCCTCCCCATAGGCAACATACTGCAAAATGCAATGGCAAACAATGATCATATCGAAAGTCACTTGAATGATGACAATTGCTCATCAAGTGCATACAAAAAATGTATACTACAATGTATATAGTTAGCTAACGAGAATGCTGGCACACACTGCTACCACTGAGACTCCAACTTGGTTGGGGTACCAACCAGACAGGTTCTGTGAGACATACAAATGTATAGTGTGAGAGGAGAAAAGCTTGACTTTATTACTGTCTCACATGTTGTATTGTACATTGTATATGTAGACCACAATGCAAAGTATGTCAGTCCTCCATTGCAACACGGAGCAGAAGAAATTAGCTTTTGCCATACTTTTCTCTGTATATGACTGTTGCTAAACAATTGAGAAAATACTGAAATGTGCCGGTCATATATGGAGAGAATGATTATGCACAGAACTGATGAATACTCATTCATTAGACAGAGCAAATGAACTCACGATCAGTTTTATGTGAAGTATGTGGGTAGCAGCAAACAGTGTACATGTACACCTGTATGTGTGCATAAAAACAAATAAACAGTAAACCCAATCTAAATTAATTTGCTAAATTGGCACACACACAAAAAGAAACACTCAAAATATGATTCTGTGAATCAAAGTTTAAATTTATCTAAACTTTTCACTCATTTTGTTTTCTTTTGTTCGGTCTTTCACTCCTCCACAATCCTTAGATTAAAATCTCCCAGAGCTGGGTTTAAATAGGTGAATCTACAACTCTCTTGCAAGTATTTTTTTTTCTCCTCCAAAGGTTGTGCTGAAAACAAAATAAAAAGTTCACATGTCAGATTATCACATAGGATAATTTTGCCACTTGTGTAGATGCCTTGTGTAGATGTGGAGAGGGGCCCTTCATGTGGAGAGGGATGCACTTGCCCTTTCTCAGAACTTGCTTGACAGAAAGTTCTAGTTGCCCATGCCATGCCAAGCAGGGTGGGTTTGAAGCTGCCTACATGTAATTTGACTTTCATCTACTCAGCATCCAACAGTTACCGGTACGACTTTGATTACATGTATCCGACACTCTCATCCAGACGCCTCCAAGCAGTGAAGATGCCCCCTCCCCCCCCCCCCCCCCCCCCCCCGAAAAAGGGGATTTTTAGGCATGACCAAGTCTCCTACAAATCTCACACAATTTACCCATAATATTCCCTACAGAAACATGTTATGATTATCACTATAAAATTGTTTCATTTTCATGACTAAGGTTTGAAGTAGGCGAGCTCAAAGTACACAACAGTTGCGGTGTACACCACATAGCTAGCACTGGGTCGAGAGCTTACTTATACTCTTATGTATACAATGTATGTAAACAGTTTTTTCCATATCCAGCCAAATCTCTTATGGGCACCGGTCCCCAAATGGCCGGATAAAGAGGTCCGACTGTAGTTGTCATCTTTACAGGGTTAGCAAAGTGTGATGACAATTTCTCTTTGTCCCAAATCAAAGCACACCCATCAATGAATCTTCCCAGCTACAGAGATAGATGTTATTTGTGTTCATTTTGCATCTTACCAAAACTGTACAGACCATACTGTGATGACAGATTTACTGTACGAGCTGAAATTTTCGCGTACAGATATTTCCGCGAATTGCTACTTGGAGGACATTTTCGCGTGTTGTTAATTTCGCAGTTGCCAGGGTCTAACTGAACTTAGTTATTCACGTGTTATTCTTGCGTGTTGTTATTTTTGCGGTTCAAAGGTGATTTGCGAAAATAAAACCGAGAAAATTTCAGCTCATACAGTATACTATAGATTGACTCTGCCTTTTCTTACATCTATAATAAGATTTGCAGTCCTTTTTTTTTTCTTCCGTTTGTTGCCAAAATCCAAATATATCCAGCAAAAATATATCTACACGTAAAAAAGACCAGGTAGCGCGTGGGGAAACATGAGTGGGGTAATTACATTGATCTTCATTCCCTGCTCACCAGGGTACGTTCAAAAACCACAAATAGCATCCATCAGCCACATGTCAGCAAATATTACGTGCACCAAAGCGGACACTTATCAGTAACGGTCGACTCCAGCCGAGATTCTTGACCGTGTCTGCTTACAGCTATATCAGTGATAAAGCTGTACACAATTTGCTATGGGGATTCTCAAATGTATTCGAGCAAAGCTACCCTTCCCACTACATTTTATCTCCAAGCTACCGAGTCTGTAACTTCTCATAATATGGGTTTCTCACGTTCTCTTTTACAGTGGTATAAAGAGTGTGACAACACCTCAGAAAATGTTATTTTCTGAACATTCTCACAGAGAACATGCTCTATTCATTTCCATCTTCTTAAAAGAAAATTTGCAGCTCAAGTTAGATGGTATGCAACTATAATCAACTTTATAAAGTTTTCATATGAGTGCCTAGTACCAACATATACCAAATGAACATATCACTAATTATAATCTTGTTTGAAAGCATGAATTGTTTCTATTTATGATAGGTCTAAAGACAAGCTTTCTAGTTGCCAAGACAGATATTTGCTACGCAGTATACTTCAAAAAAGCTTTCTAGTTGCCAAGACAGATATTTGCTACGCAGTATACTTCAAATTTGAATATAATAGTAAAGAAGTCTATTGCAATGTACCTTCAGTCTGTAATCAGATATCAAATACTGAATGCATGCCAACAAGTTCACATGAAAGGTACAACCAACATTAGATTATGTATACCTTTTTTGTGTTTTAGTTCATGGACTGAATTCTAACCGGATGGATTTGATTTACACTTCCACTGTGAATCTGGGCCTTTCTGGAACAATCCTATGGTACTATACATGTATCAAAGGTACAAAATACTAGTACTTACAATGTAGTTCAGGAAAAGTTTGTGCAGGTATAGAAGCTCTGTCAGCACTCACATTTTGATGAGCCCATAATGACATCGAATCATGCATGTACTAATACTGTAGTATATTGTAAAACACACACACACACTTTATTTCTTTTTTAGTTCTTTTGTAATTTGGGGGGGGGGGGGGAAGGTATCTTGTTTTCCCACAAGACTCACTGTACTGACAATAAATGAGACTTTTCTAAATATGGTATTTATGCTGTCAATGTACACAGATTTCCAGCATGTAATTCATAAGGTTATTGGCCTTGATGTCTCATATCAGTTTGTCTTCTAGTATTCCTCAAAGGGCTACACGTGCAAATCATTGCATGAAAGTGATGGTTAACATAACCCTACACGTACATGCTCTTGTCATGATAAGCCAGTTCACAGTTACAATCTGAGCATGTGCAGGTAAAGGTCATTGCAGACCTTCTCTTGAAATTGATTTGCAACTGAGGTATTCAAAACCTAGATGGGGCTTCTTGACAATTGTGTTGTAAATGAACCAGGTGCAGATTGGTATTTACAGGTGAATGTGCATTCTTTTCAGCAAAATTAACAAAAGCCATTCATGCAGCACTGACATGTAAATTAACACTTCCTGCATGGATGTTTTCAACTGCTCTTCTTAAAGACTATTCCATGTACTACAAAGTCTGCGGTTGGAGAGGTCATTGCAGACTAGTGCTAACTGTGAACTGGCTTATAGACCGTACAGAGTACTTAACAGGTACATACAATGAGTCAATCGACTGACACACACATATTCCCCTTGACAAATACTGTACATGGCCAGGACTGCACCAAAAACTCTTTTAACTGTCTTAAGTCATGTTCTCAAAATTCCATGTTTTAAAGAATCAGATTTTCACAGGTAAATTACAATTAAACACTGGACCCAAAATTTATGGCCCATTAATAGCCGGATTCACACGTACAAAATAGCGGGATGACGATCGCGCTGACGATCGCGCTCCGTATCTCGAGATTTTTTGCAACCGTTCACACGCTCTAAATTAGCGGGATAGCGATCTCACTCGGAATCTTGAGTTTTTTTGCAACCATTCACACATACAGAATTATCCCGCTAATACCCGATCGAGATAACAGCCAAATCTGCAAACTGGGTCACACAGCACACTTCACTGCCTGCGCTGCTCTTTGCCCATTGTTTTTTTGCGCGTAAGTGGTGTGGTTCGCGCGCTGTTGTTGTGGTGCGCCAAAGAGGTTAAGGACTTCTTCGCAGAGGCCTCGCTGTTGTGATGTGCGCATTGCATGATGGGATATAAAAACTCGATATTCTAAACCTGACAGTTCACACGTACCGGTGCGGGGCAAATTAGCGCGCTAATTGAGGGAGGAATTAGTGCAAGATTTCTTGGGATTAGCATCGTGATGGTGATTGCGCAAATTTTCAGGTTTTTTGTGTTCACACGTGCAAAACACTCGAGATACTGATCACAATGCAAATCTCAAGATTTGTATCCCGCTAATTGGTTTACGTGTGAACCCCCTATAAACTTAACCAACATTTTTGTTCCACATCATTTATCTAGTATCCCAAATGACACATACATTTCAATTCAACACTCCCAATTAATTTCATTTCTGCTTATCCTGCAGTATCTTTGCGATGTATGCAAGCAAAAGCAAAACTTACCAGGAAGTAAAACTAACACCCAATGGGTAATTTTTCTTTGCAATATTGTGCTGTTCATATTTACATGCCAATAAACTGATCACATGTTGCAGGGAATAATTTTCCAACTCAAATTTGATTAGCAATTTCAGCTGATGAACAATATTTCAAAAGGTATCCTGTACACTTCTATGGAAGAAATCTGCTACACGAAAGTCAGTTTGTGTAGCAGTGGTGTAAAAATGCATAGTAAATAGCGATGCGATACCAGGAAAATTATTCCCTGTGTTGCTGTTGGATACAATTCAATATTTAAAACAGCCATGTCCAAAAAGACAAAGAAAGACCAACATAGATACCCCAACCACAGTATAAGGTGCACTGCACCAACATTGATAATGGATCTGTCGGATAAAATCATGAAGTAGGAGACAGTGTAGTTAGTATTTAGTGCATACTGGGCCCTGCTGCATAAAAAGATGCAATCAAGTATATTGTCAGAAAATCAAACAGTCAGGCATAACTCAATCAGAATTGAGTATTCAGACTTCTGCATGATTTTCCGACTTCTGTTTGATCCAAACTTTTAGGCATCAAGGCCCTGTATGCACAACTATCACTGTGTTTACTTCCACTTTATAGTTTGTGACCTCCATTCAGCAGCTTTGGTTTATACATCAAGAAAATTCCCTCTATATGTTATCAAATATGATATTTCACATCGAGATCCTTCAGCACCCCACCCATAAAAAGTATAAAAAGAACTAAATATTGACTGCAGTCTCACAAATCATCAGATCTTAGAAAAGTGTAACTGTCAGTAAATTACCTGAGGTGCCAAGAGATCACTTTATACCCGTAATTTACAGATGACTGAATTTGGAGTAACTTTCCTCATTCATTAGATAATGCCTAAAAACTTGAATCAAGGATGTGTTTCAACACATCCATATTTGGTAGATTCGTGCTGCTTCGTCCACGAAACATAAAAAATGCCCTTTCTACACAACAGTAAATTTACTGACAATTAAGGTAATTTTTAAATATCTAACTTTGTTACAAGTTTGATTTTAACTTATCAGTTCCTTCACAAGGCTTAATGAGATGCCTTCACTTTTTGAGTGGACACTGCAATAGATCATATTTGAAAGAACTGTCATCAGCAATCAACGTCTGAAGTTTTACTTCCTGACACTATGGTGAGGAGATTGCAATGTCACTTGAGTTTTGCAGTTAAGAATGTGTGAAATACCGTAGCTAAAGATCAAATCCACAGGTAGCTCTCAGGAGCACAATGCAGAAAATTCATTCAGGTGTCAATATCCTCGGGCAAAACGATTGGTATAGAAAGCAATGCGAGTCTCCATAATATTATATCATGAATCAACTACATTTATCAGCACTTATCACATTCTTGTTCCATCATCCTGGATGTGAAAGAATGCACTTGAAAACATCCTCTAGATTCCTGGCCACTTACTCCTTCCTCTAGGAAAGCTGTTCCTCTGACGGCACAGACAAATATTCAAAGAACATCATTGGATTCCAGAGGAAAATTTCATCATTGGTAAAGAATGCAGTTCCATACGGTGTGTCAGCGAAGACATGCCAACTCCTCAGTAGATGCAATGCTGGGCAGGTAGGTCCCTGAGCTACATACAGTTCTGGCCTCATCACCGGGTAGAGACTTTTTCAGCAGGAACTGCACTTTACAGTTCTGAAGTCCACTTGTAGATGACCAGGCAGGAACATTGACTTGGCACTGATCTCTGGCAGAAATTTATCATGAAATGAAGGTGTCCCAACAAATACAATGTGATGATAACGTAGCAGCCATTTTTGCTTCTGATCATGACAAAGTTAATGCTGTTGAAATGGCTTTCTGGTGCGTCCACTTTGCCGATTCTCTTTGGTGTGAAGGAGGATGTTGTAGGTTGAAAACTCATGCCAGCTCAGTGGGCATCAACAGGATCAGGAGAGGTTTAGTGTGGTACCTTCTACTGACTACATACTTTGCAGATTAATGCCACATTCATTCATCAGCAAGGGAGATGCAATGTCCAAATTCCATGGGTACAAAATTTTTCATCATACAACCACTTTTGTGCCATCTGTAGAATTGATGATAGGCTGAATACATCCATCACTGTAGTCTGCTGAGCGGTTCATCTTTTCGAAGAGCAGTTGATCTGCATCAAAACTAGTCTCTATCCTGATCTCAAGATGTCATCTCAATGTTCTGTACCAGCAGTGTGAATAATTGCAAGGCAAAGACTTCCACAAAGAATGTTATATAAGTTTTAAATGTCAGTCCACAGCAGTTTTGCCAAAGAGAGAGATTGCCTGCATGGTGACATATCCTTGAGCACTTGTTGTAGATCACTGTCCATCTTTCACAGAGTTAGAAGTTACTTCAAAGACCCGGGGTATAAAAACAGCCTTGCTCACTTCCTTCAATTTGTACATCTGTGACTCTGGTGTCGATGAAAGCTCATCCTTCTCTCAGCAGGTACTGCTGCCATGGTGTAGCTCCTGCACACCTCTACCTTCCCTGTGAACTTTCAGTCATGAGCTACAAGACACAGAAGATTTTGACATTTTGCTTCCCTGTGCTTGTGGTGTACTGATGCTTCCGAAGTATGAAAGCATTACCAGGGTAAAAAGAGAGAACCAATTCATGGTGTCCACTCTTTCCATGATCATCACCATGCAAGGCTGAAAAATGAGCGAGGAGAGGCTGGTGTGGATAAACTCAACTCTTGATGGACACATTAGGTAGATTTTTACTGCAGCTACTTTCCACATGTTGTTGCCGACATTGCCCACGTAGCAGCTGCCACACGACTTCATGCCCACTGAAGCTTTTCCAGTGAAGAGAAACAAAATGATCTAAAACAAGAAACACAAACTGAAGACCTGTTACGGTTATACCCATGGTTTCAGACTCCACAGAGTTTTAACATTGTGAAAAAAGATCACATGCGGTGCAGAAAAGACCAGCATGCAGAAATTGAAGTAAACAGATGCCCGACCATTCCTTAGAATAATGCAGAAAAACTCAAATGATTTGTTGGGCAGTGGTGGTGGTGCAGGAAGTATAATATTTGGTCTGGGTAGCTGGGGTAGCCCGACATCCGAGGCGACCAGACACAGCTCAGTAGACATGGTAGAGAGGAGTTGAGACAGCTACATTGAATGATGATGGCACTATCCACGTGTTGACTGTTGTTGGTGTCAAAACCCATGTGCATGTATTCTGACGTTGATTTCATCTAAATGCAGCTTTGCGCATTGACTTTTGTTGGTATAGGATAGGCATCTTTATGGAAATTATGCATGAGATGTTGCTCACGAATACTAGGATGGCATAGATTGAAACTCAACAGTGAACGTAAGGCCTTAGGGAGCAACAGACTTCTGCATTCTGCCTGCTGTGTTGCATGAGCACTGAATTACTGCCATCCGCATCAGCGCAGTGAAGAAGCCTCTCCCTCTTTTGCTCTCCTACTACAGACGTGACACCATCACACTGCTGCTGCACAGATCAGCAACGCGAGTGGGTGGGTGCGGGTGCAGGGTGTGTGTGCCACTGCCGAATCTGCACGTCGCTAATTTTGCTCGCGTCGACAGGCAGTCGCAGGCCGCACGTCCCTAGCTGCAGCTGGACCGGGGTTCTTCGCAGTACGATGACATGGTCATACCCGCGACGCGTATCCGAGAGCTGTACACTCTACCCACTGCACTGTCTTGCGTCGTCACTCCTCAAGGTGGATATTCATCACGCACAAATCTGCCATTATGTCGAATGTTCTGGTGGACAAAGACACTACTATTTCTCCATAATTCTGCAGCCACTACATGAAATTTCGACAGTGAATGCATCATCATGATTTCAGAATCGATACCTAAATAGAGATGGCTCTATTTAGTGGTGACTTACAACTCATTTCTCCCGGTTTTCTCCCAATTTTTGCAGATGTCGGTTGTCACTCTGAACGTCGCCATCTTGAGATTAAGAAAATAGTGCAGAGCGCGTGCGCGCGCATGCCGCGCGGTGTGTGTACCTCGTACTACTGTATTACGTACCTACATGGGTAGCTCCATGGTACCTAGCAGCAGCAGCATCGAATGTGCATGCTGTATGCAAGGGTCAACTTATCAATGGTACCCCCCCCCCCCCCCCCTCTTCCACGG
Organism: Diadema antillarum; assembly: GCF_040938485.1. Taxonomy (NCBI): domain Eukaryota; kingdom Metazoa; phylum Echinodermata; class Echinoidea; order Diadematoida; family Diadematidae; genus Diadema; species Diadema antillarum. The sequence goes on along the minus strand of NW_027271035.1, from coordinate 510,089 downwards.
GAAAAATCCATGAACCAGGAAGGAGCACCCCTGCATGAACCATGGGAGATACAGTTTTATTGCGATGGTATGTGTGTGGGTTTTTCCCCCGTTTTTTTATTTATTTTGTTTTTAAATAAGAGTCAAAGGGGGGGGGGGGGGGGGGGGGGGGGCAACCCCAGGGCCCCGTCTTATAAAGCCTTCAAATCAATCACAAGTCCCCAAATCAATCACAACTTGCATTGCAGCTCACATGAAACTTGTGATTGATTTCTATCACAAGTCTTTATAAGACAGGCCCCAGGGTGCTACATGGCTTTTTATCACTTGCCCGGTCGGGCAAGCAGATTTTCAAATTTGCTGCGAAACACTTGCTCGAACATAAATGTCACTTGCCCGAAAATAACATCCAAAATATAACGAAACGATATAGAAAATCACGTGTAAGTCAAGATCTTAAAAACACAATCATTTGAATAAACAACACACATTGATATTCACACGCTTACAATAGCGTAAAAAACTTGTCCGATCAAGTGTTGCTGTTTCACGTAATTGTTGGAGAAAGTTGCTGAAATGATATTGAAGTGTGTTGCATCACTAAACAGCCATTAAAAATTGGGCTTCTGTATGGTTGATTGTGTGGGCTTATTAGGGGGGATAAGTGAAACAAAAAAGGTGGCTTCAAAACATTTCCTTGCTCAATTCGGGCAAGCATTTGTTCCCATTGTTCAAAACTTAACACTTGCCCGAATTTGATTTTCACTTTCTCCGGGCAATCGGGAAAGTGCTTATGTAGCACCCTGAACCCTCCCACCCCCCCCCCCCCCCCCTCCGATTCCGCCGTCCGAAATTTTGCACATTCACCCAACCGAGAACATGATAATAAAGAGTGCCGGATGATCCAGCGTGGATAATGATGATAAAAATGAAGAAGATGATGATGATGATGATGGTGCAGAGGAGGGGAAAAAGATCGATGGTGGAGTAGAAGGAGGAGGAGGTGGAGGGGGAGGGGAGGCTGGGAGAGAGAAGGAAAAGGTCATACAATACATAATCAGAAGTACATGTAATTCTGAGAAGGGATATTTGGAAGGATGACTGATGAGCCACAGTCATGGGTTCCTTGACATTTGCTCCTGCGATGATTGCTCCCATTATGAAATATCAACTGCACGGTCGCTCGCTTAAGCCTAACATAAATTTATACCCACAGTAACATTAACCCTAATCCTAATCCTCACATCAAACTAACATAGATGCCTATAGTTCAAAAAAATATTATGAGTGAGATCTTCATGACTCGGCATCTCGGCACACGCGCATGTGCATGAGCGAGTGAATGAAGGGACTGAGCATGGGGAGGGTGTGGGAGGGGGGTGTCCGCCCTCCCATGGTGGGGATTGGGAGCTTTTACAATTTTTAGCTCTTAATGGTGCAAGCTGCTGCATACTTAAGTGAATATTTTTTTCTTACTACTAGTATTTTGAAAGACAAAAGGGAAATATGCCTTTAATTGCAACTCTAACTTTATATCCTTCAGGCTATTCTCCCAATGCGTGAGAAAAATGGGTGTCATGCGTGAGATCGTTAGACAGACCCTAAATGCTTGAGTCTCACTCACAATGTGTGAGACTTGGTAGCTCTGAACTAAACCTATTACCCTATAACACAACCCTAACCCTAACCCTAAGTCCTTGGAAAAAATAAGACCAAAGTATTCTATACTGTCGCAGGAGCACAACGTCGTGTCACCCAGTCATGGGACACCACAAAAACGCCCACACTCGGATGGGTTGCAGAAGAATATCGCGTATAAGATGCAAGAAGTAGCGCTTAAAATCATACCAAAAAATGACTTTATAGCTGATAGAAAAGTCATCGTAACAGTTTATTCATTTTGGTTTTGCTACGAGTGCGCTATGTATCTTTTAGTCATTGTTCCATATTCCACATTTCATAAAATTTTACATTCCATAGCATTTGACATCAATTAAAGCGAGAGGTACAACTATAGAAGTTTGACGTTTGAAGTTTTTATTAGCAACAACATTTTGAACATGTACACAGGCGCGCCGGAAGCAGTTTTGGATTGGGGGGGGGGGGCAAACATTGGAGGGGGCTCAAGATTAGACCATGCATATGTTACACAATATACACATACACACACACACACACACACACATCTATTATATATATATATATATATATATATATATATGTAAAGTGGCGTACGGTGGGTCGAAACATGGGGGGGGGGGGAACCATAAAGTAATTTTGACGGTCTGTATGCTTGTGCGTGTGTGCGTGAGCAATAATAGGACTACAATACATTGCGGAATGTGATACATTCAACAACGCAGTCATTGAGGAACATTGTAAGTCTTCCTTAAAAGTATGGATTATGGAATGACGGTGTGAAACGATCGACAAATTATATACTGTCAGCAACATAAGGTGAATGGCATAACAATAAAATGCGAGCGGGCTTGAAAATTTTGATATTCTACAGTTCCAAAACTGGAGTTTTAATTGTAGCTACATATTTCGCTTTGAAATAAATGGGGCGCATCGGGCGCAACTGCTGGCAATGATTATTGGCAGCAACATTAGGAGAAGGGCATAACGATTCAATGCGAGCGAGCGAAGCGAGCAAGCTTGAAAATTTTGACATTCTACAGTCCCAAACTGGGGTTTGTAGCTTTATCTTTCACTTTGGAAATTGATGGGGCGGCGCATCGGGCGCAACTGCTGGCAATTACTAGCAGCAACATTAGGAGAATGGCATAACGATTCAATGCGAGCAAGCAAAGCGAGCGAGCTCGAGAATTTTGACATCTTACAGTCCCAAAACTCCCGTTTGTAACTATATCTTTCGCTTTGGAAATTAAGGGGGGGGGGCATCGGACGCAACTGCTGACAATTACTGGCGGCAACATTAGGAGAGTGGCATATCGATTCAATGCGAGCGAGCGGAGCGAGCGAGCTTGAAAATTTTGACATTTTACAGTCCCAAAACTCCCGTTTGTAGCTATATTTATCTTTCGCTTTGGAAATTAAGGGGTGGGGGCATCGGGCCCAACTACTGGCAATTATAGGTTTTCCCGGCCAATTTCGCACTTCTGTCAGTCCAATTCCTAATTCCTGCATTCAATTTAGCGAAATTTAGCGTAGATGACAATGTTCGGTAGTTCAATTTTATGATCTCTTCATTCAAATTCATTTTGGAGCATTCAAATTACCTTTAGCCTCATTCTAATTAACACTTTTTCAATTCAAATTCGTAAAACAAGCACCATTTCGTTATTCGTTCATTCAATTTAGAATGATATAGTCACGTGATCACGGACATGCCGCACTCGTTCATTCAAATTCATTTTTGGGCATCCAATTTAACATCTTTTGCAGTCAATTTAGCACACATGTTAATGCTTTGGTTCTTTCTTTCTTTCTTTTTTGTCAACACAGTTATTGTTTTGCAAGCGTCATTACATTTCATATTTTTGTACTTTGTATATTTTAGAGATTTTGGCAACAGTTTTTTTTTTCTTCAATGTGCTTAGTGATTCTTCCAGTCCGAAGATATAGTGCATCATGTGACCACAACTTATCTGACCGTTGAGTGCTTTATTCCGAGTGTGTCGGCCAGTTCTAGGAAGTCAAGGTTATGATCATCAAATGTTCCTATAAGTCTTATTCTGTCTTCTTGAGAAATACGTCTGTATCTAACTTGTGCTGTCATGACTGTAAGAAGATGAAGTTAATCTGTAGTATTGGTACATGTAGGCCTAAAATGACATGAATGAAAGAAAAGGGGCGTTACAGGACAACAAACTCGAGTTATATATGGTAAAAATATGATACTTTTACTGCTTAACAGTGCGTGGATGAAACAAAAAGTCACATAGAAATACGCGTTTAAATGTTATCACCTTTTCAAAACAGAAATAACATGACGTTAATTTGAATGAACATGTTGGGAATTTGACTGCCCATACGCGAAATTAAATGACTGAAATACCCCTTTCGGCCACTGTTGGCGAATTTGAATGACTGAAGAGCACGTGCCAATTTGAATGCTCGTTTTCCGAATTCGAAAGGCACATGTGCAAATTTCATTGATCGAAATGCTAAATTGAGCGACCAACTTGCAATTTCGAATGACAGAATGTGCAGTAACGAGGATTTTCGCTAAATTGAATGAACCTTTTATCAAATGGACTGACAAAAGTGCGAAATTGGCCGGGAAAACCTATACTATCAGCAACATAGGAGAATGGCATAACGATTCAATGCGAGCGAGCGAAGCGAGCGAGCTTGAAAATTTTGACATTCTAGAGTCCAACAACTGCCGTCGTAGCTATGTTTTTCGCTTTAGAAATTAAGGGGGAGGCGCACCGGGCTCAACTGCTGAATGCGAGCGAGCGAAGCGAGCGAGCTTGAAAATTTTGACATCGTTTTACAGTCAAAAAGCTGCCGTTTGTAGCCATATTTTTCCCTTTTATTCATATATAATTTATATATATACATATTTATTTTATTTTCTTTGTTTATTCATTTATTTTTATTATCATTATTATTATTTTTTTTTTGGGGGGGGGGCAAAAATGCGTTTTGCCCCCCACTTTTTGGAGGGGGGGGGCGGCCGCCCCCCCCCCCCTGCCCCCCCCCCCCCCCCCCCCCCCACTTCCGGCGCCTATGCATGTACATATAAGAATCATAACACAATTGTATCTACATAAATGTGAAAAATATACTTATCTGTTACTCCTTTACAATAACATAAATGATGATATTTGAGAGTTAATATGATACATGTAGCATAATTCTACAAAGTTGCTGTTGTTAACAAGGAAACCAAAAGTTAGCACAAGCGCTAGTCGTGAATGGTCACCCTGATCTTCATACTAAAAGCTAAATACAAAGAAAAATTATTACGAGGTTTTAGTTGAAATGACTGTGAATATATCATTCATTTTCTAACATAGAAAACTAAAAATACTTGATATAGTATAATATCTATTAGAGTAGGAAATCTGCAAGGCATTTACGAAATGTAGATCTTTTGTTCACGCATTTCTCGTGGCAATGTATATTCCAAAGTTTTGGTCCTAAGTAAGAAATCGAAAATTGTCCCTGTGTGGTTCTAAATTTTGGTAAGTACAACATTCTTTTTTTCATTTGTTTTTGTCCTGTAAGTATGATTTCGCAACAGTCATACAGAGGGTGCGGAATAGTTCCATTGCAGAGATCGTACATAAATGTAAGAACTGAGAACTTATAATGTAACCTAACAACTAGAAGTTTGAATCGTTGGGTCAATGGTTCTGAATGTGTTCGTAAGGACGAAAATGTTATAGCTCTCAGAGCCATTTTTTGAGAAATTTTAAGTGAGATTTATAAGTACTGCCCCATACCTCAATACCATATAAGTGGCTGTATAAAAGATTTATACAGAAGCACAAGAATGCGCTGCGGAACATATACTGTCTTTAACACCTACTTTCCTTCGAACACATTATTTACCAATTGAATGTGAGGTTTCCAAGTAAGATGACAATCAATCTGAGTTCCGATGAAGGATGCGACACTCACCTCATCAATGTCTGTGTCAGACAGTTTTATTGCACCCCTCATAGCAAATAACTGGCGTTTTCCTCTTATCACCATATAATTTGTTTTCTTTAAATTGATTGTAATTTTATTGGCATTACACCATGTTTGAACTTTATGCAGGTTTTCATTTACTTCATTCACATCAATTTCTTTTTGGCGAGCAGCATAAGTATGAAAAATATTTGAATCGTCAGCAAACAATCTGAATTTAAAGAAAGAGGATGAGCGTGGCAAATCATTTATAAATATCAAAAAGAGTATAGGCCCCAAAACTGACCCTTGCGGGACATCACAAGTTATAGTCTTCGGTGTCGAGACCATTCCTTTATAAGATAGCAGCTGAGATCTGTTAAACAGATAATCAGCAAACCATTGAAGAAAGAGTGGGGAGAACTGGGACAAAAATTGTAATTTGATGAATATTTTCTCCGATAACTTTTCTGATATAGGTTTTCCCGGCCAATTTCGCACTTTTTTCAGTCCAATTCCTAATTGCTGCATTCAATTTAGCACAACTTAGCCCAGATGGCATGTTCGGAATTTCAATTTTATAATCTTTTCATTCAAATTCATTTTGGAGCATCCAAATTACCTTTAACCTCATTCGAATCAGCACTTTTTCCGTTCAAATTCGTAAGACAAGCACCTTTTCGTACATCGTTGTCACGTGATCACGTATACGCTGCGCTCGTTCATTCGAATTCATTCTCATGGGCATCCAATTTCGCATTTACTGCAGTCAATTTAGCAGACACGTTTATGCGCTTATTCTTTTTTTTTTCATTTTCATTCATCATAGGTATTGTTAGCAAGAATCATAACATTTCATATTTTCGTATTCATTCTTTATTCTGATATCATCTTTGCAACAGTACTTTCAAAATATGTGTACATGTCTTTATAATGTTCGATAGCATTATTTCATTCACAGGTAGGCCTACATTAATCTTAAATTTGTTTTGACATTATTGGGAGAAGGAAGTTTCAATTTACATCGTGATCATTTCTTTCATCTGCATGTTTCATTATCATTTGGTGGGCGCTACATTGCGTTGCGTCAATCATCATCATAAAGTTCTTGGATCAGCTCTAAGGAATAGCCATCAATTTGTCAAGGTTATTACCCTCAAATGCTTCTATGATTCTTTCCCTGTCTTCTTGAGAGATATACGTCTGTATCTAACTTGTGCTGCATGACTGGACATACAATGACATAAGAAAGTGAAGTGAATCTATGTTACTGGTGCATGTATAGTTCTGATATCATCAGTGTATGAAAGAATATAGGGGCGTTACAGAACAACAAACTTGAGTATTTAGGGTCAAAGATACCTTTACTATATACTTAACAGTTATGTGGATAAAACAAAAATTCACATTTAAATACGTATACATGCACGGTTCTCACCTTTTCAAAATAGAAATAACATCAGAACATTACGCCAATTTGAATGAACATGTTTGGAATTTGACAGCCCATACGCGAAATTGAATGACTGAAATGCCATTTTCCGCCAGTGCTGGCGAATTTGAATGACTGAAGAGCACGTGCCAATTTGAATGCTCGTTTTACGAATTCGCAAGGCACATGTGCGAATTTCATTGATCGAAATGCTAAATTGAACGAACAACTTGCAATTTTGAATGACAGAATGTGCACTAGCAGTGACGAGGATTTTCGCTAAATTGAATGAACCTTTTATCAAATGGACTGACAAAAGTGCGAAATTGGCCGGGAAAACCTATATTCAGAATGGGGGCACTCATGTCTCGGACCCAAAGACTACTGATGCTAGGCCACATGATGGGTTGTGACTTCATATTCCTAAAAGTCTTATATTTGTGTTATTATTGATTTTTTTTTTTAAATCAGGCTTAACGGGGTGAAATGGGCCACCCCCATGGGAGAAGTGGGTCATTGGTTGGGGTGAAGTGGGACAAACAGTAACTATTGGCTTAGACAATAATCCCGGCCAATTTCGCACTTTTGTCAGTCCAATTCCTAATTGCTGCATTCAATTTAGCGAAATTTAGCGTAGATGACAGTGTTCGGTAGTTCAATTCTATGATCTCTTCATTCAAATTCATTTTGGAACATTCAAATTACCTTTAGCGTCATTCTAATTAACACTTTTTCAATTGAAATTCGTAAAACTAGCACCATTTCGTTATTCGTTCATTCAATTTAGAATGATATAGTCACGTGATCACGGACATGCTGCACTCGTTCATTCAAATTCATTTTTGGGCATCCAATTTAATATCTTTTGCAGTCAATTTAGCACGCATGTTTATGCTTTGGTTCTTTCTTTTTTTGTCAACGCAGTTACTGTTTTGCAAGCGTCATTACATTTCATATTTTCGTACTTATTTGAGAGATTTTGGCAACAGTTTTTTTTTTCTTCAATGTGCCTAGTGATTCTTCCAGTCTGAAGATTTAGTGCATCATGTGGCCACAACTTATCTGGCCGTTGAGTGCTTTATTCCGAGTGTGTCGGCTAGTTCTTGGAAGTCAAGGTTATGATCATCAAATGTTTCTATAATTCTTTTTCTGTCTTCTTGAGAAATACGTCTGTATCTAACTTGTGCTGTTATGACTGTAAGAAGATGAACTTAATCTGTAGTATTGGTATACATGTAGGCCTAAAAACTAATGACATATTCGGTATTATGAAAGAAAAGGGGCAAGGGGCACTACAGAACAACAAACCCGAGTTATGTATGGTAAAAATTACTTTTACTGCTTAACAGTGAGTGGATGAAACAAAAAGTCTTAATGTTATCACCTTTTCAAAAAAGAAATAACATGACGTTAATTTGAATGAACATGTTAGGAATTTGACTGCCCATACGCGAAATTGAATGACTGAATTACCCCTTTCGGCCAGTGTTGGCGAATTTGAATGACTGAAGAGCACGTGCCAATTTGAATTCTCGTTTCACGAATTCGAATGGCACATGGGCAAATTTCATTGATCGAAATGCTAAATTGAACGACCAACTTGCAATTTTGAATGACAGAATGTGCAGTGACGAGGATTTTCGCTAAATTGAATGAACCTTTTATCAAATGGACTGACAAAAGTGCGAAATTGGCCGGGAAAACCTATACAAGCATATCATAATTATAATAATGTGTGTGTGTGTGTGTGTGTGTGTGTGTGTGTATGCGTAGACAATATGTGTGTGTGTTTGAATTTTATTATGAAGAGTTTCATCGCAAGACGTCGTGTATTATAGTTATGGGCCATCAGAGAAAGTTGCATTAAAGGCATCCAGAATTTAAAGAAAATGATAAGAAAATCTTTGATTTTTTTTTAATCATAAACTTTGAATACAGTGAGAACTGGGACAGTGATGCTGTCCCAGTTTACCCCAGCACCCCCAAAATTCAAAATGGCGGCTAACATCACAATTTAGCCGATTTTTTTTTGTGCAAAATCTTTTAATGCAAATTATTGGAATTCATACGGCCCACATAGGCCTATAGCATGCTAAGTGTCTGCTAAAGCCGAACGATTAATTTAGAAAGCATTTCACACTGAATGCAAAAAGCTGCAAAAAGTGTCTGAAAAAAAAAAAATCAAAATTAAACTTTCCGGCAGAGTTGTTGCAGAGCAGTTACCGTTTGCTTGTACTCTGATGTCAAATGCCTATTATATACTCTAGGCGATGACTTGAAATCTGATTAGTTAAAAACTTTTTGAGATATGAGAGGTGTCCCATTTCTCCCGCGTCCGAGTTCTCCCCATATGCACTCTCCCCTACACAAGATAGTCAATTTGAGATGCCAAATCAATACCACAATATAAAGAAAAGGGGAATTCAACAAAATCATTTTTTTGTGTGAAAATGACACATTCCATCAACTTGATACTGACATTAATTATGTTAAGGGTAGCAATAATTATTCCCCCTGCTTTCTGAAAGCGGTTAGTCAAGTGCTCTTTCATTATGCTATAGAAAAGTGAATTTTTGTGGAATTCTCCGTATATTTTCTTTATAATATTGTCCACACATTACGACACGTCGTCATAACCTCTGGTAGTCTCCTCATCAAGCGGTTCCAACACCAAAACCTTAAAAATTCATAACTTTTTGCATCGATTGTCCGATTTTCCTCAAACTTTCATTGATGTGTTCTATACTAATGTTGCTGCTTTCACTATTCACTCAATCCACATTTCTATTGGGGGTTTTGGTTTCCTTTAAATCACCCGCGAGTGAGACTTCATTATACGATTAGGGTCCTATATACACAAACCTAATTATTTCCAGTGATCAGGGAGGCACAATAAAAAGTAGGGATTTAGGAAATTAGCTTTGAGAACTTGATTGGAACAAATCAGAATCTAACTCATTCCCAAATGAAGGACCTGTAGAAGTGTTTTAAAACTAGGAAGGGGGGGGGGATAGGAGCCATGAAATGCACTGTGTCTTGTAAATATTAAGAATGAATATCACTTTTTTTTAGTAATCTGGGGGGGGGGATATCCTAGGTATGTCGCCAATATTCAAAATTATACATGAATATTCCAACGTGATACACGTACTACAAATCTGATCTTTTTTAAAATCAATTTACTGGAAACAAAACATTTTAACTTCTATGATCAAAGAAATCTACACGATTTATTATTCGCAGGGTCTTTTTCTGAACCAAGAATATGTAAATCTCATTGGCATGAGCAATTTCCCCAGGCCAATAGTATTCCGTATAGTTGAAGTTAAACGGTAATAATAGAATTGAAAACAAAGAATGCAATCTTGACTTTGGGAAAAGATGTTTAACTTTATAAATATTCCAGCATTCTTAGACAACAATATTTATATAAACAATCAACATGAACTTTCCATAGAGGAATACTATTATGATATAAAAATATCGATATAACCTCAGCTAACCTCTTCGTCGCCCGAGTCATTATCTCTTCCCTATGTATGCTCTTGTTTCATCACAATTCATGCGCCTTTTCTCAAGGTTCCTTCATCAACTGACAAGTCTTCCATCGAACCCTTCACAAATCGACATGAAGTTGACAGAATAATGAGATTTTAGATATCTGTTATATGTCTGCATGAAATAATCATTGTTTTGTAAAATTTTTACCCAGCGTGGCTGAAAGATCAATCCCATTGCACTGTGTCATTCGTGATAATTTTTAACATCAAGATAAACCTTCCATCAAAAGATGGCGCTATTTAAAATTCTGTCACACGATTGATGTGATCGCGATGCAATGGAAGTGCTAGCTGCGTAATGTGACTGTGGAAATTTCGGCGAGCTTGTGTTTGAAATGCGCTGCATGGTTTTTAGCGCTGGTCGCAGCGGCGGTGCCATGTTTTTGGAGGCATGATCAATGCACGTACATGACAGTCAGAAACAGGGTACTTGACCGATATAGACAACCGTGTCAATGGACTCATAAACGTTCATCATTTGGGACATAGTTGAGAGTAAAATTGGTAAGATCTACACGAGTGCTCATGCAGCACGAATTATTCATTAACTGATATGAGGAATATGTATTATGTCTTTCTTCATAAACGATGCGTGAGGAGTGTCAGAGCTCGGTTGTTTACGAACGAAGTTCAGCAGTTTTGTTGGTGACTGTCGAGGCTAGCTAGCTAGCCTAGGGTGGCTCGCTTCGTACACATACTGTAGTATCGTTTGTCATGACGTTGTGATCGCCAAACTATGTGGATAAGTTTGATAGCTCTTGTCTTGTTATGGACTGCCCTTCTAATTTTCTTTTTGAGTCACCCTTTATGCTAATATCGCTGCTGTTGGTGCCATCATGCCACGGTTTAGGCCTAGACTAGTGTAGTAGACGTTCTTCATGTTCTTGTCAATCTTGATCCAGATTGCATTGTCATCTTTCAAACTCTCGAGTCTCAGACTCGCGCGAGTCACAGCACAGTGAACCACACAGGGCACAGCAACATTCAGAAGTTGCTACGGGCGTCTGTCTGTGTTATTACACTTACAATGCAACTTGTCACTGCTTTAGACAGGAGTCTTTTATAATTTTTTTACTTATCCGCTCTCCTCCGTGTATAGGAGGGGGTTTAGTGAAGTCAGACGCAGTCTCCACGGAACACATCCTCGACGACCAGATACAGACCAATCTTTCGGTCAAGTCACTGCTACACACTGACTGTACAGCTGTCAGCAGTAGAGTCTAGAACTCGTAGAAGCTTTCTATACAATGATGCACAGGTCTGAGTGCGTCAGTCGGAATTGTGTGTATAAGGTAACTATGGAATGCTTAACCCACCCACGAGGCGAAGCCAAGTGGATTAGGCTAAATTCCATACTGTAAAAGTGGTTTATTTTGCGGTGGTTTTATTTTCGCGTTTTGTGGTTGAACCGCGAATTTAACATCACGCGAAAATGTTTTGAACTCGTCGCTTGTTACAACGCCATCATTACCGCCTGCGAATTTAAACACACGCGAAAAAGTCGGCACCGACGGAAACCGTGAAAGTTTCTGTATGCGAAAGAAACCACTTTTGCAGTAGTTACTGCATGCACACTATTTAGCAGAGACTCCAACTCTCCCGTTTTCGACGGGAGATCTCCCGCCGAAAACCCATTTTTGCAAAATCTCCCGTTCTCCCGTTTGAGATTTAATTTCTCCCGCCCTGGCTCAATGTCTCCCGTTGGGAAGGATTTCTTACTTATCGCTATTGTATGTTGCAAAAATAAGCCTTAGATAGCACCAGAGAGCAGCTATAACACTAGGAACTTCGCGCTTCGCACACATAAACTTGGAGTCTCCCGTTTGCTAGGGGTTTCAGGCGGGAGAATCTCCAGATCAGAAGGTGCTTCCGGTTGGAGTCTCTGATTTAGCCCCGGAGACCGCGCCGCCAGGCGCGGTCCTGGCGGCTTCCCCGCAGTTTCGCTTATGTTAGTTCCTAAGTATTCTGTGCGCTTGTGCAAGTGATTGTGAATTCTGTGAACATCGGTGAGCTGCTTATAAGACATCATTTTGTGCATCACAAGCAATGAAATGCATCAAACAGTCGCCGATGATAGTCATTTAGGTTTCATCGACCCATGTAAGTAATCCTAGTAGTTTCTGTTGAAAAATTAAGGAAATATAGCGCCGCAAAGGCACCCGTTTGTTCAACATGAAGATCTTTTATGGGAGCACGGCGCAGCCGCCACACTGCGTGTGGCGGCTGTCGCAGTTAGCACACTATTCAGACTGACACATGAGACATATGTGCGTCATCTGCGTTATAGAATGGGGACAATTTTCTTGCCAAAAATCCATTTTTTTGTCATGTTCCCCGATGGCAAATTTACTGGATGCATTTCCTTTTGGCTTGCCATAGACGAAATCCCCAAAATCATGCATCCGGTACTGGGCAAGTCCAAGATAAGGTCCCCTCAGAAGGCAAAATTTCATCTTTGCTCAATATTGACGTGTTTGGTATCATTTTGAAGCTTATGAGTTGAAGTTTTGATTTCCATGGAGGAAAAAATGATATTATGTAAGTTTATGCAAATTTCAAGGGCTTCATTTGCATAAATGTGAAACACAGCGTTACGTATGGGACATTTATAAAAATTCATATTAATTCAAAGGAAAGCAAATGATATTTGATTAATATGTGGACATAAGAAGTTCATCAAATAGTTTAACTTGGTATAAAAATTTAGGGATTATGCAAATGATTATGCAAATTAGCTCGTGTCTTATCATGAGATGTCCCATACGTAACAAATTGAGGTCATTTTTTTAGGTTTTTTCTGAAATTGCTATGGATATTTTAATGCCCTTTTGGAAAGTTCTAATTTATTGTTTAGAGAAACTAAATACCATAGAAAAAAGAAAAAACAGTAAAAGAAATATATTCTATTAGGCATTAAAATAATGTTACGTATGGGACAAATGCGTTACGTATGGGACATCCTCATACATATTGCATGTGAATGCATGTAGCTAGCTGGGAAGGTCTCTCAGTACACAAATGGTCAATCATCCTGAAGAAAGCATCCCAACATTGTAGCTACTTTTTGAGTTTTAGACACTTGAAACAATGCATGTACTTGACTGAACAATTTTCAGAAAGGGGGAGGGGAAAATGGCAAAATACACAATGAAAAATCAGCATTAAAGGGATGGTATAGTTTTTGTAGAAATGGGGATTCAGTTTTCAACATTTAATGAGATGATTGGAAACCAATTATATGAATTACTAAAGAGCATACAATTCTAAGACTAGAGGATTCCAAAGTTTATGTGATGGAGATCCAATTTGAAATGGTTGTGATATATATACAAAAAAATATATAAAGTAAAATGATTCCTTTTTATTGCAAGCGATACACAAATTGTCCTTATTCAGTTTCAATAGTAGCCACGACAAAATTCATGGGTATACATACCGAGGTGTGACACGAATCAATGACCTGACTGCTAGACAGACATCATATATCTACTCCATCACTGGGGTTCCACGCAGCAGGTATTGCTTATTTATTAAAATTAATATTTCTTGTGTCAAGTCATTTTTTGTTGAAACTAAATGGCAAACTGCCCTTCATCAATGGAAGTAAACACTTTAAACTATTCAATTTTTCAGTAGTAACTATCCTGATAAAAATAGGGCATACATACTCAGGTTTGTCATAAAAAATATAGAATATGATTAAATATGATTATGATGGTAAATATACGGGGAATATTGTTCCCTTGTCAATCTGGAACAGCATTTGAGTAATTTCAACTGATTCTACCTCAATCGTTATGCAAAAATTTGTTTATGGGTATTTTGCAAAATTATTTTGCAAAATACCCATATAAACTTGGCTCTCCACACACTAAATGAATGGGGGACAAAGGGCATGCATACTCAGGTTGGTCATAAAAATATAAAGATATGATTGAATATGATTATGATGGTGAATATTCGGGGAATAATGTTTCCTTGACAATCTGGATCAGTATTTGAGTAGTTTCAACTGATTTTACTACAATAATTATGCAAAATACCCATAAACATGGTTCTTCACACACTAAATGAATGGGGGACAAACTGTCCCATACGTAACTGTCCCATACGTAACACGTCATGTCTGTCTTTAATTAGAACCTGTAATTAGAGCTTTTTGCCTAATGACATGAAACTTACCTGTGATAATCTTGAGTGTTGTGACTTTCATCACTGTGAGTTATAAGTTATAGAATGAAATACTTTCAGAGAGTTTTGAGGTTGAAAAAAATGTTCAAAAAAACAAAAGTTTTCTGGTCCCATACGTAACGGCACATATTTTCTCTTCTAGAATATAATTGTCAAGGTCATTTTTCTCAATTTTTTACATGTTTATACTTCTCCTAGATATCAATCACCATGATGAAGTTCAATATGATCAAAGGCCATTAACACTATTTTTCAGGTCATAAAAGTCTCTGAATGTCCCATACGTAACGCGCGCATTATCTTGGACTTGCCCTACTTCAAAACCATGCATCCAGTAATTACTGGATGCATGGCAAAAGTACTGGATGCATGATTTTGAGCTATAATGTAATAGGCATCTCGTACTGAGTGTGCGAACGCTTGCTTAGTGCGCGAACCTTTGTTACAAGTGCACATACTCTTGCTACAAGTGCGCGATAACATGTTTACCACTGTCGAGCAGCGTGTGGCCAGTAGAAAATCCACACACAGTTCTTGACCAATGAGATCGCAGGATTCTCGCTACCCATTCTATAGTCATCATTGATTGATGACAGGCAGCAATGGACAAATTATGCTTGCTTTATACACCTGACCACACTAGTACTTAGTAGTAGAACCTACCTGTAGTAACAACAGGAAACAGTGCTTGCAAATTGGCCAGCATTGCATCGATGTTGTTGATACAGTGTAGCTTGCTCATTTGCAAAGGACAGAGGAATACTGAAAAAGATATCTAACACAAGCCACCCATAATTTGACCACAATGGCATCCAAAAATTGACCGCCTGCTGCATTTAGACACCTATGTACTTATGCACACGGTAGAACCTTGGCACGGGAGGTCAAACCTTGGTGCGGGTGCCGATACAGATATCTGTAACGACACGTCGTTATTGGCAGAAATGCGAAAACGCGAACTAACGCATTGGTCGCTCATCAGATGTAGGACCTAATAATGTTGCTGACCTGAGCAAGCATGTATGAAAATGGCCTCGGTTGTTGGTGCAGCAAAATGTAGGATAGACGCTTTTTACTTTATTTATTTAGTCTTGGAACTACTCTGTTTTATACTAGTCTACAACTGTTTGTCCATATGATCCAAGATTTCCAAAGAGAGAGAGAGTTGCAGCCATTGATGAAGAAGTGATGTTAACGATGAACATGTACAGCTTTATGTTGTGAATTAATCTATTTGCAAAAATATGTAAAATCTGCAAAATATGACCTCAGACTTTATTGATGGAAATGATATTATAAACTTGAAGAGAAGCCTAATACATGAAATTACAAGTCACAAGTACATTGCACTAGACCTCTACACTGTCCAAAATATTGCAAGCATTATGGTATGTACATGTACTTACAAAGTGCCAGTGAATTAACATTTCCGCTATCAAATGAAGGGTAAGAATTTAACAGCAGCCAACCATGGAGCTGAAAAAAGGAGTGAAATGTACTTTGAAAGGAACATAAATACCCTTGACATTGTATGATGCTAGCAGTATGCCTCCATAATGCGCTATCAGATACAATTGACCGCATGTGATCAGACTGACCTCGGGAAAAGCAAAGTATCAGTTACATATCTTTGATGATGCCATCATAAATTAGAATACCAGTAGCTCTGTCCCAATCAACTCATTTGTTGTTGTTGATTTACCTGAGTTATCTTGACTCTAGTTTTCCTTGAAGACACAGCATTATACAAAATTCATGTATACTAAGCCACAACATGGTAATGGTATGGTTACTTTTGATGACTTCTTCATTTCTCGACTTTAAGGGGCTGCAGACCATGGCAAAGAGCAATTCCAGCCTGTCAGAATGAAATTGGTTGTGAAGGGGAAGATACCTCTGGTGGCTCAAATACGATGTAATACTTGAATACACTATGCTAATTTTAATGATGTGATGTATTCTCCCCCAAAGAGACAATGGCAACAGAATACATGCTTGTGATTGCACACAAATGTCAAGAAACTTTTATAAAGAAATTATACTGCATTGGCACACAAGAGTAGAATTGCGCTGGTGTTATCTCCCATACAACTGCTTTAAATTGGGCTCCAACACCAGTGGTCAGACTAACAAGGAGTACCAATTGTAATCATGTATTACCAACAGTCTAGGTGAAGGATGCAGATGTGAATGTTTTGAATGCGACAGTTGATGTTGAAGAAGGATTGAATTGGCACAAAATTTTGAACATCCCCAAAATACCAAAACCTTGATTTTTGCAGGCACAGATTTCAATTCATGTGGCCATGTCTAGAGTGTAACTTGTGTGCAGGTACTTTCCATTATTTGATTGACTGTTGCTTTAGCATATGGGCAAGTCCAAGATAAGGTCCCCTCAGAAGGCAAAATTTCATCTTTGCTCAATATTGACATGTTTGGTATCATTTTGAAGCTTATGAGTTGAAGTTTTGATTTCCATGGAGGAAAAAATTATATTACGTAAATTTATGCAAATTTCAAGGGCTTCATTTGCATAAATGTGAAACACAGCGTTACGTATGGGACATTTATAAAAATTCATATTAATTCAAAGGAAAGCAAATGATATTTGATTAATATGTGGACATAAGAAGTTCATCAAATAGTTTAACTTGGTATGAAAATTTAGGGATTATGCAAATTATTATGCAAATTAGCTCGTGTCCTATCATGAGATGTCCCATACGTAACAAATTGAGGTCATTTTTTTAGGTTTTTTCTGAAATTGCTAAGGTTATATTAATGCCCTTTTGGAAAGTTCTAATTTATTGTTTAGAGAAATTAAATACCACAGAAAAAAGAAAAAACAGTAAAAGGAATATTTTTTATAAGGCATTGAAATAATGTTACGTATGGGACAAATGCGTTACGTATGGGACATCCTCATACATAATGCATGTGAATGCATGTAGCTAGCTGGGGAGGTCTCTCAGTACACAAATGGTCAATCATCCTGAAGAAAGCATCCCAACATTGTCGCTACTTTTTGAGTTATAGACACTTTAAACAATACATGTACTTGATTGAACAATTTTCAGAAAGGGGGAGGGGAAAATGGCAAAATACACAATGAAAAAACAGCATTAAAGGGATGGTATAGTTTTTTGTAGAAATGGGGATTCAGTTTTCAACATTTAATGAGATGATTGGAAACCAATTATATGAATTACTAAAGAGCATACAATCCTAAGACTAGAGGAATTCAAAGTTTAGTGATGGAGATCCAATTTGAAATGGTTGTGATATAAATATTTAAAAAGAATATAAAGTAAAATGATTTTTTTTTATATTGCAAGTGATACACAAATTGTCCTTATTCAGGTTTCAATAATAGCCACGACAAAATTCATGGGTATACATACTGAGGTGTGACTCGAATCAATGACCTGACTGCTAGGCAGACATCATATATCTACTCGATCACTGGGGTTCCACGCAGCAGGTATTGCTTATTTATAAAAATTAATATTTCTTGTGTCAAGTTGTTTTTTATTGAAACGAAATGGCAAACTGCCCTTCATCAATGGAAGTAAACACTTTAAACTATTCAATTTTTCAGTAGTAACTATCCTGATAAAAATAGGGCATACCCCATACTCAGGTTGGTCATGAAAATATAGAATATGATTAAATATGATTATGATGGTAAATATTTGGGGAATATTGTTCCCTTGTCAATCTGGATCAGTATTTGAGTAGTTTCAACTGATTCCATTTCAATAATTATGCAAAAATTTGTTTATGGGTATTTTGCAAAATTATTTTGCAAAACACCCATAAATGTGTCTCTCCACACACTAAACGAATGGGGGACAAAGGGCATGCATACTCAGGTTGGTCATAAAAATATAAAAATATGATTGAATATGATTAGGATGGTGAATATTTGGGGAATATTGTTTCCTTGACAATCTGGATCAGTATTTGAGTAGTTTCAACTGATTTTACTTCAATAATTATGCAAAACACACATAAACATGGTTCTTCACACACTAAATGAATGGGGGACAAACCGTCCCATACGTAACTGTCCCATACGTAACACGTCATGTCTGTCTTTAATTAGAACCTGTAATTAGAGCTTTTCACCCAATGACACGAAACTTACCTGTGATAATCTTGAGTGTTGTGACTTTCATCACAGTGAGTTACAAGTTATAGAATGAAATACTTTCAGAGAGTTTTGAGGTTGAAAAAAATGTTCAAAAAAACAAAATTTTTCTGGTCCCATACGTAACGGCACATATTTTCTCTTCTAGAATATAATTGTGAAGGTTATTTTTCTCCATTTTTTGCATGATTATACTTCTCCTAGATATCAATCACCATGATAAAGTTTGATATGATCAAAAGCCATTAACACTATTTTTCAGGTCATAAAAGTCTCTGAATGTCCCATACGTAACGCGCGTGTTATCTTGGACTTGCCCATATACATTATGTATAGGCTATGCATATAATGCACGTACAGCCACACTACTTCATGTGAGTTGGGACGATGTGCATCTTTTGACGTGAATGAAGGTGTCACACTTATATAAAAGAGTGAACACCAACAACAACCTTGAAATTACAAATTTGGTAATCCCTAGGGATTAGTGTTAGCCAATAGGATAAAAACAAAAAAATTGCCAACGAAAATAGTGGAGCTCTAGTTTGATAGATGGCATCCAATTCTGAGCCCAAGACTAGGCTAACGCAACTAATCTTTACATCTTAATTTTGAGGTCAACCTGCTAAAGCCAACTGCGTTCAGTTCAGAATTGTCGCTGGTGCTACTCACACAGCTTGAGGTAACACTAATACCACCAAACATGAAATCGCCCCTCATATAATGTACATATTTTGAGACATGTACAACTGTACCTTAAAAAAAAAAAAAAACATTGGAAAGTTATGGTAACATTTTTAGGTGCATTCAGCAGAGCATGAACCTTCTCTCACACTGTGAAATATTCCATGTTCAGTGTATTGTATAAACAAAAAATTCAGTTGCTCTGAGCAAGTACATAGCCAAGTACACATTATAGTACCAATAACAATCAAATAGGGGTAATGCATCAATATAAACAATAATTTGGTATGTCATGCTAGTGGTAAAATTTGTACAAGAAGGAATACTAAAGTGTGTACAAAGGTGTGTCATGCTCAATGATTGTGTATGAACATTCTGCCTGTTAGCATTTCAGTGGAGCATAGAAATGTAAATACAGGGCTTTGAAATTATAGTACTGTAGTTGTATTCTCAGAGGCACCTTAATACCATCGCAAAATATAATGACAGCCACTAACAGGAAGATAGTCAACATTGGCAATCAAGAAAGTAAGGAAATATGGAACTTACAATTATGTTTATTTACTTTAATCTTTTTTTATCATACATTGTACTAAAACTTTCTAGTTGACGTACAATTTTCTGCACTGTATCCTCGTTAATATCACATGATTTTTGACAGTATGGAAATAGCCCTATGCAGTGTACATTGTCTGTTATTTCCATGATTTGAATACAAATCTTTATAATGAAATATATGTTTATATGTGTACATACATGTATGTGCCACAATGTGTAGAGAAATAATACATTGTACACATGTATCAACTCAAGGTACAAAAGAAAAAAACTTAACCAAGGTCAGTGGTCACAGGGTATGATTGGTGCCAAAATAAATACCCTTTGACATGTATGGCCAAGTAAAAAAAGAAACCAGTTTCTCGTCCTCGCGCGCATCGATTTTGGCCGCCGCGTCGATTTTTTTACTATTTACTATTTTCAAAATGGCGCTGAAAATACCAAAAAAAAATCATAATTCTCGTCCCAGCCCGCTCCCCGCCCGCATCGATTTTCAGTTGCCGCATCAACTTTTTTGATATTTTACTATTTTTTCGGCCGCCGAAAAAAAAAATCGACAATTCACCTACCAATCGTGATGTCTCATTTCTAATTACGCCTCGCGTCCTCTACTTTATAGCTGTAGTACAGCTGTAGCTTCTGTAGTGCGTATGTAATAACGCATGCATTTCACACTGCGAGCTCGGCAAGAAGGGATGACCCACGAAGCAGTTGGACTGTAATTGGATGGGCGCGGGCGGGCGCGGCCTGGGCTGTGATGTACAGCGCACTCGGCACGTCGTGGTGTAGACAGGACGTTGAACACCTTCTGTACATTTTTCTTGTGCTGTTGCCTGCTTCATGTGCTGCTAGATTGATTGCGCAATGTAACCACATACTAGTCATAGAGGTCTAGAGGAGACCAGCCAGCCAGTATAGCATGCGCGCGTTCTGGAGCTGGAAAAAAAAATCGTTGAGTGCAGTGATGGAGAGAACCGATCTCAAGCGCACGTGTGCACAGCCAATGGCTTTAATACCAGGGCCCCGTTTTATCAAAAGATAAAATCAATTTTAATTTTCCTTACTACACAGTCTGCCATAGACTTACAGTTGAAATCGACTTCATAATCAATTCTAACTCTTCATAAAACGGGGCCCAGAGCTGCCAACCTTTGGAAGCACAAATTAGTACTCAGCAACTCCAAAATTCGCATTTTTCCACCAGAATTCGTATTTTTTCAATCTCCTTCTTTTTGCTATTTTGGATTAAACTCGTCGACTTATGAGGCCTACAGGCCCTAAACATAACGTTATGACACATGCCGAAGCATCGAGCTGGTCACCAGCACGATAAAGATGCCAAACTACGCAATGTTCAGCGTTGATAGATTGCTTTCTCGCAATGAATGTGTACAAGTGCAAGTATGTACCTCCAAAAACTTGCTGGGATGATTATGGAAGCTTCCACTATCTAGCAGGGGACGTGGAATGCTTTCATCTTCTCAAGAGAGCTTCTTTGTGAGCGGATGCGATACCGGTACTCTGTTCCGTGTTTCCAATTATCGTTTACTATGAAAACATAATCACGCATTGTTTTCGGGCTTTTTCATTTTATTGGATTTTAAACATCAGTCTTTTCCGAAGTATTCCAATTCCTTTTCCCCTGACTGGAATCGGAAAGTCTGCTATAACGATGATCGCAAAATGCCGCGCTGTGTGTGGAAGCGCCGATGTGCAAACACGTGGCTTCACTTTCAAGTTTAAAGGAATGCGCCATGTGCTCCTGCCTATAAGAGGTTATTGCAAGTTCGATGAATCGAATGCGCCGTAGCTGAGCTGAGCTGAATGGGTTATTTACGGTAAACATGCAGTTTACGTTCGATACGAAGAAATCATTACGTCTTTTCACGAGGGAAAAACACACAAAACAAACAAACAAACAAAATACACCCACAAACGAATGTTGATAGCCAAAACTTTGAAAAGTAATAAGCAGTTTTGATGAGCGTGAACTGAAATTGTCATTACACGTTGTATTTTGCTGTTTATACCACTGCTGCTTCTTGGTAGCACTGTAATGATGGCCATGGAAGAAATGAAGGGAGAATGTGACTTACCTGCACAGGTATATGTTTTACTACATTTATGTAGTTTTGGTATACAATCATTCATCATCCAAATGATGAGTGATTATCAAGTGTCTTTTTAGAACATGAAGAAACATCTTTAAATGTTTAATGCTATAATGCCATATCAGTATCATTTTGACATCCATCTGCAATTGTACAAGCCAGTTTCCAGTTGAATGTTCTACAATTGTACTGTGAAGAACTACAGATACATACCAGCTGTGTGGACTCAAAAAGTCACAAACACAAATCGTCGGGTGCCCGTGCATTGGCCGCTAATGCAATACAATTTGTATTGCGTTAGCGGCCAATGCACGGGCACCCGACGAAATGATAAATAAAGCAGTGTTTTGAATATCATGGAATTAATTTCAGTCGTACATTTGTTGAAAGACATGTTTTATACCAGGGCCCTGTTTCATAAAGCTGTTCGTAAAGTTACGAACAACTTACGAGCGACTGGTGATCAGTTCTGATGTGCTATACTTATCAGAATTTCCATAATTCAGCACAAGAACTGATCACCAGTCGCTCGTAAGTTGTTCGAAACTTTACGAGCAGCTTTATGAAACCACCCCCCTGTTTCAATTAATAGCACAATACATCAGAATTGCAAGTACACTGGTATCAGAAATGCCAGTATTAAGATGGTCATTTTCCCTTGACATCTGTAGTGGAAAGAAAAAGCAAATATATTTCTGCATGCATGAAGTTTCGTTTCAAGTATGGTACATGATATATCTATTTGTTTGAAAATGCACAGAGTGCAGGCAAGACATACACTTGGGACCTGGTCTCTCATAACACGGCTACCAGAGTGATATTTCATTTCATAAATTGGATATAGAAAATAGTAAACCCCTCTTTCGTTACCTTTCTCAGAATTACCGGACGAGAAACACATATTACTTACATTTTTACAATCCTCGAAAAAATAGTAAGATATCAAATAGTAAGGACCTCCCTCATCGCCTTGCTCAAAAAACCCGGACGAGAAACTGCTTTCTTTTTTTACTTGGCCTATCATGTATTCAATAGTGGAAATTCACTGAAATTTGAAATGTGGTGCAGCAAGCTATCTCCTTCCAGTCCATTTATTGGATAATTCTTGATACAAATATTCAGATAAAGGTTATAGGCAAAGGTCAAAATCTGAAAGCTACCAGTTACAGAATTTGAAAAATATTGTGTCAAAATTCAGTAAACGTTAATTCGCAGAATATCTATTTCATAGTTTTATTAATGAATTTCCTTTGATTTTATCTCTGAAGGGGAAAAAAGTGTGGTGACAATATTTGACTGTTCCAGTTCTTTGGTGTGAATTGCATGTGTACATACATATTGATCTGTAATTTCTGTCTCGACCAAGATCTGTGCAGTCTGCTCCAACTCACTTGCTCACTTGCCCCGGGCATCTAAAACTCACTTCTGGCAAGTGAAATGAAAAAGCGCTTGCCTGCTTGAGGCATGTGTCCTTTGCCCAAATTTCCACTCAGGCAAATAGGGGAAGTATCTTTTCTAATGCCGTGCTCTGTGTGTAGACAATGTTGTATGTGGTCTTAGACCCTGTTTACAGTGCGAGACTCGGCCGCGGCCGAGCCCACCTTCATTTCAGTGTAAACGCGCAAAAGGCCAAATGCGAGGCCAAAATTGGCCTCGCATTTGACCTCGCTCTGGAGGTGGTCTCGGCCGCGGCCGAGCCCGGCCTTTTCTCAGTGTAAACGCAAACTGGGCCAAATGCGCGGCCAATGTTAGTCTGGCTTCCAAACCCTCTGCCTGTATCTTTCACTATTCGGGATATTAACCCCCTCAACGTCGAAAACTAATATAGTTTAAGGTGGTTTTGTCCTGCAAAGGATTTTTTCCTTCGGCAAAGGCCTTTGCCCGAACGGCTACTTTGTCGCCACGGAATTCAGTTGGCAAAGGGTCTGAAAACCAGACAATACCAAATTGCGCTTGTTAACAAGCAGAGCGCCACTACGACAAAATATTGAAAGGTTGGAATCAAAAGCGCGGCCGAGCCCGGCAGTGTAAACAGACAAAATTGGGGGGGGGGGGGGGCTCGGCCTCGCAATTGAGGCTGGGCTCGGCCGCGGCTCGGCCCAGTCCCGCACTGTAAACGGGGTCTTGGTAGCTGAAGATCCTGTAATGATATGCGAAATGTAATTGTCCAAACTGACATACTACACTGTGCATGCAATTTTATATGCACACATGAGGAGGCATGTATTACATTTTAGGTTTACCCTGTACATGTACATTGTAAAGTTGCATGCTTGGATACTTTTGCTGATTATCCTTGGCACCTTGAGGTGGGAGTCTCACCATAAAGCATGATTTGAGTGGTGATAAATGGCAAATGAAAGTGACAGCATTTCCAGTGTTTTGAAGATGACATCCTACATGTAGCTTCTTCTTTTTTTTTCCTTTTTTTTTTCCTTTTTTTTTCCTTTTTTTTTTGCTGCATGAAATGAATAAAAGCAAATTTACTTACCAGTGAGTACTACATTTCTAGCATAATCATGGTATATTGTATACAATGTACAAACTTTTATACCTTGTCATGACTTGTAGAATTGCTAGATACGGGTATAACGTGATGAGTATTAGTGTCATATCGCTCTGATAGGTAAGATTGTGTTGTTTTTTATTACAGAATACTGACCTCCAGTATAGTGCTTGATACAATACACTGGGCTGTCTCAGATTAGGGTGCAGTTACTGTAGTGTCCCCACTCAGTTCTAGAAGCTGTCTTGCAGTGAGGTTCTCAATGTGTGCACAATGTACAGTTGTGTGTATACTCAGCTAGACTGCTCTAGAATGCATACAACTGTTCCATCCATTTAAAGCAAGGAAGAACTCAAGAAAATAGAAATTATCTTGAGAGATTTTGCTTTTTTATAGTAGAGACTATGGTGACCCTACAGACATGTTTCCATGGCGACATGAATAAGTGACAAGGCATCTTCGAGCACAATCAGAGAATATCAGCATGTGTGGTGTACACCAACTGAGGGTCATGACCTCCCGTGAGTCTTGTACTTAAACTTATCATCTCCTTTGCTGAAACAGGCAATATTGTCTGTTTTTTTTTTCTTTTTGTTTGTTTGTTTTTTTTTTTTTTAAGTACCAGTACATAGAAACTAACATTTCTGTGTTTGCCTCGCAAAGCTATAAGTACCAGTAGTCAAATCACTGACCAGTACAAACGTACAAAATGTTACGGCAACCTGAGGGTAAGAGATGTCTGTTGGGTCTGTAGTAGTCCATGTAGTATTGATATGAATAGTGGTTTGTAAAGTTAACAAAAGAAACACGAAAACCAAATGACTGCTCAACAGGAACCACAGAGGAAATGCAAAGCTTGTGTACTCTTGCCCTGCTGACTGTCCATCATTAGCGTCCATGTATGAGGTGTATATGAGTCACAGCAGTGCTTTTATGCTATATCTACAATCAAACTGCAGTT
This sequence comes from Diadema antillarum, assembly GCF_040938485.1. NCBI lineage: Eukaryota > Metazoa > Echinodermata > Echinoidea > Diadematoida > Diadematidae > Diadema > Diadema antillarum. The sequence continues at coordinate 484,371 of NW_027271035.1, read as the reverse complement.
TTATGAATGTCTTTTTGTTGTTGTTGTTTTTCAATTGACAATTTAGTTCTTCTTAAGAGCATTTTGATATCATAATGCAAGTCTGCTTGAATAGAAATAATGTGAGGCCTTTATTAAAAGTTTGATGTACCCTCATAATTCTAGGTCAAATTTAGTTTTATTTAAAGGATATTGGTCATGGTTAATTCTTCAAATTTGTGAGATGTCAACAAGTCTCCAATTGGCCTGTGCACAAATCTTCACTAGAAATATACTTTGGGTAACTCGTAATTCAAATTGGACAAAGAATATCCTCTGCACGGAGTCAAAAAGTCTGTCATTGAATTAAGTGAATCAAATTCAGGATGAGGGTTTCAGTTGCCAGATTATAATCCCCAAACATTATTTTGATATTATTTCTATATTTTGAATCGGAGAATTGTCAAGACAATGACATCATAGCCGCACGAGTTGGCAAATATATAGTATACATATATGTGATTTTATAGATCTACCATTTTTATGGATATCAAGTTGCAAAACTTTATTTTTAGTTTGATGAGACATTACATTCTGTTTGATAAAATACTACTTGTTGGTATTTTGTTTATTGTCAACTGGAGCACAGGGAAGAGTTACCCTTTAATATCATGACATTGAATGTGACTATGATGAAATGCCTTTTGGTATCCAGACACTATTATACTGTATTATAAAATGGGTTCAAGAATGTAGCCAATTGGAAGCGCTGAAATGAGTCACGTGTGCGTGCATTAATTTCTTAGTAAATGCACGGCCGGGGCCTGACATACGTCACAATGTTTACACTGGCAGCGCGCACTCAATCAGTTGTTACAAGTGCGTCACGCGCTACTATACGCGCTGTCAATCCTGTAAACAACTTCTAGTTCGGATTGCCACAACAGCCGGCGGCCTTTCTTGTGCATAACACGTGGCGTACGTATACTCTTATACGTACGTACAGTACTTATGTGCGGGATTTCCGAGTGCGATGTGCGTAAATGTTTGGGACCAACATCTTCGGACATCTTGACTTTTGAGCGAGTGCTACATGTAGCTGACTGGTATTGACCCACAAAGGTACGTGAATAATGCTGTTAGTTTTCGACCCATTTTATAAAACAAATGATGCACAGGATCTATCCTGTGCATCATTTGTATATTTGTATGCATTTGTTCTCATCTGCCATTAGGATAATGATGCATACCTGGTACTTGCATGTACAATGTACGTACAGACACAGATCCACACTTAATACACTTGTGTCCACACATACATGCAAACAGTAATTTCCTCACAATATGAAATGATACAGTGTTGTTGAGTTGCTCTTGTTTTTGTTTTTGTTGTTTCTATTTGGCATGTGTGTGTGACTGCTTGTCTAGTACAAGTAGTGTCTTCGTAAAGGGGGTTTCTGTCAGTAGATTGGTGAGTTTGTCAGGTACAGTGTATACTGTATATGCTGTTATTTTCGCGAATGAAGAGGTCATAGACATTTTCGCAAGATGTTATTTTCGCGAATTGACGTCAACACAAATGTAAATGCACTATCACCCGAGTGCATTGAGGCATTTTCGCGTGTTGTTAAATTCGCAATCCAACTGTGATTTGCGGAATTTGCGAAAATTAAACCCTCGCGAAAATAACAGCATACAGTAGTGTACATGTACAATTTTACAATGTTTAGGTCTTTACCCATCCACACAGCTATGTACATGTAATGCATTCAGAGTGTTCAATACTGTGATATTCTTATCAAATTGCCATTACATGATACAGACTGATCATTTACATGCTCGTTTATGATGTAGATGTGACAATATGTCCTGCAAGTAGTTGGCACAATGTGCTTGTAAAATGTTGCGATGCAGGCTTTGCACACCAGAAGGCTATGAATGGAAGGTACAGTAATTGTAAAAATTTTGGATTATTCACAGTGTACAATGTGTGCTCATCCAATATCTGGGTTCACTAGGTGGCTTCTACCAGCATACCATCCCTTAAGTCTTGCTTTCATGCCTAATCATTTATACATTGTATACACAGCGTAACAATGACCTATCTCCGATAGTCTATTTAAAAAGCAAAGGGTATTGAACTTTGTGCCTGTCTTGTGGATAATGAAGTACAATATATTAAACCATTATGAGTTAAGTTTGCTATTTGTGGAGGGACATCTGTTTTGGCTCAGTGCAAAGATCAGCCTGTACTGTGAAATGAAGTGGTAATCAGCAAGATTACTACACTGTAATTCACAGGGACTTTTTTTCTCTCTTTTGTTTTGTACTTCAAGAAAGTATTAGGACCATATTTTCACTTTTCGTGTTTGATATGAGTAGACCTATTTACTGATGCGCTGACATTGTAGACATATCGTGTTAATGACTGTTGCTGTCAGCCAGGAAAGCTTGGCTGAGGCCTGCTCATACTCATCAACATTTTATGTACCTGGTAATTTGATATCTTCGTTACTTTGAAGTTTGTCCACAGGAAAAGTAAATTCACATAATAGGTTTTGAATACATACTGGTAAGCTGGCCTGTTGTGCAAATACAATGTACAGGCAGCCATCACGTGAGTTGTATGTTTGTACATGTAGGGTGTCTTTTTTTCATTTTGTTTTTTAAGAATATGCCCCTAAAATGTAAATAATGATGATACAAGTAGTAGTTAGTAGTGTAGTAATAATAATAATGATAATACAGCTGTAATAATAATAATTATAATAACAACAATGATGATAATAATGATAATGGTTATGATAATAATGTAATAATAATTGTGATTTATATAGCACATATCATAATGGTTATCTACAAATTCTCTATTTGCTTTACGTAGTACATGTTGTACTGTAGTGAGATTCACATCACAATATAACAAACAACACTAAAGTAATCACTATTTCAGAATTAAAAAAGTTATGAAATGACTTTCCAACAGTATTTCAATTGATTTGATGAGGGGGAAGCACTTTGAATTATTTTGTGTAACTCTCCATCACTGTTGAACAGAAACACATGAATTTCCTGTGAGAATGATATTAAAGGTCACTGCCGATGTCAATTGTATAATATCGTGCATAGTTCCTTCATCCATCATTCTGTACAAGTGTACATGTAGTGTAGTGTGGCATACTTAGATTGTACACAACCAGGTACTGTAGATTTGCTGGACTGCATGTACAGCTGTAAGTGATATATCAGTACTGCTCAGTGCCTTGAAGACTACTTGTAGGTCATTGTATGCAACACAATGGTTATAGTGCACTGGTGTTCTAATGCAGTACATAAAAATGACTTCTGTACATACATAAAATGGTGTTGTACACGTACTTATGTATTAGAACCACAATAAAAACAGTTCAGCTAGCAGTCTGCATTACTAGGTAAACTGCAAGCTATGTTACATTGTATTGCTTGACAGATACTGCAAAACATGATATTTTCGCGGCATGAAATTTTCGCGAGTTGCCTCTAACATTCAATGTGTATAGTGTACAAATGTAGACAAGAACTTTGACATGTATTTTAATTTCGTGAATCTTGGCTCTCGCAAAATTCGCAAAATTAAATGCACGCGAACATTGCTCGTTTTACAGTACTTACATGTACTGTAAAACGAGGAATTTTCGCGTGCATTTTAATTTCGCGAGCGCCAAGATTCGCGAAATTAAAATGCACGTGAAAGTTCTTGTCTACACTATATGCATTGAATGCCAGTGGCAGTTCGCGCAAATTTCATGCCGCAAAAAAGGCCGTCGGCTCCAATTCGCGAAAAATTCATGCCGCGAATATATCATGTTTTATTGCATTCTTTGGTTTTTGTTTATGAATTATAATGTTGCTGTACAATGTACACTGTACATTGTCAGAGCTGCCAACTATTACTGATTTTCAGTAATTTCTACTGAAATTTGAAAAGAATACTGAAGGTTACAAGCAAATTACTGATTTTAGAAATCATTGTCTGATATATTCTATTACACTGTTGAGGATTACTGATTTTCACTCAAAAAAGGTGCAAATTACTGATTTTCAACCATCAAAGTACTGAAAGGCTTTCACAAAAGTTTGCAGCTCTGCATTGTATGTGTTTTGTTCTGAATATTTATTTATTTATTTGTTTTTGCATCTGGTACTTGTTTTCAGCTAAACTGTAGTTTTTACATGTGTACTTTCAAAATTTCTCTTCCAATTTCACCAAGTTTGTACTTGTGTAGCTTGGTGACCAAACGCCTACATATACATGTACTTGTACATGTACAGTATTGTCTGTGCATTCACTCTGTCAGTGCAGGGCTACAACATCAACAATTGCCACAGCACTGTAATTCATGTGTTATGCAGGAGCTGGTTTCACTTTCAGATATGAATCAGTTACATCAAAACAAAATTCATACAACATGTATTTGTGTAAAGATCATTTCTGTATAGACTATACAATGTACATGTACGCAAGACATTCAGATTGATCTACATTGTTGTAGATCACTGTAACTACCCTGTAACTACACACATGCATAGTATTGTATCTTGCAGTGCTTTGTACAGTCCCACAAATTATCTGTTTTAGAACTTTAGCACTAAATTATTGGTATCTCAGCCTCAGGTGGGCTTTAATATTTCTACATATATGTACTGTAGGTCAGGGTCACTGCAATTAACATCAAAGTAATGTACACCTGTGACTGTAGCTTCTGGCCTTTTTTCTTTTTTTGAAGTTCACATTTTGTTTTCATGTAATGTTTATTTTAGATGATATACATGTGTACATTGTATGACCTGGGATTAAAGGATGAAATATGCACCCACCAGAAACTAATACAGTATTGTCATTGGCTTGGCAGAAATGAATGAAAGCAATGTAACTTTTCAGCAAACATTACTGCAGTTCATCAGTTACAAGATGTAATTATGTATTGTACATTTTAAGTTCTACATGTAGCAGTTTTGTTGTACATGTACAATGTAAATGTCAATGAAAGTCATCCAACAGGGCAACATCTGACATATTAACACTGTACATATAGCTTTCATGCTGACTGTTTACTCACCTACAAACATAGCTCTCTTTTGTTGTTAACATTCCCTTTAAGTTTGTATGAGGGCATTGGCAGGTCCAAGCTATCCAGTATTTTTTTTCGTTGATTCAAGATTGAATGGTTTGACATACAGTGATGTATGTTTGTACATGTACATTGTACAGGTCAGTGAATGTGTACAAATTTGCAGATCAGACATAGGCATGTTTGATACACTGTACTACTTTTATTGAGCCAGTTTGATCACAACGTATTGCAGTGTTATAGAGCCATGTACATTTTCCTGATGCATCAACATACATGTACATGTACACGTGTACATTGTATGAGGTACTGTTAGCTGTGAATACATGCAGAAATTTTGTGTGAGCAGTATACAAAATTGTACAGTGTATGCTACTGCCAGTAACTTCAGCAGGGCTGCCAACTCTCACGCATTGAGCGTGAGACTCACGCAATTTAACCAATTTTGACTGTCTCACTCTGATTTAACGATATCTCACGCTAAACCCCAAAAATGGAATGTACATGACTACAAAAATAAATTTCATCTCTAAATTCTCTGATATTCCGAATATCGATATGCCCAAGCCCCAAATTTTGAGATTTTCCCGCGCAGGTGTAAAGCTTAACCAATATAATAATCATTATCAATTCGCGCGCAAAGACGAGCTATTGGATTACGATTGGTTTCTACCTATACCGCGTGAGCGTACTTGTAGCTTGTACTTTTGGCAAATTACAGTACATGTATGGCTATGACGTGTGCTTAACATCGCTTTACATACAATGACTGTGTACGTATGTACGTCACGTATGTACGGCCGCACAGCAGGCCGCCAGGCGCTAGCCAGGAGGTCGCTCTGCTCCCTCGCAGTGTCTCACGCCAAACTCTCACTCAAGGTTGGCAGCCCTGACTTCAGTCAGTCTACATTGAGCTCTGCAGGTATCATATTTGTGTGGTTTGTGGTTCACAGGGTCCAATTAGTTATACTGCTGATTACAGTTCATGTGGATTACAGTTCATGTTTGAACTGATTGAAATAGTTTGATATCCAGGAGGCAAGTCTCATGAATATTAAACAGTTAACTAGTAATTTGCAAACTCAAGAGACTCTGAACCATGAAATTTTCCTTATGACTTGCACTCAATACTGTTTTGTAAATATTAATGGGGTTATCTGTAAGTTCAGAAAGATCTTATTATCACATAGTAGCCAATGAAAGTAGGTAGTGTTCTGAGCTAATGCAAATTGTGAATTAATTCATTGATCCAATGTGTTCATCTCACAGATAGAGATGGGTCAGACGTTGTCAGAACCTGTCACCGCCAAAGAGACATCGGCATGTGAGAATCACCTCGTCAAAGTCGGTTCCTCATGCATGCAGGGATGGAGAATTAGTATCCTTTTTCTAATTACCCCCTCCCCCCCCCCCCCCCCAAAAAAAAAAAAAAAAAAACCAAACAATGAGAAATGTGCAGAGTTCAGAAGTTTTCGTGTTTGTATTCAGTATGTAATAAGGGTACTAAGTATGGTATTAAGTGATGTTTAAAAAATGGAAAAATTTCAAATATTCAAGTTTTGAGTTTTAAAGGTGTATTGTAATGAGAACCTATTTTAATATATTTTCCTCAAAATTCCATCCTTTCTCCCCTATTTGGTGTTCATTACTAATGTACAAATTGATATCTGTTCATTCCGTGAATACACATGCCCCCTATACTTCAGTGATATGTTGGACTGTCTAACTTTTCCTCTTTTTTTTTTTGGCTTTCACACTTATGAATGAAGAATTTGTCTTTTTCTAAATTGATTTCAGACATGTTTCATGCTAATCAAGAAATTTTGTGCAAGTCTTGAATGCTCTTCTCACAAACATGTTTCTGAAATCAAGTTTAGCAGTCACAATGCAGGGGTGTGTGTTTCATTTGACTTTTGCTCGATATGGGACACAGGTTTAAATTGTAATCTGAATGGTTAGGCCCCTGAAAGCATGATTGAGGAGGTGGAACAGCTCTTGACCTTGTATTCACTTCCGCTATGATGCATAGATGTTGTATGTTTTATACACTGTATGTGAGATTCTGTCAAATTGTGTAGACGTATTTAGAGCAAAATGTACATACAACAGATATTGTAACACAGCTGTTTCATGGAATTTCATCATCAGTTTGCGGTCGGGGAGGAGACTCCTTTCTGTTTAACTGAACGCTTGGTGACTCTGTCTACACACATATGAAAATACATTTCAGAAACACGATTTCTGATTTAAACTCTCTTGTAGTGACGAATTGTAATTTAGCAGCAGCCCATGAGTCAGAGAGCTGAAACAACCAAAACAATACAAAACAAAACAAAGCAAAAAAATGAAAAAAACAAAAAATAAAACACACCAAAGACCAACATGCTACAAATCAGACTCATGTATAACCACCAATGCACATAAAACTTTGTCATTTGATATAACATTCATGAGTAATTAATGTCATTTTCTATAATGTGAATAACTGTAGCTCAGAAAGAGCACTACATTTCTGTCATTGCGTCTAAACTGTTCATGTATATTGTTCACATGGTCCTAGATGTTTTAAAAGTGGAATGGAAACTTTTCTATCCAGTGTTGATATCAACTGTACACTCGTAAGCATTAAATTTGCTAGAGGCGACATCTACAATATGTGGATATGCTGTATTCAGAGTCAATATGCACCATCTCACACATGGTAACCTATTTCTGTACATTGCTACTACGACATCACCCAAGAGCAATCTGAGTGTGGTCATAGCCATTCTTACAATCTCTTGATGGTCACCAGGACACTAAGTTCTGTGCTGTTAAACTGTCCATCAGAAATGGAGGTTTTAGCCTTAGTTGCTGTAGTAACCAACCCTGCAGTATTCTTCTACATGACCATTGATCACTCTTTGTATTCATCCTTGCATCCAACACTTTGATTAATTGAGTCGTTTGTCAGGAGTGTACGCTGTACATGTATGTTTTATTATGCCTATGATGTGTACAAGTATATTGTTGTCTGAGACTGATGTGTGATGTACAAGTAGCTACTGTACATGCCTTTCAAAACAGCTTTGAGTAGGACAGACAATGGTGCTAATGAAATTGCCGAAACGAACATGCGGCCAGTGTGCTTTACTTTAAAATGCTTATGGGCAATTCCGTATGGGAAGGGCAAAAACAGCAAAATTCAAAGTTAAGTAAATGCTCAGAAATTTAAGTTTCCCGTAGAGACGGATTGTTGCATTTACAGAAACAAAAAACCCTTTTCCAATAACTTTCCTCGTTTTTGTTGTACACACTTTAAAAGTTGAAAGACTATTTATTGTATTTATCTAAAATTTTACAATATTCAATGAAAATTTAAAATGAAACAACTTAAATATCTCTCTGTTTTATCCATACTTCCACATCTTTCTTCCTATGCTTCAACAATCACATGTAATGAAGCATTCAGTCACTCTCATTATGATATTTTTTTTAGAAATTTTCAAAATCTACTGACAAATTGACGTAATTCCGTTACCATAAAATTGAAAAAAGTTTTCTCCTGAACAAACTAATCACTGATTTTTTCTCCCCTTGTAAATTTTTTCTCTACATGTGACTCCCTGAAAACTCACAAAACATTTTGTGAAATATCTCCTTCAGTTCTTCTGTAATTGTGGTAACGGAATTACATGGTAACGGAATTACACACACATCTAATATGGAAGAGAATGACATAACCTACTTTCGCGCCAATATGTATGTGAACTGTTCATGAAATAGCTTCAGGGCACTATCATTGAGCTTAACAGTGTTAGTGATTGGCAGTAAAGGAGTGAAAGTTGAAATATACAATGTATCTTGTATGGTATGGTAAACTGACATGACTCAGCATAGCTGGATGCCTCTGACAGTGAGTCCTGACATCAGGGTATACGGTTGACAAGACTTCTTGTGCTGAAAAGCTCCTCCCTTCTTTCACCTTTTCTCATGTACAAAAACTACATGAAGACTGTGCTAACTGATAACTTTATAAAGTTTGCTACAGATACTCATTCTCAAATGTTAAAAATCATGCTGAATTCTGAGATATCAATGTATATTTTCTTGCTAAAAAGTCTCATGGTTTCATACAAAATCTAAGTACAACTGTATAGTGATGAGGGACTATTGAATGAGTGTGATGCAGCATAAATTGAACAAAGGTTAGAAAGAAGAGGAAGGACATAAAATTTCTGAGAGAGCACTGCTACTGACAGAGAGAAATGAACATGATAATTTTTGTGAGGAAAGATCAAGAATTTAAGAGAAGGATCATACACAATGTGATAGAAGTCATGTGACACGGGATGCCCACTGAATGTGACACCTTTGATCTGTCTGGGTGTATGCTAAAGGCTTTATCTTCACCAAGTCAATAGGCTGACTTTTTATTGAACATGTCCTGTTTTCATCCTCAAGTCCTTTATCTTTAATGGTAAGTGTATGACTATGACCTTCTTTCATCTGTTTCTTAGATCTTTCCTCCACAGAGACATGTATTTTGATTTTCATGCCCATTTGACACAGAGCATCTGCTATCCTTTGAAATTTGTTCTTTAATCCTTTCTTTTTAAAAGGAATAAAGACAAAAACACCATTTGTGATGAACATTTACCCAGTTAGGAATTGTGATACAGCTCTAAAATATAACATTTAGACCTATACTTTCCCGTCCTAAGAAGATTTTAAATATTAAAGTCAATGGGCTTCTGCTTTACCTTTACTCTTCATGTTACCATTTGCTGTACAAGCCAGTTTCCTTTCATACAAGTGCCATTACAGTGTATTTTATCATTTGCTTTCAGGCAGTCAAAATACAACTTACTGCAAAAGAGAAGATGCACACTTCTTGTGAGTAAATACTATATGGCAACACTCAGGATGAAAATAGACAGAGTCAAAGAAGAAAGACAGAGACAGGAAACTTGTAGGAAATGTATAGGCCAAGTCATGATTACAGTCAATGATCAAATCACTGTCATATTTCTGAAGACGTCTATTAGAAATTTTGTGTGGTCAGAAGTAACATTATAGTTCACAGGTTGATTAATCTGACTCTAACTCAGTGAGTTGCAGATATATAAAAGAGGCCCTCTTACCTTTCTATGAATTAACAGAATTTGGTAGACTCACTCTAATGGTTCAAAAAGTTGTGGTTTGTTAAAGTTATTTTGCTGTATTCTATTTCATTTTAGTTTAGTTCATTTTATTTTGGTGGGCTTAAGTAGGACTTACACTGTAAGGGAATTATCAAATTATGCACTACATTATATACTAGGGGGCAACTTCAGCTATCAGTAGAATGTCACAAGTTTTTAGTGATTAATATAAGCCACAACATATAAATTATAATGATTGAGCACTAGTGCTGTATCATAATCGTTAAAAAGAAAATTTTCTTTTCAATTTATGGTTGAATTATAATTTGTTATATTTGTCATTGAACCACAACTGCATCTTTTCACTTAACAAATTAAAAGTTTCAAGCATCCTTTGTGTTCATTAATATTAAACATTGTGTTCAATGATGGGGCTGCACACTGTGCTCTTGCACTGTAAATTGGCACTTTATGATTTAGATTTAAATTCAGTGTCAATCCGGACAGTTTTTTATTATTTTCTTGTGCATGTGCACATAATATATATGTACAATACTTGTAAGCAATTCACACATATTATCAATTATTGGCATATTTATGAAGAAGAAAACAGAGAAAGCTGTCTTGCATGATATCAACAAAAGAAATACAAGAAAATTTGAGTATTGTTGACTGGATTTATAGAATCGTACTTGTGTAGGGCTATTCCAGCGTAATTCCGTTACCATGTGTCTTACATGTCATTTACCTGCAGAGTGTGAAATTCTTAACTTGAAAGTAGACACGTTTTGATGGATGTGGTACTTACAAGTTACGGGATCTTGGTTGACATAGTTACAACTTCAAATCACGGTCGTTAGCATGAAAATTTTATGTTTTTTGAGAGTAAAAACTCATTTGGCACCGATACACTTGTAGCAGTTCAAGGTCAAAGGCTAGAGAGTTCTTATTTAGTGGTTATATTATAGCTAAAGGCATAAACGATCTTTATCAAGACATTTCAGAATACATGAGTACCAAGAATGTGTATTTTTTCCAGTGTATTTCAGAAGGCGTAATTCCGTTACCATTTGTGTAATTCCGTTACCACTGACTTTACAGGGAAAAACCTGCTGCTGGGAAAATGTGATGAAATATTTGAAAAACAATACAACTAAATTGAAGTTGACACAATCAAAGATGAAATCAGACAACCACCTATAGTGTATGTGTTGTAGATTTCAGAGAAACAACTCCCAAAGTCAGAGTTGAAGTAGTGACTCAATTTTCTGGTAATTCCGTTACCATCGCACATAGACCTCCTTTGTAACCAACCAAGTGAGAACATTTAACAAATTTGTATTTGGGGTGACAGTGTGAGTACCTCTGCATCTTTTAAATGTATCAAGAGAAGGCAAAGTAATCAATCCAGTATACAGCGTGAAAGAATATGAGCCAAAATTCTCTGATTTGTAATTCCGTTACCACGGAATTGCCCTTATTTTCGATCAGTAATGTCAGAAAAAAAGTCTAGTGGGGTGTAATGTAGTATGATGGATTGAAGTGAATATGAATTGTGAGATGTTGAATGCTAAGGAGTTTTATCACACATGTATGCACAAAACCAGGCCCTGTTTTATGAAGAGTTATAATTGATTATATAGTTGATTTCAATCATAAGTCTCTGGCAGCCTGTGTGTTAAGGAAATTTAAAATCGATTATAAGTAAATATCTTTTGATAAAACGGGGCCCAGGGCATACAAGATAACTTTGTCTCTACCACTGATCACATGTCAGTTTCGTAATGACTTTAGTGGGTGGAATATTGATTTCAACGAAAGAGAGTTTGTGACAAGTAAACTGCCAGTCCATGCCATGCCATCTGTGTTCATTTTGAATCTTTCAAAGGGAGTCATAAGTAATAGGCAGAATTGTAGAGATTTCATTGACAATTTGACATGAAACAATACTTGTATGGTATTGTAGATTTTCACACTCTTCTAAAAGAAACATTGGGATTGGTCATGAGTGCAAATACATGAGGAGGCAAACATATCGCCACCTCACATCACTCTCTTGGGTTGGTATACAAATGCATTGCACATTTGTAGAAATCATGGCGCTGGTCAATTATTCAGGTGCTACAATCCTTAAAGGGGGTATCTCACAGAGCAGCGAATGTTTAAAAGTAGCAAATCTTGAGTTTTGTCAGGGTTCATAAACAGTTGCAATCAAATTTGCAAACAGTGTTTCTTGTCGCAAAGAAATTTGGAACATATGCTCAAAGTTTCTTGTGACAGAATAGTTGTTTGCAACAACGAAAATTGTTTGCGAATTAGATTGCAACTGTTTACGAACCTTAACATGACCTAAGATTGGCTACATTCGCAAACATTTGCCACTCAGTGAGATACCCCTTATAAACTGAGAGTCACTATTGCTAGGTTGCCACATCAGTGCAATAATTTGCTGCAAGAAAACAAAATATTCTGGGTTGATTTTGTCTTAGAGAAAACAAATGTTTGTGAAGATCTTTGTGTCCAGGTCAAAGTAGAATGTCTGAAGAATATAAATCTGGGCAACTGCCAAGACTCAGGGTCAACTTTGGAGTACATGTACCGTAGATGCCACATTTATATCTCAAGTACCATGGTACTTCCTCTGAACAAACAATGCCCATGCATTCATCCTGTTGTATTATTTGTGTGTCATACATTGTGTGTTCTGCATGGCAGTATCAGTTAAAGGGAATGTATAGACAATTTGAAGGGATGGTTTTTGTTGATTTGCACAGCAGCAGATGACATCATACAAACTAAGTATGAGTAATATTGATGTCTTTGGTAGTTCAACTTCACACACTGTTTTTTTCATTATTGTACAAAACCAGTTCTCAGGAAATTCATCAAAATCATTTCATATTGCATTGGATGAGTGGAGGAACATCTTCGGATGAAATTAGAAGACAGTTTGCAGTATCATCTTTTGCTAGTAGTTGATAACAATTTAAAAACAACAACAATAGTTTTACAATGTATCGGTCTGAGTGTTCAAGTAATCACAGAGAGAGTGTGTGGGATTTCCATACGGTGCTTGGCAGGGCGCCTGTTATATCCATTTCCAAGAAGAATCCTTAACCAGCATTTTCACTACAGATATGGAAGATGCACACACACAGCTTCTTGCAATAGACGAAGATGAGGATGCTGCTTTTTTCGCCGTGTATGATGGTCACGGAGGTCAGTCGTAGACTTATTGCAGTTTCTTGACTTTTAGACACAGCATGCAGATGATAAGGATGGGAGATAATTATACACAAGAACAATCTGTGTATTATGCTTGCAACAAGAGAAATCCCTCTTTGTAACATGCTGATTTTCAGGATGGTGTTTGACATGAAGTCACTCCACTCACATGATTACAGCTGGTTTCAACTCATGTACCCCAGTGTTAAAGGAATTACTCAATGACAGGTCATGTATCACATTAACTTTAATCTGAGATCCCATATTATCATGGAAAGTTAAAAGATAGTCTACTGTAAAACCAGCAATTTTTGCATGCTTGAAACTTTTGCGAATATTGCAAGGATCCAAGATTTCCAAAAGCATTTGTCTTGTATATGCACACTGCATTGAATGCCAGTGGCTTATTCGCAAGTTTCATGCTGCCAAAAAGGCTGTTGGCTCCAATTCGTGAAAGTTTCTGGTTATACAGTATCCATATCAATTGTGAGCCTAAAGTCCCGTATCAAAAAGGAAGACACACACACACACACACACACAGTGACACACACACAAATAGTGAAACGGACCAATGAAAGGTATGTGGTCATTTTCATCATTTCATTGTGACTGTTTGTCGCATTAATAGCATGACAATGAAGTAACTTGTACCTGGGATTGCTGAGGGAAACCTGTTATCAGTGTATAATGTCTTTGTGCCACATTGTATACATTATACTACATACACATTGGGAAACATTAGGGTCTTGACATTAACGTAGCAGATGATTGTAGGCCAGAGTAACATTAGGGTCTTAACATTAACGTAGCAGATGATTGTAGGCCAGAGTACAAGAAATTTATTATCTCTGGCTGCAGTAGTGTGCCACGGCATACCACTGATTGCAAGTACATTCTGTGCAATGTTCATACAAGTTTGGAGAGTTGGGTGTACAACTGTATGCTGCTGACAGTCATATGTTCGGTTTGATTATCTTGACTGTGTCTGGTGCTGAAGTGCTGTTAGAAAAAGGGGGGGGGGGGACATCGTTGAAAATAACGAGAACATGACAGGTGCAATATTACAATTAGCATCTAATGGCATGGCTAGTGGGGTAGAAAAATAGCACAGACAAGGCCTGTGTGATTGCCAGATATATTTAGCCAGTGATCATCACAATACTCCTTTGACAAAGGTGATTGCAGTGCTGCCCAGAAATCACCATGGATACTTGCACTATTGAAGCTGTGGCAGGACAGTCATTAGCTAGACGTATAAAACTGTAAATGCTGGTGCCATTGTTGAGATCAATTCCTTCAGATTTCCAAATTTGCAGAAAAGGGTATGCAAAGAAAGTCTGAAAGAGGGTTTGTTTGCTAATAATTTTGGGAAAAAAATGAACCAAATTCTGTGTATGACTTGAAAGCGATCTGACAAAGCTTTATTTGTCGTGCAAGTACAATTTGTACAATGTAGTGTATATTTGGCAGTGCAATTGATAATGATGTCATAAGGGTATGAAGAATACAAATGAAGACGTAAGCAAATTTACTCCTTACATGCCCAGAATGAAGCAGAGATCATCATTCAGGTACTAAAACAGTGATATAGTACATGCCTTCTACCAGAAAATTCAGTGAAGGTCAATGATATGGACAAAATGAACATTTTCTGTTTGTCTGGGCAACATTCAGTATGAAATTAAGACAGTTCTAGCTCATAAAACTGTGCATGCAGTTGTAGTAATTGGAGAATTAGAACATCATGAGTAAAAAGTAAAAGGCAAAGATTACCTCTCATGCCATCAAGTATTAAAGCAGTATTTGATATTGTTTGAAAGGGTGGATGCATGAGAGAAAGGTAAAAGTAACTGTCCATTTAGAGTGTGGGCAAACTTTCGTGAAAGCCAGGTTAAATGGCCACATGGAATTTCACCATCACCATTATAAGAATGAAAGCTTAAATTGATGCTAGCTAGGCCATCAAACACAGATTATGTGGGTTTTAAAGGACATGACACTTCCAATGCCACCAAGTTATCTGTGTGAAGTACAGAAGTTTGAAATGTACAATGTATGCCATATCAGTCCACACTACTACAAAATTGTGATACTTTTGTTTGCATAGTGAAGATCTCAAATTCTGAAATTACAGTGGACTCCCATTATAAAGAAGTCTTCGGGACTGGCAGTTTTCTTTCGTTATATCGAGATTTCGTTATAACAGAAAAAAATTATCAATAAAAATACATAGAGTGGATAATTTTGTAGCCTGAATTTTGACTTCGTTTTAACCGGGATTTCGTTATAACTGTGTTCGTTACAACGGGAGTGCACTGTAATACTGGTTTGGTTGTGCCATTCTTTTTTCTGGATAATCATGGACTGAAAGGAGAAACTTCAGTATTATGTTGAGTGACATACTCTGAAATTTTACATATCTTTTATTAGTCATATCCTGACATCACCCATCATTTTCACTGTGGAACACACTCTTACATTTGTGTTTTTATGTTATTTAATTTTGACAGAAAATGTTTGTGTTTGAAAAACATGTTATTGTGAATATGTGACACCAGTGTACATCAATGAAATGCAAATTCATAAAGAATGATATCTACCTCGTTAACATGTAGCTCACCAGTGCCAGTGCCACAAAAGCAAGTACCAAAAATGTGTGTCATATTGTAGGAATGAGTGTGTGTGAGTGTGTACATGTCTGTGTCTGTGGCAATGACATTTAGTGAGATATACTAAAACTGGACTGCATCCTGGTCTGTTTTGTTACTCAACCAATGATATCCAAAAATTCTGGCATTTTTGACCGAAACTTGAATATGTTACTGTAACATAATTTATAATTCAATAATTTAACATAATTTATAATTCAATAATTTAACATAATTTATAATTTAATTGTTTATAATGTAAATCATTTTCTTGTGGAATTTATATATTCTTCTTCTGTATTCAAGGGCCAACGTCCACTAGCGTTGCTATTTGTTGGACCCTTTTACCAAATTTCTAAATATGTTTGTACTTTCATATTCATATTGTTGATAAGTTTGATTCTATATTTTCATGTCTTGTATTCCTATTAATTGTATTATTATAATTGTATCCTCAATGATTGTATGAATTATCTGTGATTGTAAACTTGAACCTAAAAATTTGGTAATAAATCATTCATTCATTCATTCATTCATTCATTCATTCATTCATTCATTCAACATTTCAGGAGCCAAGGTTGCGCAGTATGCAGGACAGCACCTCCATCGGAAGCTGGCCAACCAGTCAGCTTACAAGCGAGGAGACATCCCTGAAGCAATCAAGGAGGCATTTCTGAAATTAGACGAGGACATGCTCAATGGTGATTCCCCAGTCAATATCTTTGTTTGTTTTGTTTCTGTTGTTTATTTTGTGCTGGTGATCGAGGTGTTACATTCGTACCTAGAATTGGTATTGGTCTCCAGTAGCATAAAATGATATGAACACAGCAGTGCATGGATAGAAGTGAAGAAGTGCCAGTGTTATGTTTTCTTGAAAGTGTCCTTTTCTTCTTTCATTAGAAGTGAAGAGAAAAACAAAACACCCTTTAAATTAAAAAAAAAACTTACAGAAATATACTTTGTTGTTTGTAACCATGATATCAGGTCTTGTTCTGTCAGAGATCCTAGTTCATGGACTCAAAGGTTAGTGTGGCTATTACAATGAAATATCCAGGAGATCCACATTCTGTGTTGTTTTGTAAAGATCTATTTTTGTTTTCTTCTCAGAAAGATACAGGTGTGCTTTGATTCTCACTGCTCACAATTCATCTTTGATTTTGTGAATATTCTTTACAGATGAGGCAATGAAGGATGAACTTGCTGGAACTACAGCACTTGTAGCAGTATTAAAAAACAACAAAGTTTATTGTGTAAGTATCCAAGAAGCTGTTAGCAAATATAAATTACTTTATCATGTTGTCCAATCTTGTCAGGACCAGGACCGTATCTTTAATGTTATTTAACAGATAAAAACACAAATTCTTGACCTTTTATCTGGTTTTCCAAAGCAAAGTATTGGTGCCTGTGATCTTCACCTTGAAAAACAAAACAATACAAAACAAAACAAAACAAAACAAAACAAATTTCAGATTCCAAATCAACATTTTGCCTGCCTGCTTTGGTAGCTTGAAAAAAGAAAGAATTAACATTAGCCCTAGACTAGACTAGCAAGCATTCTGCTCAGTCAAGGATAGACGGTTGACCCATTTTTATGCCTCCGCCATGAAGTGGTGCCAGAGGCTTTATGTTTTCGGGTTGTCCGTCCGTCCGTACGTCTGTATGTACGTCCGTCGGCATTCATTTACGTGATAACTTGAGTAATATTGACTTGAATTTTACCAAACTTGGTCCAAGTATAAAGTATGATGGGGCAATTACTTGATTAGATTTTGGGTGAAATCGGCCGAAGGCCAAAGGTCAAGGTCAAATCATGAAATTGTATCCGTTTACGCGATAACTCAAGACTGGATCAAGCAAATTTCACCAAACTTTGTCCGAGGATGATGTATGATATGACAATTACTTGATTAGTTTTTGAGTGAAATTGGACAGAGGTCAAAGGTCAAAGATCAAGGTCAAATCCTTAAATTTATCTGTTTACGTGATAACTCAAAATTGGATGAAGCAGCTTTCACCAAACTTGGTCCAAGGATGGTGTATGATGGGGCAATTAGTTGAGTAGATTTTAGTGACATTGGCAAGAGGTCAAAGGTCAAAAGTTTGAGGTCAAATGCTAAGAATGTTGCTATTTCCCCATTATCCATGCAATGCCCAAAGGTATTTTCTTGAAACTTAGTGTAGACATGTACTAATGCATAAAGATTCTCCAGAGAGAGTTTCATGTCATAAGGTCAAAGGTCAAAGGTTAGGTGAAAATGTTACAATTTCACTTTTCTCGCAAATGGTTCAATGTATCTTCATGGAACTTGGTACATACGCATGTACTGACTGGCAGGGATTATGTAGGGAATGTAGGGGTCATGGGTCAATAGTCAGGGGGTCAAAGGTCAAGGTCAACTCCTCAAAATTTTATTATTTCCCTCATATACTAGTGTGTGCAATGCTTGCATTATTATTTTTAAAACTTGATATATACATGTATTACCTAATGGAGACTTTCTTGGAAATTTCCAGCCAAAAGGTCAAAGGTTAATGGTCAAAGGCCAGGTTTGAATGCAAAAAAAAAAAATCTATTTTATACTGTAATTACACTCTTTCTTCATACCTTGAAAATTACTCAATGCATAAACTTATAAAAGGGTCGGTCAGAAGTCAAGTAAAATCCTGAATTCCCCAAATACATGTACCTGCACTCTTAGACAATTATAGCAAACCTAGTTCAAGGAAAGTGAACATTCAAGATATTTCTGACAAACCTGTCATTTTAATATTTTACCAGTTATTTGAAACTGTCATCACACGTCATTGTGAAGACATTTTACCATACACCTATTGGGAGAATCATGCATTATGGCGGAGGCATCAGTGGCCATAGCGACATTTCTAGTTTCTTGTGTGCATCCATCTATTTTCCCAGCAGAAAATAGTGTGCATATATACTGGAGATGTTACTTATCAGATTTTATCTCAGCAAAATGAGTGAGTTTTTAGTCTGGGTAGGTATGATGTACAAAGGTTTAGTCGTACTAAGAAATTGAAATTATGTTTGTCTTGAAATCAGATGCACTACGCACAATTTTTGAGAGAAGCAGGAAGTGCATGTTGCCACAGTAACGGTATGTAGTGGCATTATAAGAGAACAACCTGACGGAGAAAAATACAGCTCAAGTTTCATTGCATATTTTACTCATTCAGTTCAATAGTACGTGGGCAGGGTATTAATCACATTCAGACATATACCAACTTACTCTTCTAAGCACTCAGATAGTGAAATTCATACTACTTGACTAGTGTAAATATATGGTGACTCACTTGGTTACCTTCACATTGTATCAAAATCATTGCCTTTCATTTTAAGAAAAAAAAAAAGACAGAAAGAAAAAAGAAAAACATCCTGGTATCACATTCATATTTTACTCTGTGGCAAAACTTCCTCTCCTTTGGTTGCGTCTGCGTTCACACTTGTAATTTCCTCACCCCGTTTCCTACTTTTCTCTCTGCAGGGAAATGTTGGCGACTCAAGAGGGGTCATGAGCATTAGCGGCTATGCGAAACCTCTCTCCTTCGACCACAAACCTGGCAACGAGAAAGAGAGCAAGAGAATTATTGCAGCTGGTGGGTGGGTGGAATTCAACAGAGTGAATGGTAAGTGTCTGTTGCTACCCCTTTCGGATCTTGCTTTGTTTTGGGTTTTTTGCTTGTTTTCTCTCTCTCACAGTTTGCTTTGTGTCCTTTTGTCAGTCGCAGATTCAGCTCCCATCAGCAAGGAATTAGGCAGTGCAGACTGAAAAAAGATATTATTAAAATTAGTAATTGCTTTTTAGCTCACCTGAGCCAAAGGCTCAAGTGAGCTATTGCGATCGCCCTTCGTCCGGCGTCCGTCGTGCGTCGTCCGTCGTCCGTCGTCCGTCGTCCGTCGTGCGTAAACTTTTTACATTTTCATCTTCTTCTTGAAAACCCCAAGACCGATTTTCATCAAACTTGGCAGGTAGCATCCCTAGGGGGTTAGGAACTCAATTTGTTAAAATGGGCACCATGCCCCACCCAGGGGGCCCCCAGGGGGGCCCAAACCCCCCAAAATTAAGGAATCTGTAAAAATCTTCTACTTTAGAACCAGAAGTGATAGAGCTAAGTTAATACTATGAGTTAGTACATTGATGACTGTAGTTTCAAGTTTGTTCATGGCAGAATCAGGGGTGCCCCCCTTGGGACCCAGGGGGAGGGGGGTGAGGAGGGGTTCTAATGGGGCCTAAATTGTACATTTTCATCTTCTTCTTGAGAACCCCATGACCCATTTTCACCAAACTTGGCAGGTAGCATCCCTAGGGGGTTAGGAACTCAATTTGTTAAGATGGGCACTGTGCCCCACCCAGGGGGCCCCTAGGGGGCCCAAACCCCCCAAAATTAAGGAATCTGTAAAAATCTTCTTCTCTAGAACCAGAAGTGATAGAGCTAAGTTAATACTATGAGTTAGTACATTGATGACTGTAGTTTCAAGTTTGTTCATGGCAGAATCAGGGGTGCCCCCCTTGTGACCCAGGGGAGGGGGGGGGGGGGTGAGGAGGGGTCCTAATGGGGCCTACATTGTACATTTTTATCTTCTTCTTGAGAACCCCATTACCTATTTTCACCAAACTTGGCAGGTAGCATCTTTAAGGGATTAGGATCTCAATTTGTTAAAATGGGCACCATGCGCCACCCAGGGGGCCCCCAGGGGGCCCAAACTCCCAAAATGAAAGAATCTTTAAAAATCTTCTCTAGAATTAGAAGTTATAGAGCTAAGATGAAATACTATGAGTGAGTTCATTAATGACTGTAGTTTCAAGTTTGTTCATAGGAGATCCAGGGGTGCCCATTTGGGGGGCAGGGGTGGGGGGGGGGGGGGGTGGTTGGGAAGGTCCAAATGGGGGCCTGAATTGTACATTTTCATCTTCTTCCTGAAAACCTCATAATGGATTTTCGTCAAACTTGGCAGGTAGCATCCCTAGGGGGTCAGGATCTCAATTTATCAAAATGGGCACCATGCCCCACCCAGAGGGCCCCAGGGGACCCCAATCCCCCCAAATTAAGGAATCTTAAAAAAATTTGGCCCTTATTGTACATTTTCATCTTCTACTTGAGAATGCCTGGTCAAATTTTGGTAGAGCTGTGAATAATTTAGATTAGTGACCGCGTGAAAGGTGAACTTGCGATACTCAGGTGAGCGCTAGACCCGCGGGTCTCTTGTTATCTGTTTGTATGTCAGTGTCTCCTGGTTTTATTTTCATTTATTAATCTCTTAATTCTTATTCATTTGTTTATTTATTTGTTTATTTATTTTTTTATTTATTTTTTTATTTATTTGTTTATTTATTTATTTATTGATTGATTGATTGATTGATTGATTGATTTGTTTGTTTGTTTGTTTGTTTGTTTGTTTGTTTGTTTGTTTGTTTGTTTGTTTATTTATTTATTTATTTATTTATTCGTATTTTGTTTGGTGGGGAGGGAAGCAATCACACAGCAAATGTGTATTCATCATTCTACTAACCCCTCTCATTTGTAGCAATGCTGCCTCCCAAGAAATCTGAAAGTACTGTTAGCATTATTTTAAAATGTTTTCTTGCAAGTGGTGACCAAAAATTGGGGTTGGGTGAAACTTACTTAATCTTCGAAAATTGTCTTACAGTAAGATAGTCAACATGTACATAATAAATAATAATTGTTGGAGCTTCAGTTGAAATATCATTATGTTTTGTACATAGATAAGTTCAATTAAAGTCACCAGTGGAATTCTGACATAATTTTGGAAAGATTTCCACGAGAAATTACCCTTTTAAATAGATGCAGAGTGTGAGAAGATTATTTGGAAACTGGAGTTTTAGCAAAGTCTGACAAAGGTTAAGTGGTAGCATTCACATGTAATACAGTCAAGATTAACACCAGTCATCAGACGATCTGATGGTCGACACCTGCTCGTATGTGACCATAAAATGTTAGCATGGAGCTTTATTTGCATTCAACATATCAAATATATACTCTGTATCGTTGTGATGATAGCCTATGCCACGCCATTGAATGGGAAATGACTGCTGCAATGAGAACTGTTGTGTCTAGATTAAATATCGCCTCTCTCTCCTGCTGAGATCCATTTCCTTCCCTTTATTAAAAACTGAACATGACATTTTTAAGCTTTCCTGAAGTTTCCACTAGGATGAGCTGTCGTGATTTCTTTCCGTCCATTGTCCATGCTGTTTGTCATCCATTGTCTGGCATTAGTTGTCAGCTTTTTTTCCCCCCTGCCAGTGTCTTTTTCATCAAAATCCATTGTGAGATTTTTACCAAATGTGACAGGAACAATTCTCAGAGGTGGGGAGGGATGTAATTTAGTTGCATTATAGGCAGTGAATGAGGTTCCGATGGGAGTCATGGCGCAGCCCCCAAAAGCCTAAAGCTGTGTAATTTTCAGATATCTTCTTCTCCTGATCCAGAAATAGTACAGCCAAGACACATTATTTTCAGAGGTGTAAAAAATAAATGTTGTTCATGAAAGTGGCACTGGTGACCTAACTACAAGTGTAGTCCCCTTCAGGAGTTACAAGTTGGGCAAGGAGTTAAAGGATGGTACAGTATTGGTGGAGATGAGAATTGGGCTTTTACCTTTTTGCAAAATACCAAGAAAACACTTATGAAATAGTACAGAGCATACCATTTTAAGAGGAATTCAAAGTTTATTTGATGAAATCGGGTTTGGAATGACTGAAACATCCAAAAACAAAGTAAAACAAAGCGATCGTAATAAAAGATGGGTTCCACACTTTATTAGAATTGCTCTGTTTTGGATATCTCAGCCATTTCAAAATCAATTTTCATCAAATAAACATTGAATTCCTCATGGAATTACATGCTCTTTCATATTTCATAGGAGGTTTCTCATTATCTCACAAAAAAATGTTAGAAACCTGAAATTAGGTCTCAACCAAAACTGTACGATCCCTTTAAATGATGGAACATTTTGTTTTCTAAGTACAGAGAGAGAGGGAGAGGAAATAAAATTCTATGAGATACTGTAAAACACAATATTTTTGTGGCATAAAATTTTCACGAATTGGAGCTGACGGCCTTTTTTGCGGCATGAAATTTTCGTGAGTTGCCTCTAACATTCAGTGCGTATAGTGTAGACAAGAACTTTCAGGTGCATTTTAATATTGCGAATCTTGGCTCGCGCAAAATTCACGAAATTGAAATGCCCGCGAACATACCACGTTTTACAGTAATATTAGAGATCAGGGAAATTTTCCATTGGTTCAAGAAATGCAAAGTTTTCTGGAGTTCCAAAAATGAGGGGAGGGGGTAGAAGCCAGACTAGGGCAGGGCCCCAAAAGGCCAAAGCACTAGTGAATAAAATCATATTTTGAAGATGAAATAAATAGAACACCAAGTTGTAAAGAGTACCAAATTGACAATGTCCAAGTCTTTAATTTGTTATACTGTAGCTTTGTGCTGGTTCCTAGCAAATGGCTATGGGCAGTGGGTTGGAACCGGGTTCCAGCATGGTTAGCAATCAAGTGAGAATTTCTGGAACCAGTTTCAGTGGCAATATGGGTGGACGTCTTATCATCATATGGACCCATTGGGGTCCCGAGAGGAACCAGAAAAAAAACAAAAACTGTTCATCATTTTCTTCAAAATGTATTATCAGAAGAATATTGTCCTTAAAATGACCCACTTCACTTGCTGGTGCATTAATTGACCCAAATTTGGCTTGTTCAAAATAGTGAAATAGAATAACACAATATGTCTCCAACAATTACAAACCTTTCTGTCTAAAGGTCTCATTTCATTGTGTTTAGATTGAAAATTTATGATAGGGGCATGTATATTCAAGGGTGTAAAACCTGATGTTTTTATTCCTATGACAGTTGCTTTGACTTAAGCACAAAAGCAAGGCAAAACCACAGGATTACATAGGTTCCTAGTTGCAGAAAAAAAAACACAAAACAATACAAACCTTTGTATTGACAACTTTAAATACATTAAGAATGTCTATGAATAGCTTTATTCTATTCTCGAGCTGATATTGAAAAATGTTATATCCTTGAACTATAGTGCAATGGCGCGATCTTTTCCCCAGTGGTAGCAGAGATATCCAGTAAAATGAGCTACCAGGACAAAAAAGAACCACCATGGTATACATTGACAGTGGTCATAATGTATCATCATAAAAAGTATTTTATCCACCCATTTCTGGCAGTCACATGCCCTGTATGTAGGTCCAATGGAACGAAAGGGTATAGGTACTCATGAGTAGTTGGTGGGTTTAGCAGTGCTTTTATCATGTGCAGTCCCCACTCTTGTATTTTGTTTCCGTGTGGTGCAGTCCCCACTCTTGTATTTTGTTTCCGTGTGGTGCTAGATATCATAGCTAAAGGAGAGTGTGTCACACAGACTTTTAAGAGCTCTGTGGGAAGTGTGACTTCTATGCTTGTAAAATTCAATTTTTTTTTATTTGATGTACCACCTTAAATCCTCCAAATCGCAACTTTGTGCATTTCTGCCACCAAGACTTGCTATAATAGGGACATAGGCTCTTTGTATAAATTTTGCTGTTACCACATACTACCTACCCCCCTTTTTTGAGGGTCTGCCCACTCGTATATGTTTGAGGTAAATACATCACAAAGTGTGATATTCATGCAGTTGTCATCAGCAAAAAAATAATGAATGGGATGCACTGATGAAAACATTGAGTAAGGAGTAGGTCCCTTTAACCTGTTGCAGGCTAGTCCTGAGTACTGTAAAAGTGGTTTCTTTCGCGTACAGAAACCTCAAAGCGCGAAAAGCACGAAAATAAAACCACCGCGAAAGAAACCACTTTTACAGTATACTTGAGAAGGTGTCTATGGGAAACGCATGATACAGCAAAGTCAGCTTGTCCTCAACAGGTTAAGAAGACAAGAAGATCCATATCAAGTCCACGACTCATGGTAGAAAGAAATCAGTATATGGTTACCTAGGGATGATCACATAGTAGATCTCAATGTGTAAATGTTAGAAAAATTTGTACAAGGGGCCCCGTAGTTGCCTTGGAGTAGGGATTCTTCGAGCCAAAACACAGCTAGTTTTGATAATCATTATCCCATGCGGACATTGTTCAAGAAAGCCATACTCTGTGTAGCTACCTTTGCAGGTAAAGAATGAGAATTATTTATTGGATGCATTGGGAAGTAATGTAGTTGAGATCATACCATTGAGGGGCACCACTGCAAGGTTGAATCAAGTTGAAGTTTAAATCTTGAAACTTTTGGAGATCATCCACCCACCCAACATTAACACTACACAACTCTTGCCTTGGTTTTAATGTCTGCTAAATATACATTCATCAGGCTAGTGTGTCTTTTTGTTTATTCTATCCAGGTAACCTTGCACTATCAAGAGCTTTAGGTGATTTTGTCTTCAAGAGGAATGGAAGCAAAGGGCCGGAGGAGCAAATTGTGACAGGTCTGTACCAGGGATTGATTTATCAAGGCTTTCCCCCAGTTCTATTAATTCAGATATAACTGCTATAGCTAAAGTCAGTCTTACTTGAGCATCAGCCGAGTGTTCTTGAGTGGTTGTCAACAATTAGTAGGGTGCAGTTTTCTATCAACAGGAATGTTTTTTTTTTGTCAAGATCTGTTGATGACATAGTTAAAGAATGATTGGGCAATAAGAGGAGGAGATATAGGGAAAGTCTACATGATTTTCTGAGTGTCAGGTATACAAAATGTGTGTGTTGCCGCATGAACTTTGGAGTTTGGAATTTGAAGTTGGGAATGTCATTTAAAGGGAGTATTTGCAGGGCAGATTTTCAGAGTATTTCAGGATCATATGCACAGGGTAGATTAATGATATATTGGGAAAGTGTGATGAAATTTAAAAATGGTGTGGGGCTGAAAATACTCTGAGAAAAGCAGCGCCATATATGTTGGCACTGTCCTGTGGATTCTTACATTGCCTCCACTTTATTTTAATTCAGCTTTATTTTCGTTTTCAATTTCAACCTTAATTTGAGTCTCAATTTTAAGTTTAATTTCAATTCCAATTCATTGTCCGGCAGGAAACTCATTTCTTCAGCTGGCAATCCGAACATGCCGTCTTGATCATGAGAAGATGCATTCAAGAATGCGATGCAATTGAATGCTGTCGAGGCTCAGCAAAGAACAATAACCAAGAGCCTGTCAAATTCATATATGAGTGAATATGCTGTAGTTTAGAAGTGTTAAATGGCATTGTTGAAAGTTCACAAAATAAGAAAAAAAAAAGCTGAATAAAGACACAGGAAGGGGGGGGGGAGGATGAGAATGTCTAAGAGGATTTGAGAGAATAGAAATAGTCTATTTGTGATCTAAAAACTGTTAGATATGCAATTGACATGTGCTATGTCTGTGCACTAAGGCTGTTATTGTCGTCTTGACCAAGTAACACAATGTGTTAATGACCTTGCTCTGCTTTGATTCCACTGAATTCAGCAATGATAATTAATGGAGTCTTTTAATGTGCCATGTCTGTCACACAGTAACACTCCTGGTACAGAAAGGTGAGACCTCCTTTTACGTTTGCTTCTGTGCAAACTTTTAACCATCTTCTTGTATTTTGACGTCTCTCTCACCACCATCCCCCTCCAGCTGTTCCAGATGTTACGGAGACGGACATCTCGGCCGAGTCAGAGTTCATGGTATTAGCTTGTGATGGCATTTGGGATGTGTTGACCAACCAAGAAGTGGTGGACTTTGTACGGACCAGAATAGCCGGTAAAATGGATCCAGAGAAAGTGAGTGCAAAGTCTTCCTTCACGTTTCTTACTGTCCTAAGCCACCATTATCCTTCTATTCATGCACTGGTTTTTATTCTCTTATCCATATTTGTATAGTTCAGATAAATGGAGCTTGGTTTTTTTTTTTCCTGTCCATGTATAATGTCGTTTTCAAGTTGAAGCTCTTGTTTGGTTGACATTTTAGGAATGAAGCAGGGAAGATAGTTTCTCTTTAAGTTGTCAACAGTTTGACATCCTTATATCTCTTAGTTCACAATAGGAGAGTATTCAACTTTCAAGTTCTCTCTATTTTTTTATTTTTTTTATTTTTTGGTCTTTCTGAATGTGTAGATTGCCTTACCGTGGTGGTGCTTAGGATATTTATCTTACCTTTGTCAAAGTCTCAGGGAAGCTATGGCACCAGTTCATTGACTGGCGTCTGTTGAACATCGTGGAAAAGTTTTACACATATTCTTGACTTCTTGAAAATGCGATTTGAATGATTACTTGATGCCAATCAAGTCTGGTCTGACATATCTTCTCAGGAAAGGGATAAAGGTTGCTCTCAGGCAGATGCCTAAACTTTTGCTCATTTTTGTCGAGCCCACCGGAGGTGCGGGGAGACTAAGGAATCGCCTGCGGCGTCTGGGCGTCCATCGTCCGTCCGTCCGTCCGTCGTCCGTCCGTCCATTTGTCGTCTGTCCATAACGCTACAAAAACTTCAATAACTCTTTACTCTGGGCTTCAATTGCTGTCAAACTTCGAGGGAAGAGGGGTCATACAAAGTTTCACATTTTACCTTACTAGTATATGAAGGTCACCTCAAGGTCAAAGCTCACAGGCAGGGGTCAATGAACTTTAGGGCCCAATGTTAAGTTTTTATGGCGTGTTTCTATTATGGGTCATAACTTTTGATCCATAGGTAAGTTTGTTACCAAACTTGGATGGTAGATGTCCCTTGGGGAGTGGATGGTCACCACAAGGTCAAAGGTCACAAGCATGGGTCAACGAACTTTTAGAGCCCAATGTTAAGTTTTTATGGCGTGTTTCTAATATGGGTCATAACTTGATCCATAGGTCCGTTTGTTACCAAACTTGGATGGTAGATGTCCCTTGGGGAGTGGATGATCACCAGAAGGTCAAAGGTCACAGGCAGGGGTCAACAAACTTTTAGAGCCTAATGTTAAGTTTTTATGGCACGTTTCTATTATGGGTCATAACTTTTGATCCATAGGTCCATTTGTGACTAGACTTGGATGGTAGATGTCCCTTGGGGGTGGATGGTCACCACAAGGTCAATGGTCACAAGCATGGGTCAACGAACTTTTAGAGCCCAATGTTAATTTTTTATGGTGCGTTTCTATTATGGGTCATAACTTTTGATCCATAGGTCCGTTTGTTACCAAACTTGGATGGTAGATGTCTCTTGGGGAGTGGATGGTCACCGCAAGGTCAAAGGTCACAGGCAGGGGTCAATGAACTTCAAGGGCTCAATGTTAAGTTTTTATGGCACGTTTCTTTTTTGCCATAAATTTTTACTCTTTTATATCTCTTTTTATCTGTTATATCTCTTTTTGTCCCCGCCGAACGAGTTCGAGCAGGGGACTATGAAACGGGCTCCGTATGTGTGTGTGTTCATGTGTCCGTGTGTGTGTCCGTGTGTGCGTCCGTGTGTGATCAAAATGTTCTATTTGCTACTTTTCTGTCATTTATGAGCCAATTTTGATTCTGTTTGCTTTATATGATAGCACTACATGGGAGCTTGAAACTTGTACACAGAATTTCAGTTGTGACCTTTGACCTTGACCTTTGACCTATATTGTACATTTTGCTACAAAATGCTACTACTTCGCCATTTCTAACCCAATTTCGATTCCGTTTGCTTTATGTGATGGCACTAGGTGAGAGCTTCAAAACTTCTACACAGAATTTTGACCTTTGACCTTGATTTTTTACCTGTATTGTACATTTTGCTACAAAATGATACTCCTTCGCCATTTCTCACCCGATTTCGATTCCGTTTGCTTTATGTGATGGCACTAGGTGAGGGCTTCAAAAATTCGACACAGAATTTTGACCTTTGACTTCTTTGACCTTTGACCTTGATTTTTGAACTGTATTGTACATTTTGCTACAAAATGCTACTCCTTCGCCATTTCTAACCAGATTTCGATTCCGTTTGCTTTATGTGATGGCACTAGGTGAGGGCTTCAAAATTTCTACACAGAATTTTGACCTTTGACTTCTTTGACCTTTGACCTTGATTTTTGACCTACATTTTATTGTACATTGGCTACAAAATGATACTTCTTCGCCATTTCTAACCCGATTTCGATTCCGTTTGCTTTATGTGATGGCACTAGGTGAGGGCTTCAAAACTTCTACATGAAATTTTGACCTTTGACTTCTTTTACCTTTGACCTTGATTTTTTACCTATATTGTACATTTTGCCACAAAATGCTACTTCCGGCGGGGACATATATTACGCACCGCGTAATTTCTACTTTTCCTTGTTTGATCTGTTATATCCCATTCACATACAATTTCTTGTACGCGAATGAGCGAGACACATTATGGCACTTGCCTTGTTAAAACTTTTCTGTGCTATTGTTCATCTAGCACTGATCGCGCCAAATTTACAAGAGAACATGACTGTATTGGTGGATGAAGAATGAAAGTTAATTAGTAATGGTTTGTCCCAGAAGGGTCAGATCTAGTCATTGTTGAGCTCAAAGGTCAACCAAACATTATCCAGTTTTCAATCTTGATCCCTGTATCCATGCATGTAGAGCTAAAATATCTGTTGAGAATAAGAGTACGTGGTCATACATGTTCACAGGTACCCTGACTATAACAGCATCATTTTCAATGAAAAACTTGTGCATGCTCGAGTGCTTTTTCACACATTGAACATCATACAGCTCAATCAGCAAGGATCAAGAATTTCTTGAGCCTGAACAGTGCTGAAAAAGTGTCTCTGATAAAAAAAAAGACCAAAAAACAAATTTACACTCATTGTTTTATTTAAGTTTGCCCTGTGACACAACAGCAGCTTTGTTTTTAAATGGCTGATAACTTGTAGACACAAGTGATTGAGAATTTGTGTGGCCATTCTGCAGTGCACCCAACATAGACTCAAAGGATATGAAGGTGATTGTAACAACCTCGATACCTTCAACTCTGAACTAAAAACCTGTCTTTTCCAGCAACTTTGTGAATAATGTGTAAAGGTATTGTGGGAGCCAGGCGCCTTTGAATGTTTCTGAGGGATAAATGGTGCTGTATAAATGCTGTTCATCATCATCATCATCTTGTTGTGTTAATGCTGCAATGACGAGGACAACAACAATAAACAAACAACAACAACAAGGCTTTTGATTACTCCAACAGTGCCAACAATAATAAACTTTATTTTATTGATGTCTTCATGTTTTCTTTACTTGCTTTTTTTTTTTTTCTCTCCTCCCAGATTTGCGAGGAGCTGATGACGCGGTGCCTAGCTCCGGACTGCCAGATGGGAGGTCTTGGCTGCGACAACATGACAGTAGTTTTAGTATGCTTACTGCAGGGAAGGTCGTATGACGAACTCATCACAACGTGCGCAAAACCAAAGCCTGATAAATGTCCGTTTGAAACAGAGTAATCCCTTCACTGCTGGTCTCAGAAAATAAAAGAAAAAGGAAAAAAAAAATGAAAAAATTGAAAATGCATCTCACAATGTTGGGGTATTTGAAAAGAGATGAGGGTGATAAACACACACACACACACACACACACACACACACACACACACAAATGAACTGTCTGTGCAGTCTTTATTTTCTTTTGCAGCAGCATCCTAGTAGATTCTGTGATCCACTAGCCCCTCATCATATTCATATTCAAATGTGAAACCAGTAAATATAGCAAGACACTCATCATAGTGAAATTGTGTCTC
Organism: Diadema antillarum; assembly: GCF_040938485.1. Lineage (NCBI taxonomy): Eukaryota > Metazoa > Echinodermata > Echinoidea > Diadematoida > Diadematidae > Diadema > Diadema antillarum. The sequence continues at coordinate 453,595 of NW_027271035.1, read as the reverse complement.
TTATCCTCCTATGTGTATGTACACATTGTTTTTTGCAGTTTGTTGTGTAACAATCAGCCATTGCCTTGCATTTATCTTCATTTTTCCCCCCATTTTGTACTATGTAGCAAGTTTTATATACCTCTATGTCAGATATTGATATTCAGAAAGAGTGGGGAAAGTTGTATTATCTATTGTGTCATTTTTGTTACTGACTTTAAAACCACTTTTTCTCTTTCTCTCTTTATTTCTCATGTCTGAAAGATATTTGGTCATTGTACTGTATGTTATTGTGTCCAGATTAATGTTCATTTTCATGTGAAAAGTTGATAACTTGGTAACAGAGTCTTTGGTTCAAGTGCAGTGAACCGACTATGATTACCAAGTTTTAAAAATATTTCATTATTCATGTCCAATGTGGATATGAACTGTGCAACTGATAAAACATTAAAATTGGTAATGCGATAGTTTGGTCCTTTCAGTATGGGTGTGTCCAGTAATGGCATCCGTCAAAATTGGCAGCTTTTAATTGTTCACTCACTTTTACGTGAATGAGTCTAATTTTGAGAGCAGAACCCACCATTTGGCCGTTGAAATTGAGCTCACAGAAACAGTATTACAGTTCATTGTTACAGTTTGCAGCCTGCCAGAGTAAACATCACCATACACCCCCCACCCACTTACCCCCCCCCCCCCCCCTCCACACACACACACGCACACACACTCAAATGATGTCATTTGGCATAACTTGATGTGTGAAATGTGATATTGTCCTCACTCTAGGTGTGGCAAGTTTAGGTGAACTTTTCTAATAACTTTCCCAGATTAATTTAAACCCTAATTGCTTCTCTTTTGGCTGATGGTGAAATAATATGATGATAATACTACCTGTTTCTTGTGTAGTGCCTACATCTCATGTTCCGTTAGTTAACAACATACACACAAGGCTTAGTTAAAACTCTTTGGTGATGATTTAGTCGGCAGTACACAGACTGATGTCTCAGCGTCTCGTATCGTAACCTGGATGTCATTATGAGAGGTTCAATTTTCCCCAAGGATTGCATGATCTTTCACGAAGGTAACAAGTATTGCTGTACAGCCGGCAAGAAAGAAACCAACGTGTTGGCATAATGCTTGTTAGAAGTGTGACAGTGTCCGAATGCTCTGCACCATCCAACTGAAATGCATCAAAGAGACAATGAACCAGTTTAGGCAAACCTCAAACTGAATTCAAGAGTCTGATTTGGTGATGTGATGGGAATATTTGGACTGATTTAATTATAAAATATTCAATAGATTAAGTATTGGATATCTGAGCTGCGGATGCCATATCTTGAGTGATAGATACCGAATAATCCCAAAGCATCGATATTTGTCTGTGTAGCGTATGCTGTATGCCTATCCGCTACTGTTGAGCTTTCCAGTGGATTTCCGTATTGCTGGAATGTTTCTTTCTGCTGAAAATTTTCTACCGGTGAAAGTGAGGTTAAAGAGATATTTTTGACATGGTCAGTTAAACTTATCATGTAACACTTTTAGCCTAGCTGGAGTGGGCTTTCTGATTATCGGAAGGGATGCGACAAACCTGACTGCCGCCACCAAGATCTCAGATGCCAGAATTCGGGCAACCATGAAGACTCTTCCCGTGCAAACTGACCCAAGATGACAATGATTTGATTAACTGTGATTTATCAATATTTTGATAGATGAAAGCTAACTGATTATGTAGCATGCCAATCTTTACTTAATGTGGCAGTTATCTGCATTGAATTTCACTTAAAAATCATTCCAAACCATCCCCCAAAACCTGAATAAAATTTCATAAGCAAACAAAAAGTCACAGTGATCATTTGTGATAAGGTTTAGTTGTTGATTTCCATAAATTATATAATTTTTGTTCTGCCTATCTTATTTCTGGTGCACTGTAGTGTCTCCATTTAGTATCTTATGTTTTGTAGTACAATCCTGTGTCATGAAAAACCCACAACTACAAGAACTTACGTCCCAACTGGCAGCGTGTATCTTATGTGTTAGAAGTCATAATGTACGTCATGTGTACTTTTGTTCTCCATCCTTGGCATGTTACATGCAAACATGCCATCCTTTTAGACCTGGCTGTGGTAACTGTGAACTGATATCTCATCAAAATTGTGAGGTCTTATGGGGCATTCCAATAATGCCAGAATATGTCAAAAAATAATAATAATTTAAAAAAATAGGACGGTGTGACCCAAATTTATGAAGGCAGTTTAAATTTAGTCTGTGGATTACCAGTATGCTAATCTTGTCAGCAAAATTTGCCTCAAATATCACATACACCAGCAGACATCCAATACTGAATGCACGCTGATAAGCGCATGTGAAAGGTATGAGTTTTTTTTTTTTTTTCTTTTTTTTTTTTTGCGTTGTTTTAGCCCATGGACTGAGTTAAAACCTTTGTGAATTTGGGCTTATCAGTCAATTTCAGAAAGGCATGTTGTGGGCTCCCTTCGCTCCCATCTGGTAAGGGTCACATATTTGAGAGGCACAACTATAATCCTTTAGGCCCAAAATTGCCCACAGTTCCCCCCCCCCCCCCCAAAAAAAAAAAAAAAAAAATAGTAATAATGATGACTGAACCACCTGTGCTACCCTTACAAGTATGTGTGTGTGTGTGTGTGTGTGTGTGTGTGTGTGTGTGTGTGTGTGTGTGTATGCATGTGTACCTGATTCGGGTACATTGTGTGAAAATGCATCTGTTCATGCCATTCCCTTTCACCCTATTCTGCAATGAGATCTTCATGAATACATAATGATTTTTCTTTTTCAAACCCATGCAGTTGTGATATGTACCTCTCCCTACAGTAAGTGGAGGTTGATGTGGCTAGAAAACCTCGAGGTGCTAAAGATTCATTGAGACTAAAAACATGACGGCAAAAGAGAAAAGAAAAAGAAAATATTATTTTGCTTTGTCATCATACACCAGTGGAAATGTTTGCAGAAGTATGCGTATCACATGCATTTTCACTTTAGCTATATTTTCATTTGCTGTAGATATCACCTTTACAGTAAAGAGGAGCTGACTATTGTATTCGCACGAAAAGATGCTTCTTTTTTTGTATGTGCCTAGCAACCCCCACCTGCCATGGAATCATTGTTCCACAGTTTTGATAATCAAAGTGAAAATGATGGGTAAAGCCTTTGAATTCCAGGATAAGGGTGTCCCAGTTATGTACGTCAGATATATTAATTTATATTATGTTCACAGATCATCTTGTTGCCTTCTTCATCAAAATTCATCATTACTTTTCATCTATATTTTGCATTTGCAGTAGCAACAGTCAGTACTTTGAAAAATGCCGGGAATGCAAGATAAGAGCAGAATATTCATTTATCATTTATTATGTGTATTTTTTTGTAGTACATAATTATGTAGTTGATGACGAATAATGTAGCATTCCACCTATTTTTTACTCCCTTTTGTAGCCATCGTCATTCAGGATTTTTAGTTATTTTTTTGTCATGAGATTTTTTTTTTTCCTTGAGAGCTTCCATAAATAAACCCAAGTTTTGCCAATGAGTAGGAACATATTTTTCAGCATAAATAGAAGATATTTGCTCAATTGTCTCTATTTTTCACTCTATCTTTCAAGCAAAACCTCAGCTGTTATCTGCATGGTAAAAAAAAAAAAAAAAAAAAAGAGCCTGATTTTTCTTTTGTCTGCTGTGCAACTTAATGGAGTTCTGTAAGTAAATCCTTCCTAACAGCGAATTGATCCAAGTTTAAGTTCATTAAAGAATAAATTAGTATCAGTTATAGAATAATAAAGTTATAAAACTACAAAGTTTTACAATCCCCCCCCCCCCAAAAAAAAAAAAAAAAAAAGAAGTGATATCAATGGCAACTACAATATCAACTTGAGTTAGCAATTGATATCAATTTTGATGAAGATAATGTACAGGCAAATGTAAGGCGGGTGCGTTTAGTAAAGACAACTTGAGCAAACAGAGTAGCATTTTTTTTTTTAATATACCATGACATATACCCCAAAGAACAGATGGACTTTCAAGGGATTTGTTTTTATAAAGGGTATTATGATTGTGATTTTTTTTTTTGCTGTTGTCTTGTTTTGTCTTCTTTCTTTGCACATACAGTGCACTCCTGTAATAACGAAGTCGTTGGGACCGGCGGTTTTCTTTCATTATATCAAATATCATTATAACCAAACTGTAAAGTATAGAAAGATACATTGATGTTAATGTTGGGACCTGAATTTTTACTTTGATGGAGTGATAATGTCATAACTGTGTTCATTATAACGGGAGTGCACTGTATGATTAGCTGCACTCCATCCACGTACCTGTTAATATACTATATATCTCTCTGGGTTGAGTGGGAATAGCAGTTTTGTCATTGAGGGGGAAAAACAAAAACACTCACACATTGCAATTTGCAAGACTGTTCGTGTCGCTGCATTCTTGGCTAATGAGCACTGTGCACTTGATGCAACCTAGCAGTGTGTATGAAATTCATCTTCTTTCATTCCCGCAAAAGAATTGAAGATGTTGGCAGTTGTTTTTTTTTTTTAACACAGTGACTGTTCATAGCTCCTCCCCCTTTTGTTCCCCCTACAAGGAGTAAGTGTGAAAATGAATTGATCTCCTTGCCTTCCTATAGCCTTGCGATTTGAACTGCCTTTTCTCTGTTTCTCGTTCTCATTTGCATAAGTCATGTCATTTGTGTGTCTGTGTGTGTATGTGTCTGTAAGTGAGTGTGTGTGATGTGTGCTTAGGAAGGCATTTTGAAAAATTTAAGAGGAGTAAGATCTGAATTATGTGTTCCACCTTATGGAGGACAAAATGTGATGTCATAGTCATTCATCGCCATGGAAACTGGTTCCGAACAACCTCACCTGGCCCCGAGTGTTTCATAGATGCCAAGTTCAAAAAAATTTTATGAGTGAGATTTTCATGACTTGGCATCTTGGCGCGCATGCATGTGCGTGAGCGAGGGAGCGAAGCGACTGAGCGAGGGGAGGGTGGTGTCCGCCCTCCCACAGAAGGGAGCCTTATTCAATTTTTAGCTCTTAATGGTGCAAGCTGGTGCATACTTAAATGACTATTTTTTACTAATTTTGAAAGACAAAAGGGAAACATGCTTTCAATTGCAAGTCTCACTTTAATTCTTTCAGCTATGCTCCCAATGCGTGAGAAAAATGGGTGTCATGCGTGAGATCGTGAGACAGACCCTAAATGCTTGAGTCTCACTCACAATGCGTGAGACTTGGTAGCTCTGGTGTTTGTGCGCGCACCTGGTCCAACCCAAGCTATAACAAAAGACTGTGACATCATCACTTTGGTGCTCTCTATAAAGTAACAAGGGTTATTACCTCTGTTTTGTGACGGCCTGTTCCTGTGTGAGCAAGTGGTTATAGGATGAATAGGCCTATTGGTATTGAAAATAATCTGTTTAGAAGACTGTTGTAGACTGTTATTTTTAATACAGTTACCACAGGTGTCATGCTATCTGCATGTATCTGCTCAAAGGAATGTTCAAACATTGTTCCTACAGTGTGTCGCTTACCCCGTTACAAGTATTTGTAACCTTTTCTTTAAGCTAGGGAAAAACCATCTAAATAGGGGAAAAGAGAATTACATGTAGTTTATGATACAGTGACTTCCAGATGAGGGTAGCTGCGACTGAATGTCTCTGAATTAGAGGTGCCAGAATTCATCTCCATAAAGTGACAGATTTTGATGTGGAATACTGTATGTAATTGGGTGCAATTGAGCAGGCTGTTTTTGGTATCATTTCTAGTGATGTGCTAAGGATGGGGAGGTGCTATGAAATCTCTTTGGGAGTGGGAGTATTTGGACTGTGATTCAGAGATTCACAGTTAAAAAAAAAAAAGAAGATTAAGGAGAACACATGTCTGTATTATCACTAAATCTTTGTACAATAAGATGCACATTTTATTAACTGTTGATATATGTAAAATATGTTGATTACCACTACAGGTTGGGCAGAAGAAATGTATTATGTGTAATCTGTAAATGACAAAAAAAAAAGCCTATATTATGTGTATTCAGAGTGTTTTCTGTGAATATGGTTATTTTTTTCCATGTTTAAGAATTCTGATAAAGGATCATTGGTCAGTTTTTGTGATTCAATAATGATTTAATTCTATTTGTTGAATATGATATGATTTCTGTAACAGGTCTTCCGACCACAATGCCATCTTGTCGAATCGTCCATACACTTTAGTAGAAGCATGCTGATTTTGCGTGCGAGGAAAGTGTAATTATGTGCTCAAATGTATAGGTATGCAGAATATCACTACGTGTGCCTAATGATGCTACATAGATTATGGGGGGGGGGGGGCGGTAGTGGCGGGTAGAATAACAATAAAATGCTCAGTGTAGCATGGGTGTGATACAGCTCTAATGCAAGAAGATGACTAGAAGAGGTGTGTGGAGTTCTTCTGATGAAATAGATTTAGATTTTGCATCAAAACTCACTTAGGCCGGCTGTTTAGGGGTCTCATTGTGAACAAATGTAGCATTCCCTGTGTTAAGCAGAGATTTTAATGGTAGGTGCCAACTGCTGTGAAACACCATAGGTTTGTGTCTATGTGTTGTATCTACTATTTGTGTGTTCTAGACAAAGGAAAGCCACAAGGAATATTCACTAGATTCAACCACCTACATTAATCCACACATCTCTGCATAAAGCATGCTACACAATCTTCCCTTTCAGTGATTATTTTTGTATCAAATGACACATACAGTGGGACAACCTTGTTGAAAATGCACAGTTTGCATTCTTACTGAGTTGAACTCATTTCTCTTTAATTTCCAGCGTTCCAAGAAAAAGCTTGAGAAATAGATTTGTGTATGCAAGCATCGCAGTAAAATGAACAGTATATTTATTTGTTGCAATTGAACTTCGCAGAAGACATGGATTTGTCATGAATGCCTACTGTCGACATTCTTGTGTCGACTCCATGGAGTATTATGTAAATGTGAGTATGTTCGTGCAGAAGTATTTTGCAACTTATGCATTTGCATTGTAATGGAATCTAAGTAGCTGACAAAGTTATGGCTCTGAAATGTATGATATGTTTTGTTGCTGTATGTTGGGTCACGATCAATGCACTGTAAACTTCCTCCCATATTCCATTACCGATGAAGCTGACTTTTTTTAATGGCAAAGGGAAAGGATACATGGTTACAGACTTATTTTCAATACCAGTTGTACAAAGTTCACTTGTAAATGATGAGTATGGTATGTGAGCATCAGCCACGATGTCACAGTTTTTCCTCGTTTTGTGTGCATTCTCCTGTGATTATGTACATCGTAGACATTTCACTGTATTGTGTCAGCTAGACCTCTGTGCATACACCTTAATACTTGTGCTGATACAATGTACTCAACCACTACCCCCAACACATGGCAAGTTGCTGATTTCAGCGAAGGAAGTTTCTGTATGTATTCTAATTTGCGGATGCTTCTCGTAGATAATCTGAGAGATTTATTCTTCCCTCACTCATGTAGATTCTGGACTCTCTGATATCTTTCTTAAAGCTTTATAACCTCACTGTACACTTTAAGCCAATGATATCGTGATCCCGAGAACCTGTCAGCCAGGAGAAAAAAAAAGTCATGCCAAGACTGACCGAGGACCATGGTCAAAAGTTCACGCACTTGTAATTCACACATACGGTCACTCATAATTCTGAGGGAAAGTGGTCAGCTGAGAGCAATTGGTCTGGACTAGCTCTGTCCTTCTGCAAGTCAACAGGTTATCGGGATCACACCTTCACTCGACTTGATGCTTACAGTAATGTTTACCAGCTGCTTCGACGAGCAATGATATCATAAAACGAGTCCAGATTCTAGACTATTTCCTTCACCTACATTTGAGCTTGTTGTACAGCTTTTATCACAAACAATGATCTAAGCTACTTTCTCTTGTCATTTCTATGTAAAACAAGGCAAGTAAATATTCCGGGTTGCCCAAGACAAGCTTTTTGTTCTCATGTCAGGCATTAATTTAAATACATTACAAATACTCTCATGACAAGTTGCTTTGAAATGTGGAAACGTGTGAATTACAGATGGCACAGATATCTGTTAATACTGTTGCTCATTCTGATCCATGGAAATGAGTGAATTTCTAGCTGCAAATTTCTTTATGTGAGTTTAATGAAATGACTTGACCACTACTGGTTGAGCTTTGTAAAGACTGGTGATCTACTGAATACTGGATTCATACAGGTACAAAGTGAGGTGAGAAGTGAGAAGGTTCCAAATAATGTTTGTTTTTTGTTTTACTACAGAAATAAATAATCTAATGATTGGTGGAAGAACTGGAAAACAATGTGTGGTGCTACAAAAAAAAAAGTGATGTTAACTTGTTTCTGAAAGCATGTTTAATTAATGGTATGACATTGTCATTGCAGACACTACTTATAATTTTCAACAGTGAAAAACGGGTCATACATGTGCTCATATGGGTATTGAACCTTTACTACTTCCCATATTATATGAGGTTGTTGCATAAACTACTAAGAGAGTTTGATAACAAGAAGAGGAAACAACTTGTCAAAAGTCTCAAAGATTACATGGGAACTATTGCAAAGTTGTGTCTTGCTATTTATCACAAAAACGTTTGAACCTTGTGTGTCTGTGATCAGTGTGGGAGGCATTCTGCTTCCAGGATGACCATCTGTTCAAATATGTAAATCACAATTGAAGAAAAATTGTTAAGTGAATGATTTTGATACCTGGGCCCTGTTTTATGAAGAGTGATAATTGATTATATAGTTGACTTCTATGATAAGTCTATGGTAGCCTGTGTAGTAAGGAAATTTATAATCGATTATATCTTTTGATAAAACGGGGCCCTGCCTAGGTGTTTTACATTAGATGTAGATGCTTTGGGTAGAAAGATAACTGAGTACAACCTCTCATGGATCAAGGTCACTGAACTCTCGCTGAAATTCCATTTTACATGTATAAGCAGTGAGTATGCAGTGGAACTATGACTTTGTCAGAAGGAGACAAGATGACGAACTGATGGGTCAAAGGTCATGGTAAAAGGCCACAGTTCTTTGTAGTAGTATCATATCACAGTCATACCTCAGATAGGAATGTCTACTGATGGCATGCTATGGTTGGAAGAATAGGAATCAACAGTCAAGTTTGTTAGATGAAATGAGAGTAATTCAAGGGTCAAATGTCAAGATCAAAGGTCATTGAGTTTCAGCCAAGAATGTATTTTTTTTTCTCAGCCATAACTTCATATAGGATAATCCAGTGGGCATGGAATATTAGTGGAAGGATAGAATTAAATTTTTGAATATATCCTTTGTGCAAAGGTATAAAAGGGTAGTTTGCAAACTCTAAATGTAAATTCAGTATAGGGCAATAATTGTGGCAGAATGCAATGCCTGCATGAGAAAAAGACAGTGCCTCAGTCAATGGCTTATTTGCAGTCAGGTTGCACTAGATCATACTATGTGTACAAAACAGGTTCTGTTCAGTGAGATTGTGTGGATACAGTTGCCAAGACAGCCAGCTCGAGAATTCCATTAAAAAACTAGATGATACAAGCTAGCCAGAAATGAGTGGTGTATTAGGTGATTTTCCAACAAATGGTCATACATGTATTTATGAGTCTTTGGTCTGATTTCTTTCAAATTTGAAGTGATCTGTTGCCTTTGTGTTACTGCTGTCATTTAAGACAATGTTCTCTGTGAGGTTATTCACCATCTAGGGGGGAAAAAGAAAAGAAAAAGAGTTTTGCATTCTGCAGTGTGAGAAGCCAGCCAAATGTCGAAGAGGTTATTATCCCTTGCATCTCTTAGAGATTGTGAAACAAAGTTCTTAATCCTATTGGTCCAGGATCCAAAGCAGTGCCACATATTCTGTCTTGCATCCAGGAAGGTCTTCCATTCTGGTATTTTTTTTTCAAAGCATGTAGAGATCTTATTCAAATTAATGATTTTTGCATCAAGTTTTTTATTGCAACTGATTGACAAATTGCTCTATTGACATGACTATTATCTTGACTATTACTCTTAAAACTGAATAATTGGTGCTTATTTGCATCGATCAAGGACAATTTGTCAATCAGTTGTAGAGATCTTATATGCGCAAAGGATTTAAGAACTTGGACTTCTTCATGTGTTTTGCAGAGCACCAATATAATAATAAATATATCTAGTCACTACACTGACAGTAGATGCGTAGGACAATGATAGCTGAGGTGTATTCCTGCATTGTTGCCAATGCTGCTGGAATGTGCTGAGTGCAGGCCATTTTGTGTCCAGAAACAGGTGATGATGTAGCTCACATCCATAAAGATGACGTATGCAGTAAGCATTTCAAATATTCTAAAAAGCCAGCAAGATGAAGGGTAGATATGTGTAACTTTGGTATTGCCATTAAGACTGAATATTGATTGAACACTGATATGAGTCCAGACTGCATTACTAGTAGTCAAACTAATGCATACAGTATTTCCCTTTGGAATTTTAGTTGAAATTGAAAGAATTTGCAAAATGATGAAACGTTAGAAACAGCAATGAAACAAATAACAACACAACTACAGTCATCACAACATTTTTGCCCGTGAGCTGCTGCACATTATCTTGAAACGTAGTACGATATTGCTCAAGATTTCTTTTTTTACTCTTCGTATACCATGTTTGTTGTTGTTTTTTTTTTTTAAAGCAGTGAGCCTAATTTTGTCTGAGATATTCCTTATTACATACCCACTGCCACCTCCATGCTCTGTGGGTGAGATTTCCTTGACTAGTCACACATTTCAGGGGAGGGGGCGGGGGGGGGGGGAGGCTCATAATGCATTTGTACTGCTGCTTTTCTAGATACTGTAAGGATGAGAACTATTTTGATATTTGTTGTACTGAGTAAAAGTGTGTTTTGTGTGTTTTCTAGCTATAGAGTACTGTGACTAGCTTTTTTGTACACCCCTCGTGTCCTGGTTGTTTGTTTGTGTTTTTGTTGACACACACACACACAAACAAAAGATAAAGTGAGAAATAACCAGTCTCATGCAGCTTCATTTGATTAAAATCTATGCTTTAAAGAGAGTATATAAGCACAATCAAATTGTACATATTGCTTTGAAAATTTGTTCATATGAATAAAAACGTGGTGAGATCCTCATTATCAGTGGTTTTTAAATGCAAGAATGTTGTCCGGGGTGTAACTGGGATGTGACCCATGTCCATTTGTTCATGTGATGTCCTTCAGCAGTTTGGATTCTCTCTACACAAGATGTTCTGAGTTGTACGTGTTTGTGGTACTGCAAAACCAGAAACATTCGCGGCATGAAACTTTCCCAAATTGGATATATCCTTGTTTATGGAGGCAAGGTTTGTGTGATGAGCTTGTAATATGAGTGTTTTGCATGAAAGAGAGGTTTATGCATTGTTTCCCTTTCTCCATATTTATTTCCCTGCAAATTACTCTATTTGGAAGCTATTGGAGAGCCATCATTAAGAAGGGATTCATTTGTCAAGCTGAAGCGTCATCATATTTGATGTCTTTCTGCATAAGCTTGAAGTGAAATGACTCTTTCATGGTCACATTGGATTTTGTGTCTAGAATAAAGTCAAACAGGATGTTTAAAGTTTCAAGAAAATTTTATGTGAATGAGAAAGTTATGGAATGTATAAATGCCATGTTTCACAAAATAAATAATATCAGCCACTTTTACATATGCATAGTGTGAGGTAATGACATGATCACCTTATGTAATTTTGCATATGTAACTGTGACATATCACTGTTCTATTTTTTAAAAAAAGAATTAAAAGGCCTAACATATCATAACTTTCTTTATGTCAGATGTTCCTGAAACTTCTACTTGTATTTTTTTTGTTTTTTTTTTAAAGTTTCCTTCTGTTTATTGAAGTCAAGTGTAACACAGAGTTGAACTCTCACTTTGATATTCGCAAAGACTTTCCAATTCAAATTCATGGGGCATCATGGCAAGCAGCTAATGCATTATATGCTGCTCTTTTGTATGCATAACATAACAAATTTCGGGGCGGGGCGGGAGGGGGGGGCAGACTGCAAGTGGTTCAAAATATAGCCATTTTTAGTTTCAATGTTTTTTGAGGGGAGGGGTAGGAGGGGCAAATTAATTGTTAGACTGACCTGAAAGTTCAGGCAAAGATGGTGAAATCTGCAGCCACTTGTCTGTCGATGCCTTCACTAATAAAGTATCTTCAGTTGAAATATCCACTGCAATGTACTTTGTGTATGGCAACCACATACCACTACCTAGCAATTACGGCCTGCCTGGAGACCCACTGAGTTTTCCTACTCCAAAGCCAGCGTGTGACTTCAGTTTTGGCCGCCAACTCTATTCTTGAGGATTTTACTTCAGACCTGAAGTAATTTTGCTTCGGAGTGAATACCGAAGTAACAAAACAAAATGCATACACACACTCAAAAAAAAAAAAAAAAGAGCATGAACTTTGCACATAAAAACTGACTGCTCTACTAATTTGACTGTCAATTACTGTTTGCCGGAAGAAAAGCCAAGTGCCTAAACCAGATTTTGCTTGCCCAAGACTTTAAGGCTCTGTGATATGCACCTTGGTGCCCTTTTCTGGTACCTGTAATCACAGGTGTTTAGTGATAATTTCTTGGCCACCTGGTCACTGAACTCACCAGTTTACTGACCAAAGCAGTAATCCTGACTCTGGAAATAAGTGCTGTTGCAAATTCAAAATGGCTGCCAACCTGTCTATTTCGCTGCTTGGCCCACAGTTGTCACTTTTGCTCTTTTCCTGCTGTGGCTGCTTCAGACAACATTGAGTGCACCTGTATGTGTTTACGTTTGTTTGTTTGTTTGTTTGTTTGTTTGTTTGTTTGTTTGTTTGTTTGTTTGCTTGCATGTTTGTTTGTTATGGTACGTGTGAAGAGTACTTCCAAAGCAGACTCTCAATGTGAAGACAGGAATACCCTACCTGGGGGTGTTGTGATCACGAAGGATGTATCAAGTCGATCTTAGAAGTTAATCGAGATTGACTTAAAATTTTGGTATGCCACTGGATTCGCTGTAGGGTTTTATTTTGTTCAGTTTTATTTAATGTTTTCAGAATCCACTTCAAAGGGTTATCAAACTTTACAGATGAATTCTTTTGTCGTTTTGTCACTTTAATATTTAATTTTGCTGCATCGAGTGCATATAAAGTCTCCAAGCTTTTCATCTTTATTTGGAAGTTAGAGTACTATTGAAGAATCACACAGCATGCCAAAAGTTTAGGTTTGTCTTAACGTTTAAGATCGACTTAAATTCCTTTTGAAACACCCCCCTTGCTTGCATTGGTCGTCCTTTTTTTATTGTTTTCTTCTCTCTTTGTCTCTGTCGCGCAGATGAATGAATGCCAAATAAGGCCATCCACATTCTTTCTGTACTTCAAACAAATGTTTTGCACAGGAACATGCAATTTTGTTTTAATATGTCAAAACTATATTAGGAAGACAGAGGAACTGATATAGCATTTCACAGCAAATTAACCAGGATTATGTTCATGTATAGGCTGTAATCTGGATGCAAGTTCAACAGCAGACAAATGGGTTGAGTAACAGATTATCGATGAGTGTCATATTACTATACAACTGTACACAGTTTAACTGTAATTCCCGTAATGATGATATTTTGTTGCATTGGGTAAATATCTCAATAAAGGGGGAAAAAGATAAGGAGCTGACACATTTGCACTTTTACCTAATGTAGTCTAATTTCATACAGAAAATCTACAACACAACATGTTCCTTTATTGTACATGCCCTAAGCGAACTACTGGTTTTAGAGTACTGTTGTGTAAAATATTTTTTGGAAGAAAAATGATTGATGACAATGAAACATGATATGTGTATGTGATCACCATTGTAAATAAAGAATGAAAACCAATTCACTTTTGTCTGTCTGGATTTCTTTTGAGTCTAAAGCAACTGTGCAGAACTGCTTTGCTTTGAAAATCCATCATACATAAGCTAATATGCAAAAGACAAGACAGATTTAAAAAGTTATAAGAACGTATACAGAAAAGCACAATTAGGGGAAGCAAGAAAAATTATAAAGCGTATCAATATTAAAAGAGAAGAAAAAAAGCAAAACATTTGCAGAGGATAAAAGAAAGCTTGCAAGTGCTTTTGCTGTACAATTCAGTTTTGTTTGTTTGTTTTTTGTAGATAGTGTTACGAAGTGTAGTCAACTCGCGAGACTTGAAATGGAGTTGGATGATGCTTTGAAGATGAAATGAGAGCAGCATATTGTATACAGTATATCCTGGCCAAGATTAATAAATCCTTGCAAAAAAGAAGGAAATAAAAAAAAAATAGTAGTATGCAAATTACATGCATTCATGTCCACAAAATATTGGCTTGTGACAATTGATTCCGTAAAAAAATAAAATAAAGTACCGGTAAATAAAAATGCTGTCTTATGAATTCTCAGATTGCATTAGGAGACATTTCTACAAACAGGAACGTGTACCTGTATCTGTTTATTCTTGATATAATAAAAGTGCAGTATCACATATATTGCAGTAACGTTGGCATTAAGTGTGGAGACAAGATATACAGGGAACTTAAGATGGTTGCATATTCGGCACAAATTAAAACTAACGAGAAAGTTATGGATTTCCAGATCCACATGTTTTTGTGTTCACGAAACTGATATCAAAACCAAGTGCATACTTATTACAGAGCTATGATGATATCATGGCTTCATAAGTCTCGCACAGATCCTCAAGAAATTTCCTGTTTTGACAAGAGAATCAAAATGAAAATAAAAAAACTTGCATATGTCCCGTCAGTTTCGGATCTGTTATCTTGTAGGCATGAGGACTCTCGTGGGGAAGCAGTAAGGGCTGTACATGCATGTAGGCCTCCTACCCCATACTTGCTAGATTATCAGCCAAAACAGTATGTTTATGCATTGTATAGGGCCAATTTGTGCACATTTAAGTTGGCGAGTCACGAGTTATTCTCACCTCATTAAGTTTGTGTCATAGGTTATTAAGACTACAACTAGTTAATTTCTAATGTGATTAATTTTGCTGAAGGAAGTCGACAAATCTAATAGGTGGATCGTGCAAACAGACAAATTATTACAAAACTAGTGTAAGGCAGGGATGAATCTATAGCCTTTTTGTTAAGGGGATGGCTGTTTAATATGGCCTCATGACAAGCAAAAACAAACAAACAAATAAACGAACAAAAACATTTTTTGCTCCTACTTCTCCCAATTTTCCACTTGCAATTAGCAAGAAGACGAAGAAAAAAAGAAGGCGGGGGAGGGGGAGGCCTAGAGGAGGGGGTTTAACCTAATCCCACCCCAAGAAAAAAGACACCCCCCCCAAAAAAAACAAAAAAAACAAAAACAAAACAAAACAAAACAAAACAAAAAAACTAACAAAACAAAACTAACAAAACAAAAAACAGAAAACGATCGGGGGGGGGGGGGTGACCCCCACCAAGATTGGATGGGAAATATAATACCGCTATGTACTGCTTCAAAATACTACAAAGCTATACCCGACGAGACAAGGGTCCCTGTGAAAGATTAACGGCAGAAAGTAGCTTCTATACTCTTTGGGCAGAACGCTTCTCAAACCAACAAGGGTGGTAACACTCAACCCTTGAAGTGAAAAGGGGGAGGGGCAAAGGGGCCGACGAGGCGCGGCGGGCCGGGGATCGCGGCCAGTGGCGCGGCCGGGGCCACGTACGCCGCGCGCCGCGCCGGTTGGCCGGCCGGCCGGGGAAAGGGAAAGCGCAGTGACTGCTAGCGTTATGGATGCTGCTGCTGCTCGGGTCAAATCCCTAACGTCTCATCTTGTGTCGAATTTTTCTGCGGAGGAAGAAAACCACCAAAGCAAACCGGAGGTAACCTTATATTGTATTCTTGGTAGATGTAAAGCTACCTCTGTTCATCAAAACGAACTAAGAGCGAGTGATATTGATGTCTCAGATTGCTTCGATGTGACGAGCGCTTGTCGAAAGACTGTAGTCCCATATACTGCATTGTCTGTATGTCCTTTTCTCCAAAGCGCACTCCTTGACCTTGCGCTTCTATACAGCGACGGTACCCCTTTTGTACCCCTGTGAATATGCTTTACCATTGTCTGTCATAGTCTGTCCGTCTGCCTGCCTGCCTGTCTCTTTCTCTTTTCCTCCCCCAGAGTCTTTTCCACATCTCAAGACGATCTTGGAAGGATATTTTATTTGAATTTACATTTGTTATGATTATGAAGATGAGTTGCTTTTGATAACTTCTTTTTTTTTAATGAATATGACTTGTGTTGTGTTATTGCCATGACCAGATAACTAGCTAGGTTAAGTGTGCTGAATAGCAGGTATCTTTAAAAAAAATTTACAGGCATTAAACTCTCACTCTCAGTAATGCCTATCATGGTCTGCCATCTTTATACCACTATTACCAGTATTGTGTGTTAAGTTTAAAAAAAAAAAAATGTTTTGTAAAAATGTACGGTTATGGTATTCAAAAATTTTATCATCATTTATTCACTTTACATCTAACGCCATGTAACGGTTAACATGTTACTTGTTGGGATTGGATAAATACCGGTATGTTCAGTTTATTAGGCTGACTTTATGCGGGCATTCCATTGTTGTGTTGCACACCATAGTTGTACAACCTGAAGCAGTATGATTTGTGCTGATATAATTTATGCAGCAATTTTCTGTGATTCATAGATTTGCAGAGTTGGTAGATGCTCTACTTTGAGTGAGATGTTCATGATTTATCGCGCTATGTAAACTTTTATTTTGTTTGAGATAAATGTGTATTTTGTGTTTGTATTTCAAAGATAAGGTATATCATGTAAAGAGGGCTAATATTCAGCCTGTGGTCATGGATATTGAATTTTTACGCGAAGGATGTCCCATCACAAGTGATAATCAGGATCACTTTAAAAAGGATAGTAACAGAGAATGGAAATCAGGTGGTAATTGGTACAAGGTAGAGCTGCTCATGGTAGTTCAATGTACAAATTGTAGTTTGGGTACATTAGACTGGTGTTGCAAGGATATTTATGCTATGGTATTTTTGGCTCTTTCCTCCAGGCATCATCAAAAATGGCAGGGAGTCCGTTGACAAGTCATGTTTTAGACACAGCAAGAGGCTCGCCAGCATCCCACATGAGAATTGAAGTTTATTTCTTGGCAGGCGGTCAGTGGAAGAGAATATCAGAAGGGTAGGTATTTCTCACATTGTCTACAACTTGCCTGGACAGCACATGGGGGAATTCTGTATGTACGTAATGAGCGTCACAAATGTTCTGTGTAAGATTCAAATACTCTGTCTCGATAGCCCTTTAAACAAGCTTCATATAATTCATTGAACATTTTTACAAGATTCTAGTCTAATAACATACTGAATTTGCCATTCATTTGAGCACTGATTTTCTCTCCAAGTGCAATCATGAAAATTTCTTGCATAGGAGTACTAATGATGTTATTGGTAGCAATTTCTTATCACTGAGCAGAATTGGAATACGATGTACATGTACAGTGGAAACTCGATATAACGAGATGGTCGGGACCGAGTCATTTTCCTCGTTATAGCCGATATCTCGTTATATCAGTAGGCATAAAAGAAAGCATAACATAAAGACATTAATTTGCATGTGTGGGACTACCCATCATCTTTCAATCAATACTGATAACTTGATAATGTGTGTGAGGGATTTACTCACCTTTATGGGTAAGAAAATGTTTTTCGCCAGTGAAATCCAACATCAAGAATGTGTTTCTTATTAATTGTAGATGTTTGAATCTGTAAATTATATAGCTTGCGATTGTGTCAAGATCGTCTGTGGATTAGTATATGTGGTTATGGTATGGGTGTGTGGAATATATTATGGTCTGCACAATGCTGTGTGTGTATGTGACACATTCTGTATGTACATTATGACTGCGTGTGTGTGAAGATGGGGAATTCCCTACGTAGAAAGCCAATCACAGCATCAGATTGCCTCACACCTGCTAAACGTCATGATGATGTCAGGCCGTCCCACCACATTTTCTGCATGTATCAGTGTGCTCGCATACACACACACACGTACAACATGCGGTGCTAGCTGGAGTGCACTGAAGAAAATATGTGTGTACAAGACAGTTTTTGGCGCATCGAGCTTTACAATCTCGGAAGGTGATAGCACAGGCGAAGTAAGGCTTTACCCGAGGACATTTTGCTTTACCTCGCTATAACAGGTTTGATTGGCTATGTTTTTCTTTGTTTGGAAGTCACAAAATTTATCTCGTTATAGCAGTTATTTCGTTATAGCCGATCTCGCTATAAGAGTAGCATGTAACATAGACTTGTGTGGAAGGAAATTTGGGACCGGGAAAATTTCCTCGTAATAACCGATATCTCGTTATAGCAGTGTTCGTTATACCGAGTTTCCCCTGTATTTTGAATTCCTTTGGACATTGAGTTAGCAGGATAATGATTACAAGCCATGTCATGCCATTGGAAAGTTTAATATATTGGGATTTGGTGGGGGGAGGGGGGGGGGAGTGCTTCAGCCAACGTATTTCTTAAAGTTATTTTGTCAAATATTCATTCAGAGACATGGTGCAGAAGTGTGGTATAGCTTTGACATATGTGACCGTGCACCTCAAAACGAACATAAAGTCGCACACACTGATTTTGCGTGAGGACTGAAAATAAGTGAAATGGGTCAACCTAGCAGAACTTGACTTTTTCATATTTTCTGAAAGAGCGGGTCTTCTTTTATATTATGCTAAATTTTGGTATCATAAAAAGGGCAGGAAAGTGTGTTTTTTTTAGCAGTTTATCTCGAACATTTTTGGTAGAATAATGTGATTAGGTGTGCCTTTAGAATCCTTTTTTCATTTCTGAAAAACCTTGTCCACACTCTTCACTTTCAACTCTAATAACTTTTGAAAGGATAGCGCTACTTCTTTGAAAATTGGCATTAATTATGGACAGAATGTGTTAATGAGGCATGCTTAATTTCAGTTTAATTTGATAATCCCTTCATTGTTGCTACTCTGGTGGTTTACTTCCTGTTTTTTGTCCCATTCATCGCACAGCCAGCACGTTTGGTAAAGATTAAAGGACAAGTTCACCTTCATAAACATAAGGATTGAGAGAATGCAGCAATATTAGTAGAACACATCATTGAAAGTTTGAGGAAAATCAGACAATCCGTTCAAAAGTTATGAATTTTTGAAGTTTTTGTGCAGTACCCGCTGGATGAGAAGACTACTGCAGTGTATGAATAACTTAGATGTCACATGCGTACAACAATATAAGGAAAATATAAAGAGAATTTCACAAAATTCCATCTTTTGAAAAAAGTACACATTCCCCTGACTCGTTACCGATAAATGTTATGGGTAATATTATTCCCCCTGCCCTCAGAAAGAGGCAAGTCAATTGCTCTCTTATTGTGTGAAAAAAAGTGAAAATATGTTGAATTTTCTTTTATATTTTCTTTATACTGTTGTACGCATATGACTCACAAGCTGTAGTAGTCTCCTCATCCAGCGGTTCCAACACAAAAATTTAAAAAATTCATAACTTTTGCATCGATTGTCCAATTTTCCTCAAACTTTCACTGATGTGTTCTACTAATATTGTTGCATTTTCTCAATCCTTATGTTTATGAAGGTGAACTTGTCCTTTAAGCGCTTGAATAGACACTGTACTTCAGAGCCTGTTTTCTCAGTTCACACTTTTCCTGAGTTTGTGCTTTCTTTCCAATATTTAGATAGGTTAGGAGAGTCCATTTGATTTGAGTTATACATCATTTTAAAGCTTAAAGTCTGCTCTTTCAGAATATGGTCTTAACTAAAGATTTATGTCTGGCGACTTTTTGTTTGTTTTGAGGTGCAGGGTCACATATAATCTAATATTCAAATATTCTTTTCATTTTGAGTTTTATCATTGAGTAACAAAGACTGATGACGACCCAATTTATTTTGTACTCTTTGCCCCTGCAGTTGAATCATGCTTCCATTAAATCCAACAAACCGGGGAAATTGAAATGTTATACGTAGATAGTGTATTTTAATGTTTGAGTTTCTCAGACACTAAGACTCGAAGAAAGCTGAATGGTAGAATCAAGAACATTTCCGAACTTTTGTCATACAATGTACGTCATTGTAATTGTGTGCTAAATAACCAAGTTCAGTTTGAGCCATGACTGACTTATAATGCTCTCCCTGTTATCCACACAGATTTACAAACTCTGATGGTAGGTGTCCAGGCCTCTTGAAGCAAGACCAGTTCCTTCCAGGAATCTACAAGATGTTTTTCGACACCGGTGCATACTTCAAGAACATCAACACAAAGGGGTTCTACCCATTTGTTGAGGTAAGTTTGTTTGTTTATTTGTTTGCTCGCTTTGACAGTCAATGGCTGTCGCTTTTATGTGCTTGCTGCCCAACAACAGGGTGGTCCACAACTTGAAATTTGAGCATGTTGCAAGCTCAGAATCTGAGAATATCACAGAAATTGTATGTGCGCGGAGCACACATCACAGGCACGTAGTAAGCAATATTTCGCAGCTTATCTCTATTTGTCCTGCTTACATTCAATGTTTTCTCACATGTTTTGCACACAAATTTCTAAGTACCAGGTCGTTTGATGTTTCTTATGTTTTGCACATGTTTTTCACATGTTTGAATACATTTTAGTTTAAGCTTGTTGCAAATTCTTGAGGATGTTGCACAATATGTTGCTGGCTTTTGAGAATGTTGCCCAAGATTTGAGGATTTTGCTTAAGAATTTGAGCATGTTGCAGCAACATGCTGAAACCCCTTGTGGACCACCCTGCTAACAAGCATGATTGGGAAAGAAGAGCATCTTTCAAAAGAGAGTTAAATATCTTAAGGAAGTGATATCAATTTTCCAATGCGAGAGGGATTTAAAATAATGTCTTCTACAGAATCTTATTTCAGACCATTATTGATGTAGCTATGAATGTGATATGGTTAATTCTCTGTTGAGGCAATATCAGAGTTGTATCAAGAGAAAACAGTGTGATTAATTATTTTTACTCTTTTAAGTCAAATTGATTTACTGTGCTCCTGGTACATGTATGTAGCCAATGATCGTTCCTTTACAGTATCATATATATATATATATGTATATATATATTTTTTTTCATTTTCACTTTCAGGTTGTATTTGAGATTGAGGATCCCAGCCAACATTACCATGTCCCCCTGCTCCTCAGTCCATACTCTTACTCCACCTATAGAGGGAGCTGATGAGACAATGGAAGAGGAAAAAGGCTCGGTGATCACTGCGTGGAAGTCATCTTCTATGCGAAGCCAGAATGAATGTGATCCAAATTGCAGAAACTTTGTCTTCTGGACACATATCTGAATTCGAGCAGCAATATCATACTGATCTAATATCTTGTGGAATCAGTTTAAGGGAGCTCTGTATGCATGCTAATACATGTATACAGGAATGATATCTCAAATCAATCATATTCTCACAAAACAGAGAATGGTGCTGGTTCTGAAAGGATTTAATCCTTAAGAGAGTTGGAGACATGAAAGCAGAAGTCATCACTTTTGAACTCCACTGACCAGTTGATCAAACTTCATTGATTTTTGCACTGTTGTATTGAAATTTCATCAAAAAGATTTCACCAATAAAGATGTGAAATCATTTTTTATATCACTGATGCTAACAGAATTTCAAGTAGCCCCATGATACATGTCATAGGTGATACAAATATTTTTTTTAAAACACATTAATTGAGTGCATCTGTCAAGTCCTAACACAATGTAATGATGAAAGACTATCAAAGTTTGTGAAAAGATATTATACTCGAGTATGTCAGTGTGGTCCTTAAGTGTTGATATACCAGTCCCAGTCTACAGAGTTCAAATGGTGAAATTTGACCGCTGTTCATGAAAGTTGGTGAAACCTTTGAAGTGATAAGACAAAACTCTCTCCTACGTTTACAAGCTCTGACAAAGCAATTTAATGAGATGATTTCAGGCCATTCATGAAGGGGTCAGCCTTCCTAGATCAAGATCAAAGTGTATGGCTACAGTACGACAACCTGCCAAATACGTCAGAAAGAGCAATCATTTTTGTGAAATGACAATTTGTGGCAGGTTACATGCCACTGATAACACTTTTTGTTATCTCCCCCAAAGGGTGTTAGAGGTACAATGTATTATCTTTTCAGGTTGTCTGCCCATCCATCTGTCCACCCCTCCCCCCCCCCCCCCCACCCCAAGATCTTCTTAGCACCACGGAAGGTAACATCTTTAATGCATGATCTTGATACTTGACCCAGGTATGCACCGTGACAAGCAGGTATGTTGACTAGATGTGGACAAAATTCCTCAAGTTTAAAGGTTCATGAACTTTGGCTGATGTATATCATCTTCCAGTTATGCCTTTAACAATTGAGTGTCTAGTGCTAATGTTGTGGTTTGAAGGAAGTGGGGAATACATTACATATATGAAGGTGAAAGGTCAGGATAAAGGACCACTGTACCAGAGCTAAAAATGTGATTTTTTACATGATTTTTTTTTCTGAATTATATGTTGAGCCTTTGGTAAGTAAGAGTGCATTGGCATCAGCTCCAGTTACAGTGATTTGACTGTATTGTAGGCGAGTTTTAGCCCATCAGCCCCGTGGGCCAGATATGCTCAGTCTTGTCTGATCTTTCTTGTCCAATGTCAATCCACCCTTCTTGAATATGATATGGTCTTGAGGGTGATTTTCTGAACTGAAAGTCGAGTGAATTGTCTTGGATAGAAGGAGTTATGCTAAAACATGTATCAAGACTGCAACAGATACGTGAAATTAATTCGTTGTGATGTAGATTTTAAGTTTAGAGTTCATGAACCTGCTGCATTTGTTTTATCTGGTAAAGCCATTATGAATGGAGAACTCCAGCTCGAATTTCTGAAATCCATTATGGAATGATAAAATACATGTATGTGTTTATATGAAAATGAGGAAATTTCTCTTGCTGTATTGTTTGCTGTTGAGTTCAAGTCTGAAGAGCCAAGTTAGATACCTAGAACTTTCTAGCAGAAATTTTCAACATACATTATATACATCAAGTAATGCCACTCTTTCCTTCATTCAACATCTACTACATACAAAATATGGTATGAAATGGAGTACAGTGTACATGTATTATTGCGAATTAATGAAAGTGCTTGTGTGTAACTGAGTGTGTACATGCATATCTGTGCTATGTTATGTATACATCATTTACCATGTGCTACTTAAATATGATGGGCCATTACCAAAAATGGGCCATTATTGGCTTCTGAAGAAGCCTCATCGCTATAGGCCCGGCACAGTCGCACTTGGAGAGATTCGTCACTACAGTACCAGAAGACCATGTGCACATCACACAGTAAAATCTGTACGTCTTTATAACATAACCATCTTGACATCCACCTTTACTAGGGACTTGTACACGCCATGTTTATATCGAAAGACAAACAATAAAACATGGCATCTGAAAGTTTCAGTGGAGTCGGACACAATTATACTGTAAAAGTTAAACATTGTGTGTGTGTGTGTATGTGTGTCTGTATTTATTTCAGATTTGAAAGGTCCACTGTCATGAATTTGGCAGTAAAATGAATGCAAACATAATTATGTACCAAGCAGCCGTGATAAAAAACATCGCCATTTCGCAGGCAGTATCTTCAACGCAAACGTAGAGGTATAGAAACATCCACACATATACATTTAGTGAAAATCTGATCATTCATTGCTGAGTTGTTGGGAGATTCACGTCATCTTATGTCCTTAATGATCCCATGACCTTTGACCTCATGATCCCAAGTTTAATTGTTTCTTTCTTATTGCAATATGAACACATCCTGCGAGTTTAGTGAAAATGCTATAATCCGTTCTTGAGTTATTTTATGTTCTTTTATGACCCCTATGACTTCTATTACCCTTTGTTTCTTTCTTACTTCAGTATGAACTCCAGTCTGCAAATTTGGTAAGAATCTGATTGTCCGTTCTTGAGTTATTGGGAGGTTAATTAAGCTTATATTATGTCCTTTATGACTCTATGACCTCTGACTTCATGACCCCCAAATTTTACACTTTCTCTCGTACTTTATTATGAACACATCTTGCAAGTTTGGTGAAAATCCGATCATCCGTTCTAGCGTTATTGGGAGATTGAGCGTATTTTACGTCTGCTCTTATGTCCCCTGTGACCTTTGACTGTTGACCTCATGACCTCAAAATTTAGTCGTTTCTTTCTTACCTCGTTGTGAATACGCCCTGCAAGTGCCTCCCATCATCAATACGAAGGGGGTATTGATATTGGTCATTGATTGATTATGGATAATTTACACTCTAAAAATTAAATGGTAAATCCGGTTAGATGAGAGTTGCTCCTGCGACGATTGCTCCGATGAAATATCTGCACGTTACGCCAAACATAAATTCTACCCACAAACATAATCCTAACCCTAATCCTAATCCTCGCATCAAACTAAACCTAAAGCCCTATCACAACCTTCACCCCTAAGTCCTTTGACTGTTTGAGATAAGACCGGATCAATTGTCGCAGGACCTTGAGAAGCAAACGTCGTGTCCTGACCGTGAATTCTACATTTTAGTGTTGAATTACTAGTAAACATTTTGAGTTTTAAAATATAAATGTAACTTTCAACAAAAGGTCGGAAAAGTGGCAAGATTTAAAATTTCATGTTGATTCACCATTTCATCTTTTAGATGTGTAACTTTACCATACAAATACATGTAGCTGGTGTGATCTTACCGTAACCTTACTGAAGACGTACAACTGTGCGTCATCTTTTCGCTTATTGCAAACTCGAGGGAAATGCAGGCCATATAACGTGTGCAATGCATGTTATACCTCTGCCAAGGCAAATGCAGCGTTTGGCTTTTTTCCAAAAAAAAGAAGAAAAAGTTCAACTTTTGAAGTACAGTACATTCGTTAATTTTTAACGGCAGCACTGACAGTTTGACAGGAGGGGCCATTCATGTCCTCAGACTTCGTTTTAGTATACCATCGTAATTAAATCAAAGCTTACTTTAATACTGACAACAAAGTTGAGAATGCGGAAATTGCGCTCTTCTTCAGAAAAAAAAAGTCATCACTACTGCATCTTCGACCACCCCCCCCCTTCCTTCTTCCGCGGTTCCCCTATTTTTCCTTCTCTCTCTCTCTCTCTCTCTCTCTCTCTCTCTCTCTTTTCACAGACCAAAGGGCGCTCTTTCGCTCAGGTCATCATTTTCTCCCCTAGTTATGACCTTGATTAACTTTATCACCTGCCAGAGTAAACATTGGCAGTGACCAAGGTTTATATTAAGATATTTTTTACCTGTGTATACATTGTTCACGTGTTGTGAGACTTATAAAGTAGACACAGTTATTATTCATAATGATGTAGGCCCCACGCTACAAGGTTAAGACTAGAATGAAAATCGGTTGAAATAAAGAAAAAGGAGAATGACGCAGTCTTGATCAAATCATTCTTAGAAAGGATGTTGAACCTTTTCTTTACCAGGGACTCTGGACAGCGCGTTCAACTGTGGAGTTTCTGTTCCATTCGACACTCAATAGCACACAAAGGGTTAATGTTATTGCACTCTACCTGCCGTGAGAGACAGAAACGTTGAACTTGCCTTTAAAGCCTACTTCTTAATTCTGGTCGTGAAACATTTTTATTCTAATGGACATTGATCCTTGGGCTTATCTATATTTTTGACCGTTATTGAGCTAAGGAGATCTTTATTTGTACAGATAGCTTGATAACAAAGAGCACAGTGCGTTTCAGCTTAGCATATTTTAAGTATATGAAACACAGAATTTTCTGTAGCTCGTCAGAGAAAGAGAGAAAGAGAGCGAAAGCAAGATGAACACGTTGATCATCCTCGTCGTAGCCATCGTCGGGATCGCCGATGTACAAGGATACGGAATTGGGGCCCCATCTGCGGCTTGTGCAGGCGCCAAACCGATACATACAAACCAAACATCACAGGAAAGAATACAACCTCTCCCAGCAGATGAAAATCCGTTTCGATTTGTGGCGAGCGCCATGGAGTACATGCCCGGGGAGACGTTGACCAGTAAGTACCACAAAATATCGTGACCAATTTTACTTGTGATCCCCTCTCCCTATTTAAACCACATCATATTACAGGCACTTGCCCCATCAAAGTTTCAGATTATATACTTTTGCATTCTTTATCCTGCCCACTTTTATAAATGAAATAGGAGTTGCGACAAAGTGTATAATCTTATACGATACAAAATACTTCAATCAAGAAATGCGAAATTCTGAAAATATAGGATACACCTTTCCCCTTCTTGCAGAACACAAATAAAATATGAAGTACAGTCTTTGTAAAACATGGCATTTTTTAAATTCGCAGAACACAAATCAAATATGACGTACATAGTCTTTGTAAAACATAGCATTTTTAAATTCGCGCATATATTTGGTTATTTGTCATTCTTTCTCTGTGTCATGATTATTGTCGTCTCGTAAAGATGCATTTTGTAGCTACCCTATATTCGGTTACACAATTCCATATGTATTAAATGATTTGTAAAGAAGTATACTTAGTAAGCCATATGCTTTTCCAGAGGCCGCCATAAAACTCAAGCTTCGGACTCCTGCATTTTGTATGTATTAATTCGATTGAATAATCAATGATTTTGCAATTGTTTTTGTATGATTATAATTCACCTATATATACAATATTTCATCATTAGTACATTATGACTATATTTACATTCATTTTGTGTTGGATATCATGTGTATAGTATTGAAAAATTGTTTGTCATGTGGTTGTATATAATTTGTGAAAAATGCAGATAAACTTGTATAAATTAACAGTCATAATAACGCATTACAATTATACAAGTGTACAATAATTATAACGTACATGTGTTAAAATACAACGATGTGACAGTCACAACGTATTCATTTGCCTGAACAATCATTAACATTCTTCATTCTGTAAAGGGGTTTATTATTTGCAAGTGTTGAGTTTTTATACTGAAAATAACTTTTTTCATTTTATAAACAAAAACAGAAAGCATAACAGCAATTTCAAAAGGGAGGAAATTCGAATCTAAGTGTCCAAAAGAAATATATATATATATTATATCGATAGGGAATTATAGAATGGCCTGAGAAGCAGAAGTGACAATTTCCTGCGAAGACTCAGGTTCGATACCAGTTTTTGTTTCTCTTTGTTGGCCCGTTGGGTCGACTAAAAGTCTTGGAATCGGACATTTTGGGGGCCCGAAACAAAAGGAAACATATCAATCGACATTGAATCGTAAGTGTCCGACCTGAAAGTTGGTAGCCCGACTATCTTTTAGTGGCCCCAGGACGCCACTAATACCTTCCACTATACCTTCTGTCATCGGTCACTCATCGGAAGCAAAGTTTAGTCGCTTCCGACCACCAACCGAAGCGTATCGGATCGCATTCCGATGAATCCGACTTGTGTTGGTTGACAATTAGTGTCGGACATGTCGGGCGGTGATCCGATGAGGCAAGATCGTCCGATGAGGATCACATCACCCGACATGTCTGACACTCACCTGATAGTCGACCAACCAAGTCGGATTTGTCAGACTGCGATTCGATACACTTCGGTGGGTGGCCGGAAGCAACAATCTTTGCTTCCGATGAGTGACCGATGAGAAAAAATCTCTGTAGAATGGGGGTATAATGTCGAGCTCTTTACTTTGGAATACTGTTCTTATCCATATATACATCAATAACAGTAACAGTGCCCGTGGGCCCCAATGCCCAAGAAGAGATAACGAATTGATGTATTGAATGAACCTATCTGAGTTAAGAAAGACCCAGGTCCCTTGGTGAGAGAACGTTTCGAGAAAACAAAACCACACAAACAGAAAACATTCGAATGTTTTGAATTTTCAGTCCAGAGGGAATGTTATCGTAGGGCCTATTGAATGTAAAACAATAATTTCGTTTTGAGCGGTTATGAATACCGGTATTTGAAAAAACTCGTATGGCTCTCCAAAGATGAAAGCCAATTTTGGACTTGCGCAGTTGTTAGGCCTACATGTATATATAAGTATTCCATAATCATTGTCCTTGTTCTCGTCAGTCTCTATTGAAGGGACAACGGCGCCGAAGTCTACGGGTTCTTCCTACAGGCGCGTGGCGTGAACTCGAACACTTCATACTTCATACTTGCGCAGTTGTTAGGCCTACATGTATATATAAGTATTCCATAATCATTGTCCTTGTTCTCGTCAGTCTCTATTGAAGGGACAAACGGCGCCGAAGTCTACGGGTTCTTCCTACAGGCGCGTGGCGTGAACTCGAACACTTCATACGGTAGTTTTGTAGACCCTTTGCCCACCAAGTCCCAGTTGCGTCCCTGCCAGGGAACGGCGGACGCCGTCACCCACACGGATCCCACGGCCAAGGGCAGCCTGATAGAGTTCACGTGGCAAGCTCCACCGGCAGAAACGGGCAGTATCAGATTCCTGTAAGTTGACCTCAGAGACATACTCGACTCGTCGTACTCGTCATCCATAGATGACTGAATGAATGAGTACGTGAGTTGTACATGTGCGCTGCGATGAGTGATATCTCGGAAAAACGTGTTCGTGTTTGTGTGTGTGCGTGTGTGTTTTTTTTCTATGTGTGTGCGGATGTGTTTTGTATTCGGTGGATACTTTGTAGGCCTTACTCTCTAAAAAGAAAAAAAAATCGAGTGAAAATATTCACTCTTGAAGGAGTGAATACAAAAAAGAGTGAATTTAGAGTGAAATTGGAGTGAATTTTGAGTAAAAATGTTCATTTTCACTCGTTTTAGAATGACCTCAGGGATCACTCCAAAATCTTCGAGTGATCCCTGAGGTCACTCCAAAATGACATTTTCACTCAAAATTCACTCCAATTTCACTCTAAATTCACTCTTTTTTGTATTCACTCCTTCAAAAGTGAATATTTTCACTCGATTTTTTTGAGAGAGTATGTTTGGAAAATGGTACATTGTTTACTTGAACATTCCAGTAAAACGATTTAAGTGTACTCCTTAATTGACTAAGGTAATATTTTGTATAATTGTATATCTGTACATTACCTGAACATTCAGGTACAATGATTCAAGTGTTCTCCTTGACTAGAGATAATGCTTCTTACATTCTTTTTTTCCCGATGCAATAGTTTGTTTATTTCTATCAAAGAAAAAAAATAATTCAAAGCGGTACAAGTTGTCAATTTGACTTTCATTCATCTGATGAGGACAGTCCGTCGAAGACAATATAAAGTATGTGCACGAATGATATTATAACAAAAAAAAAGAAACAATGCTCACTTTGTCATGCTAACAAAAAAAAAGTAAGCAATCATAGCGACGGGAAAAAAGTGTTTCACCAAAAAGTCAAGCTTGTAGGACGTGGAACACTGGAATGAGAACAACAACTGCACCAATCTACCAATTAAATATTCAATCATCTATAGGCCTATGCCACTACATTTGCTCATTAGACATGTCAGATGCTGATGCAAGCATACTATAAACATTACTTACTATGATTTTAGAATCCATACATGTAAAATATATCATGACATAGGAAAATTATAGCGCAGACACTATTTGGCCGTGCATACCAGGAAAATGTGACCAAAAGAAATTTTGTCTATTCAAACATTTAAATGGGATGTAAAGCAACGAATGAAATCGAACTATAAAAAAAAAATCAGAAAAAAAGTTGTGTGTGTGTGAAATTGAACAGAAACTTCACGGATTAAAGTTTTAATCACCGTAAGAAAAGGGAATAAGAACAAAGCTGTGAAGGTGCAGCTAAAAGGACTTACGTAATGTACCCTTACTGAGTATAGATTATCATAACGTTTGATTGATTTTTGAAAAATTTCAATAATCTTATACCCTATTACTGCGATCTAACAGGATACAGAGAGGGAAGCGGTGCATGTTGAAATTGGAATGTGAGTTTAGGGGCTTAATCCCTCTTAGTCAACACTCAGAGTGAACGCTATATCGACTGTTGAATGATGGTCAACTGAAAATTTTTCCTTATAATGTATACTCCTATGAATCTATACAAAAAGAATTCTGTATTTGCCTTCATTTCCGGCAGGCCTAATATGGCTACGAGAACAATTAAAGCACTTGAAAATATTCCACTCGGTACGTACCAAATGGGGTATTTTCAGTGCTTTATCATTTTTAGAAATCATTTGAGGACTGCTATTCCATATGTTACAAAACTTCAGCAATATGAGGTATAAATAAATAAATATATATACATATATATATATATATATATATATAATACATATACATATATATACATTAGACTATAAGCAGTTCAGTACTGAAGCAAAAGTATAGCGCAGAGAGCAATTTACTGCACTTAAAAACTTAAAGAATCAAGTTTTGGACGAGCTTTGGACGTCTTTATGGTTTATATCAAAATGAATTGATCAATTAAAGAATGAATTATTTCAAATCAATAAATGCGACACCCATTCCCGCAAAGACAGAGTTTACTGGAAAACTCATCTCAACTCTAGGAAGCCATGAGAGCTCATTAGGGATATCGATCGTTTCAAATCATGTTCTGAACAAGTTGTCAAAAGTTCTTCCTCCCTCCCTCTCTTACTTTTTAATGTGTGATCACAGCGGCATTCCAAATACTCTGGATGTTGTACAAATTTACGTTGTGTATTTTACATTTCACATTAAGTTTGCATTATTTGTTCAAACAGATGAGTTACTACACAGAAAATAAGTAGTAACAAATAGCACTCCCCAAATGTTTATAGGGCCTAAATGTTTGCCTTTTCGTGAATTTGAATTCCGTAACGTTTATCGCAGCGGTGCTGATGCGAATTTTAATATTCTCGTGCAATTTTTATTTTGAACGGCATTTCAGATACTTTTTGGTGTTGATAATTGCACGTTGTATTTTACATTAAGTTCAGTCTGGCAATTAACATTCAACAATCTATATTACGGAGCTCTATTGCATTAAACTCGCGTGATGTAGTTTCTTACAATTGTAGATTTATCGACGAGAAGCTTCCCAAACCATGGCCCTTAATTGGTTACCATGGTAACTGTTTATAGCTACGATAACACTTTTATTAAGAATTTAAGACAGTAAGGTTTATGTGTGCAGAATATCATTGCTGAGTCGAAGATTTTGTCTCTTCTATTCCCGCAGAGGAACTGTTGCACTGAATCACGACGAATTCTACACCGACATTGAGTCGGAAGTCATCGCAGAGGGCAGCAGCGCCGGTATGTGTTACAATCTTTGGTAGATAGTCGCCTCAACACGGTCTTCTGTTTTGACATTGAATACACATGAATAATATACAATGTACTTGGTAACACAACATTTGCTCCTGCTCCACGATCTCATTTTCTCCACGGACTGAGGGTTGTGATAAGGTTTCAGGTGTATTTTGATGTGAGGATTAGAAGGTTATAATTATGTTTGTGGGTGGAATTTATGTTTGGCTTATGGGAGCAGGAGCAAAATTATGTCCTGGAACCATGATACTTTGATGATAAGGAATTTTGTCAACTATAAACAAAAACAAAATCAAAAACAAACAAACAAAACAAAACAAAACAAAAAAGCGCCCCATTTTCATCCGCTGTTGACGTTCACGAATATACTCATAAGTATTCACGGTAAACGTAGATGCAAAATATATATATAAAGGAAAATAAAGTTACTGAAAACGGGATAGACATAACGGGACATATGAATAAGCCTTATAATTATACAGGTCATTTTATAATCAATGTTCTGTTGAAAAGCTAATATCAGGTTAGATAAATGATCTAGAACTTAGTTTACAGTATAGGGATGAGCATAACTTGATGGAGACTGAACGTGAAGAACTTGAGTACCGGTAAAGATAATAAAGATAAAGCTGAAAGTTTATTAACCACAAATATACATTTATCTCTGTCCCCTGATTGGTTTCCTGTTGTCCCGATCACTAAATGGCATTGATCCCGATCACTATCAACATTGTTCTATCATTACTATTCCTTTCATGATTTGTCATACTGTATGAAGACTTTAATTGCAAAACGGGTCTAAGGGCCATTTAAGAGATTTTTAGTATAAAGCCCATCAAATTAGAGCAAAATAAAACATTTTAGCGATACACTTTACCTCACTTGTTACGTAATACATAACAAGGAATAGTCTTGATATTAGTGTGAAAAAATCCCATATTTTCCATTATTTGCTTTGTTTTGCAGCAACTTTAGTCGCAACTTTCTCAAATTAACAGGGTTGGACTTAAGTCGTTTTGCAATCGAGCGCTTAGTACATGTACATGTACATTCATTTTCATTTTCTTTATTATAGGAACAGTCCAGATGAGCCTTGCGGTGATGGTTATGGGAGTGACAGCAGCGCTTTTCTCCCTGATAAGCCCAATGGAGTAGCTACCGAGTCAGCGTGAGCAGGACTACACCGGCTCCTCTATACCCGACGTGCAGTTGCCATGGCAACCATGGCATGTAAATCAATGATTTGTAGGGCTAGGGAGAATGATAATGTCGGGGAAAGGAATATGAAGTAAGCGCACATTATACATGAATATGCAGGAGATGCTCACTATAAAGTTTGCATAATTTGTATATCAATCCTTACGAATCATTGCTACTGATATTGTTTCAGAATAATTGTACGAGTGTTTTTATGCCTCCGCCACGAAGTGTCGCCGGAGGCATTATGCTTTCGGGTTGTCCGTCCGTCCGTCCGTCCGTCCGTCCGTCCTTCCTTCCGTAATCAATTTTGTTGACAGCGTATCTAAAAAACTGTAAGAGGTATCCTAATGAAACTTGGCATGTATATGTATAAGTGGGCGAAGTTGTGCCTATCAACTTTTGGGCGCACATACTCCAGGTCAAAGGTCAAAAGGTCAAGGTCAAATGCTCAAAATTTCACTATTTCCCCTATATCTATGCAATGCCTGGATGTATTTTCTTGAAACTTGGTGTATACATGAACTACCGCATAAAGATTCTCCAGAGAGAGCTTTGGGTCATGAGGTCAAAGGTCAAGTGAAAATGTTTAAATTTCACTTTTTTCTCCATATCTCACAAATATTTGAAGATATCTTCATGGAACTTAGTGTATATGCATGTACTGACTGGCAGTGATCATGTAGGGGATTTAGGGGTCATGGTTCAAAGGTCAGGGGGTCAAAGGTTAAAGTCAACTCATCAAAATGTCATCATTTCTCTCTTATGTATGCAATGTCTGCAGGATTTTTTTCCTTGAAACTTAGTATATAATGCATGTATTACCCAATACAGATTCTCTTGGAAGTTTCTTGCCAAAAGGTCAAAGGTCAAGTAAAAGTGCTAAATTTCACTTCTTCTTTAAACTTATAAAAGGGTCAAGAGTTGGGTACAAATCCTCAAATCCCCAAATACCTGCACTCTTAGACAGGATAGCCATTCATCCAAATAAACCTACAGTGTATATAGTTCAAGGAAAGTGAACATTCAATGCATTTGTGACAAACCTGTCATTTTAATATTTTGTCAGTTGCGTGAAACTGTCATCACACATTTTCAAGACATTGTGCTATACAGACCTATTCAGAGAAGCATATATTATGGCGTATGCATACCAGTCGCCATATAGCGACATTTCTAGTTTAACTATGGTATTGAAAATGCAGTGTATTGTATTCTGTGAGTGTCGACTCATAGACCCCGTTTACAGTGCGAGGCTCGGCCGCGGCCGCGGCCGAGCCGTGGCCAAGCCCAGTCCAGCTTCAGTGTAAACGCGCAAAAGGCCAAATGCGAGGCCAAAATTGGCCTCGCATTTGGCTTCGCTCTGGAGGTGGTCTCGGCCGCGGCCGAGCCCGGCCTTTTCTCAGTGTAAACGCAAACTGGGCCAAATGCGCGGCCAGTTTTAGTCTGGCTTCCAAACCCTCTGCTTGTACTATTTCGCTATTCAGGATATTAACCCCCTCAACGTCGAAACCTAGTATAGTATAAGGTGGATTTGTCCTGCAAAGGATTTTTTCCTTCGGCAAAGGCCTTTGCCCGTACGTCGACTTCGTCGCCACGGAATTCATTTGGCAAAGGGTCTGAAAACCAAACAATACCAAATTGCGTATGTTTACAAGCAGAGTGCCACTACGACAAAATATTGAAAGGTTTGAATCAAAAGCGCGGCCGAGCCCGGCGGTGTAAACGGACAAAATTGCGAGGCTCGGCCGCGCAATTGAGGCCGGGCTCGGCCGGGCTCGCCCGAGCCGCGGCCTAGCCCGGCCCCGCACTGTAAACTAAGACCCCGTTTACAGTGCGGGGCTGGGCCGAGCCGCGGCTCGAGCCCAGCCTCAATTGCGAGGCCGAGCCCCGCAATTTTGTCCGTTTACACTGCCGGGCTCGGCCGCGCTTTTGATTCAAACCTTTCAATATTTTGTCGTAGTAGCGCTCTGCTTGTAAACAAACGCGATTTGGTATTGTCTGGTTTTCAGACCCTTTGCCAACTGAATTCCGTGGCGACAAAGTCGCCGTTCGGGCAAAGGTCTTTGCCGAAGGAAAAAAATCCTTTGCAGGACAAAACCACCTTAAACTATACTAGTTTTCGACGTTGTTGGGATTAATATCCTGAACAGCGAAAGATACAGGCAGAGGGTTTGGAAGCCAGACTAAAATTGGCCGCGCATTTGGCCCAGTTTGCGTTTACACAAAGAAAAGGCCGGGCTCGGCCGCGGCTCGGCCGCAGCCGAGACCACCTCCAGAGCGAGGCCAAATGCGAGACAATTTTGGCCTCGCATTTGGCCTTTTGCGCGTTTACACTGAAATGAAGGTGGGCTCGGCCGCGGCTCGGCCGCGGCCGAGCCTCGCACTGTAAACGGGGTCGAGGTCTTGGTCGCATTATGTACTATAGCAGAAATATCCAACTGGCAATAACTGACTAGCACTGAATGACCCACAGCTTTACACTGGGCTTGTCTTTTACGTATGGGCCTTTCTTTCCAATAACATTGATTTTGTTTACGCAGTTTACATTTGTTTCTTTTTTGTTGCTGTTTACCAAATATAATTATGTTCATATGTCTTGTATTACATTGACTCTTTGTAATCATGTTATTGTGAAAATTGTGATACTGGAAATAGAATCTGAACTTTTAAATCATTGCACTTGTTATTCTCTTTGTTTGTTTGTCTCTTAAACTTGCATTGAATTGTATTTGATTGAATGCAGAAATAAATCAAACCAAACCAAAGCAAACTTCGAATTGAAATGTATGACAGCCAGACAAGACTAGAGCATATGTCAGTACATCTGGAACAAAACTTAAAGGAGACCTCCGGATGATTTTCAGACTTTTATGAACAAATATAAATTGGTTACACTGAATACAGAGTTTCAGAATTTATAGTAATTGGAATGAGGAAAAGGAACGTTTTCGAAAGTTATAACAAATCACTATGAACAAGGATGATGACATGAAAGCCTCACTACAAGAATGCATAAGTTAGGGCTCAAGGAAGCAGAACAAAAGAAGAAGGCATGCATGAATTTTATCAACTGGTGAACTTTCAAGCTGGCAGTATTGTTACGGAATTACTCTGTTACATTTCTGAAATATGTGAGGCTCTATGCATGGCTCTATGTCATCATCATTGTTCAGTGTAAGTTGTATACAGGTTTTTCAAAGTATTGTTTCTCTGCTCAAGGACCACAATAAATAAATAAATTCTAGAAATCTACACATGGAGCTGTTGATCTATGTACTACATAATGTGAACTCATGTAATCGTCTGGAATGTCCCTTTAATCTTGTGCTTACTAAAGTATCATCTATTTTCGTCTTTTTTTGTGGTGGTGGTGGTAAGATTTCTGTTGAAATGAATTGACTGCATGTTATCACACGCTAATCCTAATGCACTGTTCAAAACAAGAACTGCTGCTAATTGAAAAAAAATACTAAAAAATAGAGTTACAAGACAAACTAAAGATACACGTGTTGTGAGACTTACTTATTCGTATTAAGCAGGACGATTCGAGCTTGAAGTACACACAATCGTTATTGTATCCACCGAACAGAGTTCGGAGGATACTATGGATTGGGCCCCTTTTCGCCGCGGCGTCCGCCGCAGAGATTTTCTTGTGAGCGCTCTACTGGCTGCAGTTCTTCTTAGATCATCTTCAAATTTGGCATGAAGGTGCATTATGGTAAAACGAAAACGCCTTTTGTTGTTGGTTTTTTGTGATGGCGCCCTCGCTTGTTCCGTCTTTATACATGAAAAGGTAAATTTAAAAGGGTCTCGTGTGCGACGCTGGCCTTGTTTCTTGACCGATTTTTTATTTTTTATTTTTCAAATTTGGTATATGTAAATGTATCATAGCCAAATCTATACACCTATACCTATTTATGATGCTGCCCTCACTGTTCCACCTTTTACAGGGTCAAAGGTCATTCTGACCATGTCCATATTTGCAAAAGTGCTTATTTATATGAAATAACTTGATTGTTACTCGACGGATTTTATTCAGACTTGCTAGAAGGAGGTGTATGGGTGGTCATTCTACATGAAGGACACAACCGTTTGTGGTGACGGCGCCCTCAGTGTTCCAAATTGGATGCCATGTCACATTTCTTGTGTGCGCTCTATCAGCCACATTTCTTATCAGAATTTCTTCAAAATTGGCAAAAAGGTGCATTATACTTAACTGAACATGTCTATTGTTTTTGGTGGTGGTGCCCTCGCTTGTTTCGTCTTTATACACGAAGCGGTAAATATTCAGGGTCTGTTTCAGATTTGGCCTCGTTGCGCCGCGCCGCCACCTCGTCCGCCGCAGAGATTTTCTTGTGAGGGCTCTAATGGCTGCAGTTCTTCTTAGATCATCTTTAAATTTGGCATGGAGGTGTATTATGGTAAAACGAAGACGCCTATTGTTTTTGGTGATGGCGCCCTCGCTTGTTCCGTCTTTATACAAGAGGGCCTGCTTGTGTGTGCGACGCGGGCCTTGTTTCTTGACCGATTTTTTTTTTTTTTTTTTTAAATTTGGTATGTAAATGTATAGTCAAAGCTATACACCTATACCTATTGATAATGCTGCTCTCACTGTTTCAACTTTCACCGGGTCAAAGGTCTCCCTGATCATGTCAAAATTTGCAAAAGTGCTTAATAAATTCTATGCAATAACTTGATTGCTACCGGTACGGATTAATTTTATTCAGCTTTGCTATTAAAGCAGGTGTATGGGTGGTCATTCCACATGAAGGACACAACAGTTTCAGAGCCTTCTAATACAGTTTGTGATGACAGCGCCCTCTGTGTTCCGACCTTGATGCCATGTCACATTTCTTGTGTGCGCTCTATCAGCCACATTTCTTATCAGATTTTCTTCAAATTTGGCAAAAAGGTGCATTATAGTAAACTGAAGATGCCTATTGTTTTTGGTGGTGGCGTCCTCGCTTGTTCCGTCTTTATACACGAAGCGGTAAATGATTATATGCTGCCCACCCTGTTCCACCTTTTACAGGGTCAAAGGTCACCCTGATAAGGACAAAATTAAAATTTACAGTTTAGCCTGGGGTTTGTGCTCGATCGGGTCCCCAGGTCGATTGCTCTAGTTCGAAATCTGAGTTATTATGTTGTCTTTTGTAATAATTAGTTACAATAGACCCTAATATTTGTAGGCCCCTACTATAAGGAAAATTAGTTGAAATTAAAAGACGGAGAAGGACGCAGTCTTGACTAAACCATCCTGAGAAAGGATGTTGAACCTTTTACTGAACCTTATTGAACCTTTGAATATTGAACCTTGTTGAACCTTAGCCAGGGACTTTTGAAAGACCGCACAACTGTGGAATTTCTGCTCCAATCGGGGCGCATGCATAGCACACAAAGGATATTGCACTCTATTACATACCGTGAGAGACAGAAATGTTGAACTTGCCTTTAGAGCTTACTTCTAAGGCTGATCATGAAACATTTTTATTTTAATGGACATTGATCCTTGGGTTTATCTATATTTTCGACCTTTATTGAACTAAGGGGATCCTTATTTCTACATGCAGATAACGTGATAACAAAGAGCGCAGTGCGTTTCAGCCTAGCATTATTTTTATGTATATAAAACACAGAATTTTCTGTAGCTCGTCAGAGAGAGAGAGAGAGAAAGAGAGCGAAAACAAGATGAACACGTTGATCATCATCGTTGCCGTAGCCATCGTCGGGATCGCTGATGTACAGGGACACGGATATGGGGCATGGGACTTCGGCATGTGCAAGCGCCAAACCGATACATACGAACCAAACATCACAGGAAATAATACAACCCCTCCCCGCAGCTGAAAATCCGTTCCGATTTGTAGCAAGCGTCACAGAGTACAAGCCCGGGGAAACGTTGACCAGTAAGTACTACAAAAGAGCGCGACATTTATTATTATTATTATTATTATTATTATTATTATTATTATTATCATTATTATTATTATTATTATTATTATTATTATTATTATTATTATCATTGTGATTCCCTCCCCCCGCATTTCTAAACCACATCATAATTACAGGCACTATAGCCCATCAAAGTCCTTTTGCATTATATTGCACACTTTCAGAAATTAAATAGAAGTTGCGACAAAGTGTATTGTCTTATACGATACAAAATACTTCAATCAAGAAATGCGAAATTCTGAAAATATAGGATATACCTTTCCCCTTCCTTCAGAACACAAATCAAATATGACGTACAGAGTTTTTGTAAAACGTGGCATTTTTTAAATTCGCGGAACACAAATCAAATATGACGTACAGAGTCTTTGTAAGACATAGCATTTTTTTAATTGGCGTATAGTTGGTTATTTGTCATTCTTTCTCTGTGTCATGATTATTGTCGTCTCGTAAAGATGCATTTCGAAGCTACCCTATTCGGTTACACAATTCGATTATGTTAAATGATTTGTAAAGAAGTATAAGCCATATGCTTTTCCAGGGGCAGCCGTCAAACTCAAGCTTCAGCTTAAGATGACGGTCTCCTGCATTTTGTATGTATTAATTCGATTGAGTAACCAATGATTTTGCAATTGTTTTATATGATTATAATTCACCTATACAATATTTCATCATTGGTACATTTTGACTATAATATTTATATTCATTTTTGTGTTGGATATAATGTGTATAAACTTAGTATTGAAAATTTGTTTGTTATGTGGTTGTATATACTTTGTGAAAAATGCAGAAATAAATTAGATTAAATCAAATCAAAATGTTCCAACTAAAATTGTCGTGATTCACAGTCATATAACGTATTTACATATATTTAATATTTAATATTTAATATTTAATATATTACAATGATAACTTACATGTGCTAATACAATGGTGTGACAGTCATAACGTATTCATTTGCCTTAACAATCATTAACATTCTTCATTCTGTAAAAGAGAGTTACTTCTTGCAAGTGTTGAGTTTTTATACTGAAAATAATTTCTTTCATTATAAAAACAAAACAGCAATTTCAAAAGGGAGGAAATTCAAATCTCCTCTAATGTCTGAAAGAAAAAAAAAACATCAACAGGGAAATAGAATGGCTTAAGAAGCAAAAGTGATAATTTCCTGCGAAGACTCAGGCTCGATACCAGTTTTTGTTTCTCTTTGTTAGCCCGTTGCGTGGATCCACTACAAATCTTGGAATCGGAAATTTTGGGGGGCCCGAAACAAAAGGAAACATATCAATCAACATTGAATCGTATGGGTGTCCGACGATCGGGCCACTAAAAGATGGCACTTTTTGAAAGTTGGTAGCCCGACTAATTTTAGTGACCCCAGGACACCGCTAATAACTTCCACAGAGATTTTCTCTCATCGGTTACTCATCGGAAGCAAAGTTTATCACTTCCGGCCACCAGCCGATGAATCCGACTTGTGTTGGTCGACAAGTAGTGTCAGACAATATCATGTCGGGCGGTGATCTGGGGGGCGTTTCATCAACGAGTTCGTCGGAGGTTTTCACCGACAAATTTGCTATCAGCCAATCAGACACAAGGATTTACACTGACAACTGTTAAAAGCTATAATGAAATCCTTGCGTCTGATTGGCTGATAGCAAATTTGTCGGTGAAAACTCCGACGAACTCGTTGATGAAATGCCCCCCAGATTAGGCAAGATCGTCCGATGAGGATCACACCCGGCATGTCTGACACTCACCTGATAGTCGACCAACCAAGTCGGATTCGTCAGACTGCGATCTGATACACTTCGGAGGGTGGCCGGAAGCAACAATATTTGCTTCCGATGAGTGACCGATGAGATAAAATCTCTGTAGAATGGGGGTATAATGTCGAGCTCATTACTTTAGAATACTGTTCTCACGAACATACATCAATAAAAGTAAACGTTCATACGTGAAATAGGCCCACAGAACAATTGAGAATAGGCCTAAATGTACAGGTAATATTGGCTCAATTGGCTGTAGGCCTTCAGTGGTATACTGTTGATACTGCTGACTTTTTCTACTTCATACTCAAGATTGAATTCTCGAGTACAAACACACACACCAATAGCTGAATTCCGGAATGTGTCGTATTTTTTAGAAGTGGAATGAATCTCTATATTTTCAAAAATTCCTCTCACTTTGTGCTTTAATATGTATACGTATATAACAGTGTCTGGCCGACAGACGAATTCTGCATATAATACTGGACAGTTTATTGGTGATTACTAGTAAACTGTTACTCTCAATTATTGTAGCGTTCATCCAGCCATAATGTCTTATCTTTGTTTTAATGGCGCTGACATACATTACAATCCAGTCATTATCATGATTATCGTTTACGGTACTTCTAAATAACTTTGCACATTCCCATGCAAAATGTTGCAAACGATGTTTCGTTAAACATAAAGTCATTGATTTCCTGAGTGCCCGTGGGCACCAGTGCTCAAGAAGAGATAGCAGATTGATGTATTGAATGGGCCTATCTGAGTTTAAGAAAGGCCCAGGTCCCTTAATGGGAGAACGTTTCGAGAAAACAAAACCACAAAAAAACAAAAAACATCCGAATGTTTTGAATTTTCAGTCCAGAGGGAATGTCATCGCAGGGCCTATTGAATGTAAAACAATAATTTTCTTTTTAATGATTATGAATAACGGTATATGAAATACTTCGTCTGGCTCTCGAAAGATGAAAGCCAATTTTAAACTTGCGCAGATGTTAGGCCTACATGACTACTTTCAAGTATTCCACCATCATCATGCCCCCGCCACACTTAGTGTGAAGGGGGTATATAAATAGGAATCACCGTGATGTTGGTCGGGTGGTCGGGCGGTCGGTTGATCGGTCGGTCGGTCGGTCTGTTGCAAAATCTTTCGTCGCGAACTCCTACAGTTTTGAAGCAATTTAAATGAAAGTTAGGGTAAATGATGATACATGTATGGAGGTATAGATGTGCAAGACATGTTTTTTTTTGTGTGTGTGTTTGTCGGACAATGTGTTGCCATGGTAACCACAATTTTACCAAAACCTTGTGGAGGAAACTACTTCCATAGTTTAAGCAATCAATTTCAAAATTGGTGTCTATGATGATCTGCACGTGTAGTTATGTAAGACACTCTTTGTGTTTGCACTCGACAAAGCGTTGCCATAGTATGCGCATGTTTTCTTCGAAATCCCGTGGAGTGAACAACTTCCACAGTTTTGAAGCAATTGAAATCAAATTTGGTAAGGCATTATGGCCTTGCGGCATAGATATTGAACACATAATTTTTGTGTTTGTCAGACAAAGCGTTGCCATGGTAACCATAATTTTTCCAAATCCTTGTGAATTGAATAACTTCCACATCATTCAAGCAATTAAGGTCAAATTTGATATGTTTGATGATCGGGAGGTGTAGTTATGCAAGACAACAATGTGTTAATATAAGAAAAATGTGTTGCAATGGTAACCACTCATTTTTGTATCAAATCGAACCATTTAATCTATGAAGGTGAAATTTAGTGTGCAAGATGCTCTTTAAGTGTAGTTTTGCAAAATGTCCTTTGTATTTGTATCGGACAATGCGTTGCCATGATAACCGCATGTTTGTTTGTTTTTAATCCTGTGTAGTGAACTTCTTCCACAGTTTTCAAGCAATTGAAACCAAATTTGGTAGGCATTATGGCCCTGAGGTAAAGATGGGGAACACATAATTTTTGTGTTTGTCACACAAACCGTTGCCATGGTAACCACAATTTTACCAAAACCTTGCAGATCAAATAACTTTTCCATTATTCAAGCAATTAAAGTCAAATTTAGTATGTATCATGATCTAGAAGTGTAGTTTTGCAAGACACCAATGTCTTAGTAAAAGGAAAATGTGTTGCCATGGTAACCACTCATTTTTGTATCAAAATAAACCATTCAAGCTATGAAGGTCAAATCTGATGTGTGTGATAGTCTTTAAGTGCAGTTCTGCAAAATGTCCCTTGTGTTTGTATCAGACAATGCGTTGCCATGGTAACCACACTTTTTACCCAAACCTTGTGGAACCAACTGTTACCATAGCACTCAAGCAACTGTGGTCACATTTTGTTTGTATGATAATGTATAAATATTGTGCAAGACACAACATGTGCTCATGTCAGACACATTTTTCGACAATGGCATAAAGCGTGTTGCAAAGGTCATGACATCACATACTATAAAGCGACACTAGGGCGGGGGTATTAATCACCTTCGGTGATAATTCTAGTTGTATTTGTTTTCGTCATGCAGTCTCTATTGAAGGGACAAACGGCGCCGAAGTCTACGGGTACTTCCTACAGGCGCGTGGCGTGAACGCGAACACCTCGTATGGTAGTTTTGTAGACCCTTTGCCCACCAAGTCCCAGTTACTTCCCTGCCAGGGAACGGCGGACGCCGTCACCCACACGGATCCCTCGGCCAAGGGCAGCCTGATAGAGTTCACATGGCAAGCTCCACCAGCAGAATCGGGCAGTATCAGATTCCTGTAAGTTGACTTCAGTAACATTATACTCGACTAGTCGTAGCCTATATTCGTCATCCGTAGATGACTGAATGAATGAGTGGATTGTACATTGTGCGCTGCTGCGATGAGTGATATCTCGGAAAAACGTGTTCGCGTTTGTGTGTGCGTGTGTGTTTTCGAGTGCGCGATGTGTTTTTTATTCAGTGGATGCTTTGTAGGCCCTACTCTCTTAAAAAAAAAATCGATTGAAAATATTCACTCTTGAGGGAGTGAATACAAAAAAGAGTGAATTTTGAGTAAATTTTGAGTGAATTTTGAGCGAAAATGTTCATTTTCACTTTGTGGCGTATCAATAGGGGGAGGGGGCAAGGGGGGCACATGCCCAGGGTGCCACTCCTTGGGGGCGCCAAAAACGAAAAACGAAGAAGAAGAAGAAGAAAAAAAAAAAACTCGCCCAGACCGGGGGAGGGGGGGGGGGGGGGGGGGCAGAAAACCAAATCAAACAAGATAAAACAAAACATGATGATGCGGACAAAATTACAATGTTTATTGTGTTCACATAAGAATTCCATGTTTTTTAAGCTGAAATACAAAAATTTTCGGCTCGCTCGCCAAAATTTATAAAAAAAAGAAGATAAGAACAAAACGTGATGATGACGCGGACAAAATGACAATGTCTATTGTGTTCACACATGTCATTTACATTTAGCAGGCAAGATGTTACACGGAGCAGCGGTTGCAATTTCTTTAGTTCTGAAGCGATTGCCAATTGGGTCAAAAGAGGGCACCAACGGTTTCGAACATGGGGGGGGGGGGGGGGGAGGGCGCAAAAAACCAAATCAAACAAGATAAGAACAAAACGTAATGATGACGCCGCGGAAATATAAAAATTTCGGCTCACTCGCTCGTACTAATTTAGAGTATTTTTTCAAGTCCTCAGTTTGTTGTTATAAATCGTTATCAGATAGGGCCGTCACTATATCTTCATCTAGAATTGTAAGATTTAATAGCCAAGATATGACAAGAATTCCATTTTTTTTGTAAGCTGAAATACTAAAAAATTTATTACATTTAAATCACCCTCAAAAGACCCCTTTTAAGTGCTTGAAAAAGCATTTCATGTGGACTTTTTTAAAGTCCATACCGGGATGGGGTTGGGGTTGAACACTTTTTCAGAAATTAGGGGCGCAATTTTCGCGCTTGCCCCGGGCGCCGTTTCCGCCACTGTTTTCACTGTTTTACAGTGACCTCAGGGATCACTCCAAACTCTTCGAGTGATCCCTGGGGTCGGTCACTCC
The DNA here is from genome assembly GCF_040938485.1 of Diadema antillarum. Lineage (NCBI taxonomy): Eukaryota > Metazoa > Echinodermata > Echinoidea > Diadematoida > Diadematidae > Diadema > Diadema antillarum. Next base: position 409,309 of record NW_027271035.1, on the reverse strand, counting down.
AAAATGAGTGAAAATGAACATTTTCACTCAAAATTCACTCCAATTTCACTCTAAATTCACTCTTTTTCGTATTCACTCCTTCAAGAGTAAATATTTTCACTCGATTTTTAAGAGAGTATATTTGAAAAATGGTACATTGTTTACCTGAACATTCCAGTAGAACGATTTAAGTGTACTCCTTAATTGACTAAGGTAATGGTATGTATATCATTTTGGTATGATTATGTGTATATATGTTCATGATTACCTGAACATTCAAGTAGAATGATACAAGTGTACCCCTTGATAGGAGATAATGCTTCTTACATTCTTTTTTTTTCAATTCAATAGTTTATTTATTTTTATCAAAGAAAAAAAAACATAATTCAAAGCAGTACAAATTGTCAATTGACTTTCATTCATCTGATTAGGACAGTTCGTCGAATACAATATAAAGTATATGCACGAATGATATTATAACCAAAAGTACATCATGACATAGGAAATTATGGCACAGACACTATTTGGCCGTGCATACAAGGAAAATGTGACCAAAGGAATTTTGTCTATTCAAACATTCAAATGGAATGTAAAGCAACGAATGAAATCGAAATAAAAGAAAAAAGATCGAAAAAAAGTTTCGTGTGTGTGAAAGTGAACAGAAACTTCACGGATTCAAATTTTGCTGACCATAAGAAAAAGGAATAAGAACACAGCTGTGAAGATCAGCTAATTAAGGAATTTTGTAATGTACTCTTACTGAGTATAGATTATCATAACGTTTGATTGATTTTTGAATTGCAATAATCTTAAACCCTACTACGATCTAACAGGATATACAGAAAGGTGACGCGGTGCATGTTGAAATTTGAATATGAGTTTATGGGCCTAATCCCTCTTATTAAGTGAACACCCAGAGTGAACACTTCATCGACTCTTGAATGATGGTGAACTTACATTTTCCCTTTATTATACTCCTTGAGTCTCATGGAACTACGTAAAAAGAATCCTGACATTTGCCTTCATTTCTAGCAGGCCTGTTGCGGCAAATTTTGGTAAATTGCACATTTTGGTAAATTACCAAAATGTGCCGTCACTATGTCACGGCACATTTTGGTAACCTTATGATAACTGCACATTTTGGTAATTTACCAAAATGTGCCGGTATATAGTGCACCTATACCTGACGGGATCAACTGTTACCAAAATGTGCAGTTAAAAGTGGATTTGCCTGCACATTTTGGAAAATCTGCACATTTTGGTAACTGAACTAAAAACCCATGGGTGGGCTGGAGATTTATAATACGGTCAAGGAGTTAAGGTGATATGGTCCTGCAGTAAAGACAGGCAAGACACTTATTTAGCATCCGAGCTGAAGGCTCGAGTAAGCTACTGTATTGCGATTGATTTTCGTGCGGGTATGCTGTGTGACCCTCTGCGTGCCAGATGCGTGGGGCTGACAACTCAGTGAAGGAATTCCTCTGAAGGAATGGCAGAAGTACCACAGAATGTCCTTAATTTGGCCGCATACGGGGACTGCGAAATACATGCGTGGGAGTTGCCTGCGAGGTGCTGCCGCTAAGGGCCTCCTACTGGCGTTCGGCGTGTACCTCTGCGGGCAATTCCCACGACTCACCCGGAAAAAGTTTTGGTTATGCTTTAAACTTAGCTGCGGGTAAATCGGACTTGCATGCGCATTTCCGGGCAAATACAGGCGAGATACGCGCTAGGTACTGTCAGGTGCGGACCAACTGCGGAGAGCTCCGGGTGGCAAATTTGCTTCCCCGCAAGTCGAACTTCCCCAGATACGGTATGACAAGGCCTTGAGCATGTTCAAAATATGTTCCGAGTGAGTTGCGGGGGTACACGCAGAAGACCAGTAGGAGACCCTTACCGGCAGCACCTTGCAGACAACTCCAACGCAGGTACTTCCCAGTACCTGTAAGTCGCTCGTAACAGAAAACGGATCGGTTTCAAAGTTCTCACACAGACGGTCGAACGGAATACACGCAAGTAGAAGGTAAGTAGCACGCGTCTAGCAAATAAGACACAAGTGCGAAACTCGTAAACATTCTTGTCCGCCCACAGAAAATTTTCCTGCGTGCTGAAAAATCCCTACTCGCAACAAGACCGCGTAGCTTGCCCGGAAAGGTGTGACACGGCCTGTCTTTCCTGGCAAGCCTTGCGTGCGACTTGCGAAGAACAATTTTTACTACCCGGAGGTCCCCGCAGATGACCTGCATGTAACAGCACCTAGCACGTATCTCACCCGTAGTGGCCCGAAGGTGCGCACGCAAATCCTTTTTACCCGTAACCATGTTAAGGCCTTGTCACACCTTTCCGGGCAAACTACGCGGGCTTGTTGCGTGTGAGGATTTTCCAGCATACCGGACAATTTCTGAGGGCGGACAAGGATTTGGGCGAGTTGTGCATGTGTCTTACTTGCTGGATGCGTGCTACTTATGTTCTTCTTGCGGGTATTCTGTGTGACCTGCATGCGAGGCGGGTGGGGGCTGACAACAAAGAAATTTATCTGAAGGAATGGCAGAAGTCCAACAGAAATGACAGAATGTCATTATCTTGGCGGCGCTGACCGCATACGGGGACTGCGAAGTATCTGCGTGGGAGTTGCCTGCGAGGCGCTGCTGAAAACTTGGCTGCGGGTAAATCGGACTTGCGTGCGCAGCTCCGGGCAACTACGGGCGAGATAATTTTCCTGCGTGCTGGAAAAACCTTACTCGCAACAAGCCCGCGTAGCTTGCCCGGAAAGGTGTGACACGGCTTTTAGGCTGCCGAACTCATTCGGAGAGGACAAAAACCAACTGCACTTACAATTTGTTTTTGTGATGAGTGTGGAGGAACAGAAAGTTACCAAAATGTGCCGGCAATGTCCTGCACATTTTGGTAAATTTAGCAAAATGTGCAGTTACCAAAATGTGCAATTTACCAAAATGTGCCGTAACAAGGCCTAATATGGCTATAATACGAGAACAATTAAAGCACTTGAAAATATTCCTTTCGGTACGTACCAAATGGGGTACTTTCAGTGCTTTATCTTTGAAAAAATAATTTGAGGACTGCCATTCCATGTGTTACAAAACTTCAGCAATATGAGGTATAAAGTAATATATACACATTATTATAATATATATCAACATATCAATATATATATATATATATATATATATACTCAGCAAAAAAAGAGAAGAAAGTAAACACTTTTTCCAATTAATATTCTGGATATGCTTAGAAGATGTAGATAAAAAATCAATGTGTTATATACCATATCAAAGATTATTTAATTGGCTATCAACCTGGTAGGTTTATACAAAGGAAAATTTTACGCATGAGTGAATACATTTGTTTTTTTTTTTCCTCCAAGGCAGAAAAGTAAAAATTGCAGAATTGGACATATTGAAATTCATTTGCAATAATGCCCTCCAAGATAGCAATGATAACAAAAGACCAATTTAAAGCAATGAGAGACATGAAGGAAACAGCAGAAATAAGTTTCCGTTCCTTTGTTTCCCTTTATATTCAAAACAAAAACATAGTGGGGAAACTGAAGGTGGAACGTAAGCATTTTCCATCAATTCAAACTTTAAATGACATAGGGAGTAAGCCGTAAAGGTGATAAAATCGACAGAATTTCTTCATTTCACCTTTTAATTAAGGAATTTAGGAATGCACGAGACAAATTCAAGATCCAAATATTATTTAAATTTTTTTTTATTTGAAATAACGTTACAAATTTAACTTTCTTTGTTACCATAATTTTCTCTTATGTCTTTTGACTGCGGATTTGACAGAAGATTCTTCAGTTTCCTCGATTATTTTTTGCCTTTCTTTTTCTTTTGAGGGTTACAGAGACATTATTGAGATCATAAGTTGATTTTTGCAAATTAATTAGCATTTCTTTTGTGTTAAATTTGTCTTTTGTTCTCATTATTATATGGAAGAGCAAATACGCTCGAATAACAACTTGTCCATTTTGCAATTTTTACTTTTGTGCCTTAGAAGAGAAAACCCGAATGTGCTCACTCATGCGTAAAGTTAACATTTTCATTGACCTTCAAGGTTGATAGCTAATTGAATTACCCTTAACATGGTATATAAAACACCATTTTTAGCCAGATAGTCATGAGAAAGATAAACTTGAAAAAGTGTTTACTTTCTTTTTTTGCTGATTGTATTATATATACAGTATATATAGACTATAATATAAGCAGTTCAGTACAGACATACTTGACAGAAGCAAAAAAAGTAAAGCTTAGAGAGCAATATACATGTGCTGCACTTAAAAACGTTTCAGATTCGGACGAACCTTAGACGTCTTTATGGTTCATATCAAGATAAATTGATCAATAAAGAATATCTCTTGAATGCGACTCCCACACCTGCAGAGATAGAGTTTACTGGAAAACTCATCTCAACTCTAATGAAAGCCGTGGAAGCTTATTTGGGATTGCATGTTCTGAACAAATTGCCATTTTTTTCTCTCTCTCTCTTACTTTTTGATGTGCAATCACATCAGCGGCATTTCAAATTCTCTGGTTGTTGTACAAATTCACGTCGTATTTTACATTTCAAGTGACAAATTAAGTTTGCGTTATTTGTTCAAACAGAATAAGCAGCAACAAATAGCACTGCCCAATTAATGCTGTAAATGTTTGCCTTTTCATGAATTTGAATCCCTTAACGTTCAGCACAGCGACGCTGATGCGAATTTGAATGCGTTTCTCGTGCAATTTTTATTTTGAACGGCATTTCAGATACTTTTTGGTGCTGTTTATGATACGTTGTGTTTTACTTTGTAAGTTCCATTTGGTAATAAGCATTCAACGATCTGTTCCGGAGCTCTATTGCATTAAACTCGCGCGCTATAATCTCTTACAATAGCGGTAGTCGACGAGAAGTCCCCGAAATCGTGGCTCTTGGTAACCATGGTAACTGTAGCTACGATAACAACTTTATTAGGAAATTATTAAGACTGTAAGGTTTATGTGTGCAGAATATCATTGCTGAGTCGAAGATTTTGCCTCTTCTATTCCCACAGAGGAACTGTGGCACTGAATCACGACGAATTCTACACCGACATTGAGTCGGCAGTGATCGCAGAGGGCAGCAGCGCCGGTATGTGTTACAATCTTTGGTAGATAGTCGCCTTTTTAACACGGTTTTCTGTGAATACACATTTAATAATACTTGGTGACACGACATTTGCTCCTGCGGCAATTGCTCCGGTCTCATTTTCTCCAAGGACTGAGGGTTGGGATAAGGTTTTAGGTTTAGTTTGATATAAGGACTATAGGGTTAGGGTTATATGTTTGTGGGTAGAATTTATATTTGGCTTAGCGTTCAGATATCTCATCGGAGCAGGAGCAACTGTCATGGAACCATAAAACTTTGAAGGTAAAGATTTGGGTCAGCTATTAAAAGAAATAAAAACAAAAAGCGCCCAAAGTATCCGTCGTTGACGTTCACGAATACACTCACGAGTGAATGGTTCACGGATACGCGTATATTGACATAGTATACATGAATGTCTTCTATTACACTTCAAGTGTGAAATCTTTAAATTGCTGCGTCTTATTACTGTCATGGAAGCATAATTTCCAAGAAAAACTTCATGAATACATCATCAGTTCATTAACAGTGTGTATTTTATTATACTATTCCATTCAATCAATTTTCTTTTCGTTTTTCTTCTTCCAAAGAACGTAGCATAAGAAAATTACAAATGATCTTGAGTAGGCCTACACAATAATAGATGACTGATGAAACGATGAAAAAGGGGCAATTAACACATGAAAAGTAGGAATGTAAACACAGTTTCAAGGGAAAATTACGAGAAGTCCACTAAAAGCAGAGCTTGTAAACTGTGGACAACGTATAAAATGGATGCAAAACCATAAAAGGAAAACACCAAAGATACTAAAAACAGAACATATAGTACAGGCCACGATCAATGTCCTGTTGAAATCTCAGTTTCGATACAGTCCCTAAAGCTAAATATTAGGTTAGGATATAATTATAGTCTCTTATTGTCGAGCCCACCGGAGGTGAGGGGAGACTGAGGGATCGCCTGCGGCGTCTGTCCATCCGTCCGTCGTCTGTCCGTAACGCTACAAAAACTTATGGCGCGTTTGACTATGGGTCATAATTTTGATCCATAGGTCTGTTTGTGACCAAACTTGGATGGTAGATTGGATGGTCCCTTGGGGAGTGGATGGTCACCACAAGGTCAAAGGTCACTGGCAGGGGTCAACGAACTTTAAGAGCCCAATGTTTTTTATGGCACGTTTCTTTTTTACCATAAATCTTTACCCTTTTATATCTTTTTTTATCTGTTATATCCTATTGGCGTACAATTTCTTTTACGCGAATGGGCGAGACACATTATGGCACTTGCCTTGTTTTACACTATAGGGATGAACATATACACACAGAGAAATTACGGTTCTAATTTGCACCCTACAGGGTGCATATCGTTGTAACACCAGCGGCTCCATTTAGGGTTCTATTTTGGGGGGTGCTTATTTAGCACCCTATATTTAACACCATATATGGTGCATATTTGCACCCCTCCATTGGGTTCCCTTTCTGCACCCAATAGGGTTCATATCGTTGTAACACCAGCGGCTCCATTTAGGGTTCTATTTTTGGGGGTGCTTATTTAGCACCCTATATTCAACACCATATCTGGTGCATATTTGCACCCCTACATTGGGTTCCCTTTCTGCACCCCATATGGTGAACAAAAATTCAGGTGCAAATTTGCTCCCTTTCTGGTTCATATCGTTGTAACACCAGCGGCTCCATTTAGGGTTCTATTTTGGGGGGTTCTTATTTAGCACCCTATATTCAACACCCTATAAGGTGCAAATATGGACCTCTATACAGGGTTCCCTTTCTGCACCTCATACCTGCACCCATTATGGTTCATATTGTTATTGTTGTAATTTTGCACCCTATGGGGTGATAAAGTCACCGCAATATAGGATGCAATACAATTTGCACACGTCTCTATATAGGGTTACCTTTCTGCACCCCATATGGTGAAAATTATAACCTTTTTTTTAAACCAAAATAATACTGGATGCCTTCACTGACTTCACAAACAATTACCTAATGTCTACTGGATGCCTTCACTGACTTCACAAACAATTACCTAAGGCAACACTCCAGACATGACGCAAAATAGCATGCATAGATTTACACACAGTTTCTCAGTCAATTAAATCCACAATCTTTCGAAAAATGAAGTCAGAGACTTCAATTCAACAACAAATAGAACATAAACATGATGAATACTGTGCATACTTACATATAAATTATTAACATTTTAATATATGTCTAATGGAAGAGGGACAAGTTAACAGCGATTTTCTTTTTCATGGTTTACTTTAAAGTGAACATCAAATATACATTGTATTTCTACAAATTCTAATACGAGATGCATATTTTGTCATAAAAAGGGCAATGTAAATCAAAAATGTATGAAATTTGGTCAGTACATTGAAAAAGAAAAAAATATTTGTTCTTTCCATCAAATGATTACTTTTTCTTCTTTTAAAGGAAGTTACCACATTGACAAAAAGCACTAATTCTTTTTATTTAAAAAATCCCTGAAGCTTGTGCAGAGTAATAGTAAACTATGTGACAAATATCTTTCACATTGTCCTTCTACTTCTAGAATGGATCATAGATATGTACCTTGAATTTACCGGTACATCTTAAGCACCTTTATGTGTAATCAAAAGCACCTTTATGACGCTCTTAGACATTAACAGCGATATGTCAACTCTGATTTCTCGTACACAAGTTATTGCCAAAACAATGAAGGGTATGGCAAAGTTCTGTCATATATATTTGAAACTCACTACTTGTACTGACATATTCCATCCAATTCCAAACTTGAGAGCTAGCGAATGTGCGCCATTATACAATTAGTATACTTCACATTTTGTTTTTCATATACAATTACACCAATGATAAGAAAGGTGAAAAAAAGAATCAAAAAATGAAGAATGCACATCTAAATTTGGTTACTTTTTTATGCACACAGCTAAAGATATGTCCCAGTTATAAATCTTGGGCAGAATAGCACATCTGAAAACACTTTTCATTGCATCAAATTAGCATTAACAATTCCACAGAAAATGTAACCTCAGAAAGGGAAAATAAAGTTAACCAATCAGTGGTATGACAAACTGGACATAAAGAGGAAGGAATATGTCTTGTGAGACAAGTTTAAAAACAATTTTTTTGACACATTGTTGTTGTTTTTTCAAGCGATGGAAACAAGAAGCACATTGTACTCAGTAGACCATAAATATAATTACACAATGTATGCAGTTTAGCCCCAACATTCAAAATATTGTAAAGAGCAGTCGATTTTTCACATTCATAAAGCAGGTATTGGTATTGGCACCATCACAAGCATAATGATCAGAAGCAAAATATATTATTATTACTATCATCATCATTATTATCACTATTATTATTATTATTATTATTATCATCATTATTACTACATGTATTACCATCAATATTTTACAGAGATTTATGATCATGCATGAGAAATACCTCAAGTGTTGATGTTACAGTCTCACAACTCTTCCAATCATTTTAACACTTAATTTTCACCAAACCTTACACAAATATATCAGCACTTTATACAACCTACTTAAAGAAAGCTTAAAATTATAATCAGAGTTAGAGGGCAAGTCCACCTTCATATAGACCTACATGTGGATTGAGTGAATGCGCAGCAATAAGCCAGTCCGGAGATAGCTCATGTGCACATAGGTACAACTGACCTTTCATTTTTCTCAGTTGGTTAGGCACTTCACTCAATTCAAAGTGACATAATGCAGCAGCTTGCCCACCATAGCCATTTATGGAACTCATATTCAAACAAAGAATGAACCTAACCAGTGTAGATGAAGTGACCAGTATGGTTCGTCAATCAACACTTAGGGAATCATCTATTTTATTAAGTGCTGTTTTGAATATGTTAACAAACTTTTTTTGTGTGTTAACATTGCCAAATACCAGGCTTGCTGTCAAGTGGATGTACTGGCAGGCACCATTTATAAGGATTCCATGAATAATCCTAGCATTACAGATGCTTATCTCAGTGAAATTAAAAAACCAACCTGTCTCTCGGTACAAATAACCTTTTTCCGCACATGCTCAAACTGGTACCCCGAACTGGCTTATACTATTAGAACACATCAGTACAAAAAGTGAAAAGCGGACATTCAGTTCAAAAGTTAATAATCTTTAAATCATTTGTGCAGTCGCAGCAGAGTGAGAAGAGTTTATGATGTCACATGCGTAGAACAATTCAAGGAAAACCTAAAGATAATTTCACTTTTTTTTTCTTTTAGGTAAAACATGCACATTTCCTCAACAAGTCACTGACGTATGTAAGGGCAATGATAATACATGTAGTTTCTGCCTTCTTAAAGAGTGAAGTCCAGTGTTCTTTTACTGTATATGCAAAAAAAGTAGATATGATATGTTGAGTTTTCTCAGGTTTTGGAACAAACTCTATTTTTCAATCCCTATATACATAAAGGGTTTGTGAGAAAATCATGCTTCTGTCAAGTGTCACAAAGCTACTCCACTTATGACATTGCATTGCCAGAGATTGCCCAAAATTGACATACATTGTGTGGCTGTCTACTACAAAAAACAGCAGGCGACTTATTTTTTTTTTTGTTCCCTACTTAAACAATCAATTCAAAGTGTGCATGTGTTATTGAAGCACTGAGGCTATCGATGGTGAAGAAATATCTAATATATGAACAATACAAACTAACCCCATCTAGTATGAAATATAATGGAAAGCATAATTTGAGTATTTCATATCCATTAGCAGATTCATATTTTCATCCATAATCCACCCCCCCCCCAAAAAAAAAAGATAAAAGATAAAAGTGAATAGAAGTCAAGTTCTCTTTAGGTTGTGTTTAAATTTGTAATTTGCCAGTTCGTTCTCTTGTATTTTTCTATTATACTAGGTGTTTCAAAAAACATTTCCCACTTTTGATCATTAGTAGTTCAAAAACTATTCATCCGATAAAACTGTCATTGATATAAATCATAGCTGAATAGTGTACAATTTGGTTGAAGGTAATTTGAATGTGAAAGCATAAATCAGTTTCATTAAACCTAAGATTGACTTTGAAGTAAGGTTTCAGATTTTGGTCAAATTTTAACCCTCTGTACAAAAATGAACTTTGCACAGGAACCAATGATGTGTATGTGAGTGTGTGCTGACAATGGCCCTTAACAATGGACATGCCTGAACCACCTGTTGACTAGGCGTCAGTCTCATGCTCCCAGGCACATGAATGCTTAATCAATAATTCATGTGGATTGCCCTGGGCACTGCTAGTCTGGATTCATGCACGGTAAAGGGTAAAATGCATGCACATGGAAAAAGTAAGCACGTCATGTTTCCATGTGCTTGCAAACACCACATTCCATTCGCACTGGCAATCATTTTCAATTTTTGCTTCACATATCACTAAATTTGGCATACAAATAAGTATAAATGATCTAAAGATCCTCATTTTAATACAACTGTCTACTAATTAAATAGTGTGACAAGTTTTTCGCTTTTTGATAAAAAGAAATCATTCTTGGTAAAGAGTTCAGCAGCATTTATGATTGGGGCGATATGTTTCACAGTAGATTTATTTAAGGCTCCATTTACACAAGTTAGTGTATACTCTAATTGATTTTCTTTGCTTCCTGTCACCATGTCTACGATAGAACAGAAGGTATTCATTGTAATTTCATTTTTCAGAAGTAGGGAGAGCACTGTCGAGACCCAATGACAGTATCGGCAGGCGTTTAACTTTACACAGATACTGCCAGAGGCTGAATAAAGACTAGTTGTGATAGTGGAATTTCTCATGAATAAATAATGAGCATTCAAACCTTAACCATTGTTTAGGACCATTGTCAGGGTGTTAACCACACACTCCCATACACACCCATTGACCCCTTTGCAAAGTGAAATTTTGTACAGAGGGTTGAAAATAGAGCAAAATCTGGAACCTAACTGTGAAATCAATCATGGATTTCATGAAACTGATTTATGCTTTCATATTCAAACCACCTTCAACCAAATTGTACACTATTCAGCTATTACTCATATCAATGACAGTGTTATCTGATATATAGTTTATGAATTATTAAGAATCAAAAGTGGGAAATGTTTTTTGAAACACCTAGTATATATCTTTAGAGTATTCTTGTAAATATTCAAGCCCAGTGCATTCTAAGAAAGGGAATAACCTGACAACAGTTTAGAAGACAGAATAAATAGTTATCGTTATCTATGAAATTAGACATTTTCACATATATTTTGCAAAAAAAAAATGCTAATCTTCATTTCATGGAGTGGCTTCATGCTCACCCTCGGCTAAAAACAGGGAGGTGATTACTTTCTGGATTAAAATGGAAAGATGTTTCTAGAGCCGTGGTGTTTAGCAATTCTAATGGGGGGGGGGGGGGGGGGATTCAATGTGACCCGTCTCAAATTTTATATGGTTTAAACGTACATGACATAGCCTATGACATAGGAGTCTCATTATTATGCCTCTGCCCTGAATGGTGCCGGAGGCATATGTTTTCAGGTTGCCTGTCTGTCTCCCGGTCTGTGCGGATGTATCTACGGAAAAATTGATGGGCTTTCATCAAACCTGGTTCAGGGATACTACATGATGCTGATGATCTTATTGGCTTTTGGACTATATCTGCTAAAAGTCAAAGAAAATTTGAAAATAACATTTTTGCTACTTCTCTAGTCAGGGAAATCGGTGTACTCGTGTGTACTGGTTGGTTGGCGCATTCAGTTGGGTACAGCAAGGTTTCATCCTCTGCTTTCACAGGAAAGCCGACTCCCAACTTCTTGTTCTCGTAGTCAAGGTATATCTGATCCTCTGCTTCAGCAACCGGCAGCTTGGTCTTCATAGCTAATCTCATCTTACGCTGCATAAGTCGAAACTCCTCGAGCTCTAGTTTTTGATGCGTTTCTATAGCACCTGCTTCAGCTGCCAAATAGTATGCCCTTCTGGCCATCACTCTCAGAAGGACTGGCATGGCTTCCACACTGACTCAACGAGGAACCAGGATTGACATCCTGAACATCTTCCATCTCCAGCTCTGGCATCCTATATGGCTCACCAGTCTCTCGAGGTTGACCTGCATCACTCATCCTGAAGACCATTATTGAACTTGATGCATAGTGAACTCGATGATGAATAATCACAGGTCCCTTTGGCCCAGTATGAGACCAAGCTAACACCATGCATCAGCATGGATCAGCAAGGCTCAACCTGTAATTGAATAAAACAAAGTTCAACATACAATCAATATTGGAATATCTACCTGCTAAAGTATGGGATCAAGTAGTTGTACTTCTGAAGTGATTTACCGTTTACATACCTTGTTTGTGTGACTTATTTTATGTCATGTCTAGCACATGCAACTTCTCCAGTAGATATTATCTAAATTCACATATCGTGTATCATTGCTTATGCTCTGTGACTATGGCATTGCTAATTTATAACACACGTTCTATTTTCATTGATAGACAACAAGGAGTCAAGGCCAACCTAAATTTTCTGACTTCAATCTTCATACATGTCTTAAATTCTCCTAAATGAACCAGGAACGCTCTTTTTCTTCATTAGGCACATCATACATGCCTACATCGTTCTTCGTGTCAACTTCACAGAAACCAATATCCAACTGAGCCTCAACTCGGCTCAAACGTAATAATTCCTATTAACGAATATGATGCGACTATATCCGGTCACCTATTTACGTACGTACCTTGGTAACTGCGTCCAGCAGCCCCATACGCATAGCGTAATTACGCTATGGCTATGCGTGTGGGGCTGTTGGTCGTAGTTAGTACCTTGGTTGAGGCTTTCCGTATTACTGTGCACTTTCATTGACTTATTCGCTATGCTTTACTGTATGTACCTGATATGTATGATCGCACTTCTGACATGTTAGTACACATGTACCTCGATACAACTCTTTCGCATCAGTTTTCACCACTCAGCATTCGATTAGCATAATTCACACATATCATCATCGATTACTGTGAAATATTTTCAACGGAATTATAGTACAACTATCTACTCACAACGTTTGGCTCATCAAAAAGATGAATTCATCATCCCAACCTCACGGTCGTCTGTCCATTTCAAACGAGGAACGTCAGTAGTATGCACGTACGTACGTATACCGCGCGACCAACGGCGTGGCGTGCGCATGCGATTTTAGCTTTGCCATTGACCAAGTGCTGAACGGTCCACGCGTGCACGCATAATACGTGTACTCTATGATAACGTCATTGAAATGATATTCTTGATCCCGGTGCGAGAAGAAAAAACAAATGTTTAATTCAAGTAGTAATTTTTTTAGTACAGTATTACTGATGACACTGTTACTCTTTAACAACGTGTAGTTATATTTTCAAATAAAAATATACGATAATATCCAAAAATAGTGTGGCATTTCAAGCAAACACCATTCAACACCCACATGTCAGCTTTCGGGAAAGACTATGGAATGGTTCCAAATTCGAACCCTTAAGACTTGGCTCCCTTTAGGGTTCGGATTTGCACCCCTACACCCATCCCGAACCCTATAAGGTGCCTTTTAGTTAGATTTGCTCGTAGGGTGAAAATATGAACCCTAATAGAACCCTAATTTCTCTGTGTGTAGGATCATAAGTATGCTATGAAGACTGAATGTGAAGAACATGAGTACAAGTAAGATGTAAAGACAAAGCTGAAAGTATTAACTGCAAGTATCTGTCCCCTGATTGGTTTCCTGTTTTCCCGATCACTAAATGGCATCGATCCCGACCACTATCATCATAACTGTTACATCTTCACCACAATTCATTTCATCATTCGTCATTTTACACTGTATATATTTTTTTCTTGTCTTTATTAGGAACAGTCCAGATGAGCCTTGCGGTGATGACTATGGGTGTGGCAGCAGCGCTTTTCTTCCTGATAAGCCCAATGGAGTAGCTATATACCGAGTCAGCGTGAGCAGGACTACATCCGGTACCACTACCCGACGTGCAGTTGCCATAAGCATGGCATGTAAATCAATAATCTTGTAGGGCTAGGGAGAATGATAATGTTGGAGAAAGGAATAAGATTATGAAGTAAACACACATCATACATGAATATGCAGGAGATGCTCACTATAAAGTTTGCATAATTTGTATATCAATCCTTACGAATCATTGCTACTGATATTGTTTCAGAATCGTACGAGTATTTTTCTAACTATGGTATTGAAAATGCAGTGTATTGTATTCTGTGATTGATAAGTCTGTGAGTGTCGACTCATAGTCGCATTATAATTGTACTGTAGCAGAAAAGTCCAACTGGCAATAACTGACTAGCACTGAATGGCCCACATCTTTGCAAGCTTGTCTTTTATGTGGGCCTTTCTTTCTTATAACAATGATTTTGTTTACGCAGTTTACATTTGTTTCTGTTGTTGTTGCTGTTGTTTTTGCTGTTGTTTATCAAATATACATTGTATGTTCATATTTATGTCTCGTATTACATTGACTCTTTGTAATCATGTTATATTGTGAAAATTGTAATACTGGAAATAGAATCTAAACTTCTGAATCATTGCACTTGTTATTCTTTGTCTGTTTGTCTCTGAAACTTGCATTGAATTGTATTTAATTGAATGCAGATATAACACTGTAAAAACATGGGTGTTAGATTTAACACCACGGGTGTTAAATCCAACACCGATCAAACTTCAATAAAGGACCACACCCACAGGTGTTAAAAATGCACTGTGATGGTGTTGAAAAGTGTTCACTTGACACTTCGTGGTGTTAATTTGACACTGTACCTGGTGTTATTTTGACACTGTACTGGTGTTAATTCAAAAATGACACTACATGGTGTTGATTTGATATTTGTTGGTGTTAATATCAATGGTTTAACACCCGTCCAGCTTCAATAAAGGACCACACCAGCTGGTGTTACTTTGGTGTAAATTTATCTTCACATTTTTTCAAAAATCTAGTATTTTAATGTAAAATTCTTGATCGTCTTGTTTAAATCAAAAATCAACAAGAAGTGCAGTTACTAAGAAACTCTTCAAAAAACAGTTTAAAATTTGGAAATGACACCCGGAGGTGTTAATTTAACACCATAAATGAGCACCGAAAATTTAACACCAGCTCGGTGTTCACTATTTAACACCGGACTTTTTGCAGTGAAATCAAACCAAACCAAAGCAAACGTCGAATTGAAATGTGTGACAGCCAGACAAGACTATTAGAGCATAATATGTCAGCACATCTAGAACAAAACTTAAAGGAGACCTCCGGATGATTTTTCAGACTTTTATGAACAACTATAAATTGGTTACACTGAAGCGCCATGAGCATCTTTTGATGGACTGATGCGCTATAAAAGTATATACTATTATTATTATTATTATTATCATCATTATTATTATTATTATACAGAGTTTCTGAATTCATAGTTATTGAAATGAGGAAAAGAACTTTTTTAAAGAAATGTATAACATATCACAATGAACAAGAATGATGACATGGCAGCCTCACCATAAGAAGGCATGAGTCGGGGCTCAAGGAAGCAGAACAAAAGAAGGCATGCATATATTTTATCAACTGGTGAACTTGCATGCTGGCAGTATTGTAATGGAATTACTTTGTTACATTTCTGAAATATGTGAGGCTCCTATGTCATCGTCATTGTTCAGTATAAGTTCTTCAAGGTTTTTCAAAGTATTGTTTCTCTGCTCAAGGACTACTATAAATTCTACAAATATACACATAGTGCTGTTGATTTATGTACTACATAATGTGAAATCATGTAATCGCTTGAATGCCCCTTTAATCTTGTGCTGACGAAAGTATCATCTATTTTTTTTTTTTTTGGTAAGATTTCTGTTGAAATGAATTGACTGCATGTTTTCACACACAAATCTACTCTCTAAAAAAAAATCGAGTGAAAATATTCACTCTTGAAGGAGTGAATACGAAAAAGAGTGAATTTAGAGTGAAATTGGAGTGAATTTTGAGTGAAAATGTTCATTTTCACTAATTTTGGAGTGACCTCAGGGATCACTCGAAGATTTTGGAGTGATCCCTGAGGTCACTCTAAAACGAGTGAAAATGAACATTTTCACTCAAAATTCACTCCAATTTCACTCTAAATTCACTCTTTTTTGGATTCACTCCTTCAAGAGTGAATATTTTCACTCAATTTTTTTAGAGAGTAATGCACTGTTCATAACAAGAACTGCTGCTAATGGGGAAAAAATGCTTAAAAAAAGGTCATACAAGGCATACTAAAGACACACGTGTTGTGAGACTTACATATTCCTATTAGGCAGGACGATTCGAGTTTAAAGTAAACACAATCGTTATTGTATCCTCCGAACAGAGTTTGGAGGATATCGATTTGGCCTCGTTGCACCGCCGCCGCGTCCGCTGCAGAGATTTTCTTGTGAGCTCTATACTGGCTGCAGTTCCTCTTAGATGATCTTCAAATTTGGCACGGAGGTGTATTATGGTGAAACAAAGACACCTGTTGTTTTTGGTGACGGCGCCCTCGCTTGTTATGTCTATACACATGAAAAGGTAAATAACAGGGTCTGCTTGTGTTGGCGACGCTGGCCTTGTTAATTGACCATTTTTTTTTTCTTTTCAAATTTGGTATGTAAATGTATCATTGTCAAATCTATACACCTATACCTATTGATAATGCTGCCCTCACTGTTCCACCTTTTATAGGGTCAAAGGTCACCCTGATCATATCATAATTTGCAAAAGTGCTTATCTATGCAATAACTTGATAGTTTCTCGACGGATTTTATTCAGACTTGTTATAGGAGGTGTATGGGTGATAATTCCACATGAAGGACACAACAGTTTGTGGTGACGGCGCCCTCAGTGTTCCGGCTTGGATGCCATGTCACATTTCTGGTGTGCGCTCTATCTGTCACATTTCCAATCCATTTTTTTTTTTTCAAAATTGGCAAAAAGGTACATTATACTAGTGAACTGAAGACGCCTTTTGTTTTTGGTGGTGGCGCCCTCGCTTGTTCCGTCTTTATACACGAAGCGGTAAATATTATGCTTCCCCCACTGTTCAATCTTTTACAGGGCCAAAGGTCACCCTGATAAGGACAGAATTTACAGTTTAGCCTAGAAAAAAAAAATCATCCAAATGGGATATGGGGGGGGGGGGGTTCGGGGGATACATTGTGCTCAATCAGGTCCCCCGGCCGAGTGCTCTAGTTCAAAATCTAAATTATTATGTTGACCTTTGTAACAATAAGTTATAATAGGCCCTATTGTAGGTCCTACCTAGAATGAACATTAGTTGAAATTAAAAGACTGAAAAGGACGCAGTCTTGATGAAACCATTCTTAGAAAGGATGTTGAACATTTTACTGAACCTCATTGAACCTTTGAATATTGAACTTTGTTAAACCTTAATTGGGGAATTTGGACAGTCCGCACTACAGTGGAATTTCTGCTCCAATCGGCGCGCATGCATAGCACACAAAGGACATTGCACTCTGTTACATACCGTGAGAGACAGAAATGTTGAACTTGCCTTTAAAACTTACTTCTAAGGCTTATCGTGAAATGTTCTTATTTTAATGGACATTGATCCTTGGGCTTATCTATTTTTTCGACCTTTATTGAGCTAAGGAGATCCTTATTTGTACAGATAACATGATAACAAAGAGCACAGTGCGTTTCAGCTTAACATATTTTTATGTATATGAAACACAGTATTTTCTGTAGCTCGTCAGAGAGAGAGGGAGAGAGAGAGAGAGAGAAAGAGAGCGAAAACAAGATGAACACGTTGACCATCATCGTTGCCGTAGCCGTCGTCGGGATCTCCGATGTACAAGGATACGGAACTGGGGCCCCAGTTACGGCATGTGTGGGCGACAAACTTGTGCATACGAACCGAACATCAGGTGAAAGAATACAACCCCTCCCTGCAGCTGAAAATCCGTTCCGATTTGTAGCAAGCGTCACGGAGTACATACCCGGGGAGGCGTTGACCAGTAAGTACCACAAAAGAGCGCGACCATTTTTAAAATTATGATCCCCCCCCCCCCCCCCAGCTTTTATACTTTTGCATTATGTTACACACTTTCAGAAATGAAATATGAATTGCGACAAAGCGTATTGTCTTATACGATACAAAATACTTCAAAGAGAAATGCGAAATTCCTAATTCATATAGGATATACCTTCTCCCTCCTTGCGGAACACAAAACAAATATGACGTAGCCCTACAGAGTCTTTTCAAAACGTGGTATTTAAACTCGTGTCGTTGATTGTTTATTATTCTTTCTCTGTGTCATGATTTAATGCATCCCAAAAGTACTATGAGATAGTCTCGCAATTGTAACGTTGTTCCACTCAAATTACAGTGATTATTATAACAGTCATAATATTATAACATATTATTACAATAATGACTTTTAACAGTCGTAACGCACTCATTGCCTGAATAATATATCATTCATCATTCTGTAGAGGACTGCTTCTTTCAAGTGTTTTATATCAAAACTGATATGTTTTAACCAAAAAAAGAAGTGTAATTCCTAATGGGAAGAAATTCGAATCCCCCTCAAACACTTGAAAATATTTATAGGGAATATAGACCTGAGGAAGCAGAATAAGTCAATATTCCTGTAAGAACATCAATATCCATAAACAGTAAATTGTAAACCTTTAGGTTAAAGTATGCATATATCATGAATATGATACACTTTAGAATGTATAGATATTGCATCTGCTCAATTAAATCTGTAGTGGTCTATAGCCTACTCATTCTATAGGTATATTCTTTTATACAAAATGGTATTTTAAGTACCGGGAAAAAAACGAATTCAGGAATGAGCCCCATCAATTTCTCAAGTATGGAAAGAATTTTTACATTTTCCCCTATTTTTATCTTTCATTTTGGTTATGTATATATAGACGTTGTGCCATTGAAAACGAATTGTAGTATTACGGTATATCATTTTTAGTTGATTTAATGTTACTATATAGCGTTCATGCAGCCATGTTTTAATGTGATATATATATATATATATATATATATATATAATTTGTGCGTGTGTGTGTGTTACTGTATCTGTGTTACACTCTGATACATCACATCAAATCCTCGGTTCTGTAAATATCATTTGCAAAATTTTACGTGTAGCGTATATTGCATGTTGTACACTGTTGTCCTTAGTTCATTGCAACTCTCTAAATTCCGTGGATTGAAAATCAATGTATAATAGATTGTAGTCAGGGACCAATCCAAAATTGGATTGAAAGTTTAAATCGAATAAAATTGAATTCTAAATCTATTAGATTGAAAACTTCAATCTAACGTTAGGATTGGTCCCTGACTACAATCTATTTAAATCTAAGTAATTTAGAGTGAACTAGCTGCATGGATCATTCTTAATTAAATTGGTGGCATTTGTCATACTTTTGACAAGACTTCCCCATCTCTTGCTTGGACCTGAATGTATAGTTTTCTAATGGTCCAAATTGCATTATTATCTTGATTTATACTGTCATCATTGGTACAGACATTGTATAATATATATAAATAAATGTATATATATATATATATATATATATATGTATATATTATATATATATATATTATATATATATATATTATATATATATATATATATTTATATATATATATATATAATATATAGAATAAAATATACAGTTAACAAAATTATTCATACCCCTGAGAAATTATTAGTTTTGATCAGATTTCTTACAAGTGAAGGATGGAGTGATGGTAATTGGGTATTAACTTTTTACTGTTATTTGTCCTCTATAAATTGACATTAATTCCAGTTTCACCTCATTTGCATAACAATAGAAATGTTGAGATATAACACCCAATCACTGTCACTCCATCCTTTACTTGTAAGAAATCTGCTCAAAACTAAAAATTTCCCAGGGGTATGAATAATTTTGTTGTTAACTTTGTATATTATGCAAAAGTTAGATTGTACTAATTATTGTATTTTTGTTTATGCAAATGTCATATTGTATTGTATATTTTGTCAGAAAAAAGATGAAATATATTTATGTAGTCTTAAAACTCTTAGTCTTTCTGCAGCGTGAGGTTTATTAATTTTGTTCTTTTAATCTGGAGTTGAGAAAATTTGCTGTATCCCCAAGTATTTTTTTTCTTTTCCTTGGTTTTCTATAATTTGGTCCTAAAACTTATCCGTGCTGCATATCTTGATCTTTACTGACTGCATATCTTGATCTTTACTGAGCTCTACACCAACAAGCTTGTTTTTTAAGTAGGTTCCATAGTATTTTTTATAGCATTTATACATTAGATTCAAACCTTCATTTTATATTGACCACCATAATTTTATTCTATAAAATTATCTTTGCATTATTTTGTTATTCTAGCTGCATAATCATGTAGGCCTTTCATTTCATTTTTCCATATTTGATGTATTTTTCATTTAGAATTATGATAATAGAATAAAATTGAAATGAAACGAAATTCAATGCATTTGATTTCCCTGATGCCTCATAAAGGTAGCATGGGATCAATAAATTGAATATCGGTACCTGAGTAAGACCTAGAAAGACCCATGATGCTAAGTTAGTGACAAACAAACAAACAAAAACAAACAAACAAGCAAATAACGTCCAAAGATTTTGAATTTTCAGTCATGAAAATGTTATGGATATAAATGGGATATAAAACAGTCATTATAATGTTTATTTATTTTTGTATTTGTACTTCGCAAAGGCATCTCCAAAGATGATGTAGTCAAATTTGGACTGATAGGCAGTTATTGGCCTACATTGACGTATTCCAAAGTAATTGTCATTGTTCTTGTCAGTTTCTATTGAAGGGACAGACGGCGCCCAGATCCACGGCTTTTTCCTACAGGCGCGTGGCGTGGACTCGAACATCTCGTATGGTAGTTTTACAAATCGTTTTCCCGCCAAGTCCAAGGTGCTTGCCTGCCAGACAGTCAATGACGCCGTCACCCACACGGATCCCACGGCCAAGGGTAGCAGGCTAGTGTTCACGTGGCAAGCTCCTCGGACAAACACGGGCAGTATCCGATTCATGTGAGTAGACTCCACTGACATACTTGTCTAAATTCACATGTTGATGTATATTAATATTGTATATCAATAATCAAATTCATACAGCACGCGATCCGCGAGTGATTTTCACCTACCTCTATCTCGTATTTCTTTTTATCATTAACGATCTATCATTTGCATTTGTCCTGCATAATATGTGCAATTCTCTCCCCTGTGCAATTCATATAACAGCTTACTCTTTGAATACATTTAAATCCAGTTACACACACACACACACACACATATATATATATATATATATATATATATATACACACACACACACAATCTCCTCAATGATTACACTCAAACTCATTAAAGTCAAGAGTATCATATTTCTTATCCTTATTTTGAGACATCCTGTAGTTTGTTATTATGTTGTCATTGTGTGTTTTGATTAAAATGTCGTCTTTGTCTTGTCCTGTTCTTACGTTTTGCCAGTACTTTCCATTGAACACATAAGATAATACAATTGAAATTGAGTGAATAATTTAAGTTAGCTGAAAATAGGGACATTTACTTTCGCCTGCTGCCTACCATAGCATAGGCTACCTGTTAACCTATATGTACGCTTATTGTCATTCTATTTTGCTTTTTTTTTCACTATTTAAAGGGGATGGCTAGTAACTGATTAGTGGGAATTAGTGGGAATGCTGGGGATGATTGTTCCAATCCTTGTGGGATTCATTTAAGAGTACATTATAAATCTGTTGATGTGTGAAAATCATTTGCTTCAGAATGGTCTCATATTCAAGTAATGTACAGTTAATAGTTAACGATCGCCCCGTCACTGTACAGGCATGCTGACCTGGAAACATTACTACTTGAATATGAGACCATTCTGAAGCAAATAATTCTCACACAACAATAGATATATAATGTGCTCTTGAATGAATCCCACAAAGATTGAAACAATCATCCCCCAGCATTCCCACTAATTCCCACTGATCAGTAACTGGCCATCCCCTTTAACTGATATGTTTGTAATCGTATTCTAATGTTGCTGTTTGTGTTTGTTTTTAATATATTCCTTGTTTCGGTGAAATAAAGAAACGTGAAATTAAGCATAAGTAAATGAATGGGTTGCAGTGTGCGCGCTTAGTGGATAATAAGTTGGAAAAGCATGTTTTTGTGTTTGTGTGTGTGTGTCACTGTGTGTGCGTGTGTGTGCGCGTGCGTGTGTGTATTTTGTGTGTACTCGCGGATGTGTTTCGTATGGAGTGGAGATGTTATGCTTTGTATAAAAATTCGTATACGCGTGTATTTGTTTACTTGAACATTCCAGTAAAATGATTTAAGTGTACACCGTGACAATTTAAAGCATATTGTTTTGGCATATTATGTGAATACCTGTACATGTGATTACCTGAATATTCAAGTAGAATGATTCACGTGCATTTCTTGACAGGGGATAAAGGGCCGTACGCATAAAAACAAGCAATTGCTTACGAGTAAAAGCTTTTGCTATAGCAAGCACAAGCAATTGCTTGCTGCCCGAAAGCAATTACTTTATAGAGACGAAGTATTTGCGTATAAAAACGTATGCATAAAAGGGACCTTTTGCTTGTTCTTGCTAGCAATTGCTTATGATTTCCCAAGCTCTGTAAAATGAGCTTGAGCTTTTGCTTAACTGGGACGTTCGCTTTTAAGTGTCATTATCATATTCATAAAAGAAAGACCAAACTTGTGCCGGAGTGGTATGAATCTACAAGAAATCCTCCAAAGTAGTGCAATAAACTTTTTCGTTTCAACAACGGGAATGTCCAGTATTATGGTTAGCACGCAAAATGTGATGAGAAACAGGTAGGATGTCTGACATCTGTGGAGAGCACGGAGACCTCTCTCCACAAGCTCATGTGGGATAGTATTTCAAATCATTTTTTTTCCTCTTTCTCTTTCACTTTTAACTGTGTAATGACAGCGGCATTACAAATATTCTGGGTGTTCATACCTTGAAATCATATATCTTGGAAGTGGGCTTAAAGTTATATCAAAATAACTTGTATAATTTCATGTTGTATTTTACATTTTACATTTGAGTTTGCATTATTATTTTTTTTTTCAAACAGATGAGTTACTACAAAGAAAATAAGCATTGATTTTAAACCATTGCATCTTATACACCTGTTTTAGTATCAAACAATCGCAGCAGTCGACGAGAAGTCCCGAAATCACGGCTCTTGGTAACAGCAGCCACGATAACAACTTTATTAAGCATTTAAGACAGTAAGGTTTATGTGTGCAGAACATCATTGCTGAGTCGAAGATTTTGTCTTTCCTATATCCCACAGAGGAAGTGTTGCACTGAATCACGACAAATTCTACACCGACATTGAGTCGGAAGTGATCGCAGAGGGCAGCAGTGCCGGTATGTGTTACAATCTTTGTTAGATAGTCTCCTTAACACAGTCTTCTGTTTTGACATTGAATACACATGAATAATATTTGGTGACACGACATTTGCTCCTGCAGCAATTGCTCCGGTCTCATTTTCTCCAAGGACTGAGGGTTGGGATAAGGTTTTAGGTTTAGTTCGATGTATGGACTATAGGGTTAGGGTTATATGTTTATGGGTATAATTTATATTTGGCTTAGCGTTCAGATATCTCATCGGAGCAGGAGTAAATGTCATGGAACCATAAAACTTTGAAGGTAAAGATTTGGGTCACCTATTAAAGGAAATAAAAACAAAAAAGCGCCCAAAGTACCCGTCGTTGACGTTCACGAATACACTCATGAGTGAATGGTTCACGGGTATGCGTATAATATTGACGTACATGACTGTCTTATCTTTATGATGCTGCGTCTTAATTAGTTTCCAAGAAAACTTCATGAATACATCATCACTACATTAACAGTGTGTATTTCATCATACTACATGTATTCCATTCTACCAATTTTCTTTTCATTTTTCTTCTTGCAAAGAACGTAACATATTAGAAAATTACAAATGATCTTGAGTATTCCTACACAATAATAGATGACTGTTGATACGATGAAAATAAGGGGCAATTAAATGAAAAGTAGGAATGTATACACAGTTTCAAAGGAAAATTGTTATCATCCATGCTCTAAGGGGAAATGAGAGGTCCACTAAAAAGCTTGTAAACTATGGACAACGCATTTGATAGATGCAAAACTATCAAAAGGAAATCCCCAAAGTTACTAAAAACAGGACAGACATAACAGGACATACAGGCCATCATGATTAATGTCCTGTGGAAATCTCAGTTTCGATACATTCCCTAAAGCTAATTATTACGTTAGGATGTAATTATGGTCCCTTAGTTTACATTATAGGGGTGAGCATATATAAGATCATGTGCAAATGAAGACTGAATGTGAAGAACTTGAGTACCAGAAGACAAAGCTGAAAGTATTAACTGCAAGTATCTGTCCCCTGATTGGTTTCCTGTTGTCCCGATCACTAAATGGCATCGATCTCGATCACTATCATCATAACTGTTGCACCATCACCACATTATTCATTTCATCATTAGTCATTTTACACTGTATTTCTATTTTTCTTGTCTTTATTAGGAACAGTCCAGATGAGCCTTGCGGTGATGACTATGGGTGTGGCAGCAGCGCTTTTCTCCCTGATAAGCCCAATGGAGTAGCTATATACCGAGTCAGCGTGAGCAGGACTACACCGGTTCCACTACCCGACGTGCAGTTGCCATGGCAACCATAGCATGTAAATCAATAATTTTGTAGGCCTTGGGAAAATAATGTCGGGGAAAGGAATATTAAGTAAACACATTATATATGCTTGAAAATGCAGGACATGCTCACTCTGAAGTTTGCATAATTTGTATCAATCCTTATACAAATCATTGCTACTGATATTGTTTCAGAATTGTATGAGTAATCTTTTTTTTTAACTATGGTATTGATAATGCAGTGTATTGTATTCTGTGATTAATAATTCTGTGAATGTTGCTTCATATAGTCACATTGTGTACTATATATAACAGCAAAAATCCAACTGGCGATAACTGACTAGCAATGAATGACCCACAACTTTACAAGCTTGTCTTTTACATAGGCCTTTCTTTCCTGTAACACTGATTTTGTTTAAACAATTTAATCTTTTTTTTTCAAATGTATACATGTTCCATATCTTGTATTACCTTGACTCTTTTTGTAATCATTTCATTGAGAAAACTGTGATACTGGAAACGGAATCTGAACTTTAAAATAATTGCACTTGTTATTCTTTGTGTCTTTGAAATTTGCATTGAATTTGTATTTGATAAAATGCGGAAATAGATCAAACCAAACCAAACTTGATTGAATTGGAATGTATGACAGCTGGGCAACAATGGAGCATGTATATACATGTAGTTCAGTACACATAGCACAAAATGTAATCTTGCGCAGACTAGTAATGGATCATATACTTTTTTTTTTGGTGGGAAGATTTCTGTTGAAATGAATTGACCATTTTATTTTGTTGACTGCATGTTGTCATCATTTAAACACACAAATCCTAATGCACTGTTCACAATGAGGACTGCTGCTAACGAAAGAGAAATCATCCCCCAACAAAAACATAAAGACTTACACTAGTTAACTTCAGATTACTGCAATGAATATTTCGATTGTACTGTGTTACTTTTAAAAAAAGTGACATTCATTGACCTGCACATCGATTTCTGGTTTCACACTGAATGACATGAATTTACTTTACGTGAATATTTTATGCTCTTTTCATATCATCATGTAATGGAAGCAAATTTATAGAATCTGGCTTACATAGTTTGTTACTTGAAAAGAAACTGCTTTGCAAAAAAAAAAAAAAAAATGCATTCTTCTATATAGTGATCTTGTGTAATTCGTTCAATTCACCATTTGGTCACTAAAATAAAGTTTCATGATTACCAAATCTTTTACGTTGTGACTTGAGGTGGAAATAACATACATTATTCGCCAGTTACTTTGTCATAACTCTTGGTCAATTGATACTTCTTGCACTTCTTTCTTTTTTCTCCTTTTATTTGATGATTACGATCTTTTTCTTGTTTCGATTAATACAGACTTACAATATTGGTATTGTCCATTTGCTATGACAAGTGCTACATGCTAATGAAGCTATACTTTGATCCGCAACTCATCCATTTTCTTGATTTACTGAGTCTGCATTATCTATACACGTACTACGTAAATTGAGCTTTAACAACAAATTTGTTTTGATAGCACCTCTTATGAAAATATGACAAACATGTACAGGCATGTCTAAGGTGTTGGGGTATTTATCTGTCTTAACACCCTATCTTTACACCCAAGCTTTATAAACACTGCAATGTTAGACATATTATGTTGGCCTACATCAGTATTAAACTAGAAACTTCACATTTGAAAATGCCGTGGATTTTGTTCAAAATTGCAAGCAACTCCAAATATGCTTACTCAATCTGTAAATATGATGAATGCTCCACAAAATACAATATAGTCTTTATCACGACAATAATCTGTTCCTTTACGAAAAATTCTTACACTCTGTACGGTAATTAGGCAAAGGGAATGGGCAGACTGTAGGTTTTCTCAAACTTACTGGTACAATTTGTATCTCCGTCATAGCACACGCGCACGCGCACACGCACACACACACACACACACATATATAATATATATATATATACATTTGTATTGCATTTTGCCACAACTCAAATAATATGAGACTAGTTGAAGAAAGCAAGGGCATCATTCAAACTTCATTCTTGATTAAAAAAAAAAAAAAGATGTTTATTTTTATTTATTTTTGGTCACACAATAGATATAACTAATGTAAGAAAGCACATCATTGACAGTGCAATGTTTATTTTTAAAAATGGCTTCTAAACTTTTAAGACACACACACATACACAAGAGTGCTCTTGATCAATCTACTCAACTTTGACATGGAAAGGAGAGTTCTGTTGCATATTTATTTCTCTCCAAATAATTATTGAAAATAGATCAACATAATCTGAAACACATGTAGCAATACAACTGTATTTTTGATTCAAAGAGTCCATTATCTTCAAAATACTACTTGCGTACCAGCAGAGAGTGAGTAAACAGATTATTCTGATGACAGAACATCTAAATACCGTCCTTCTTTTGGCACTGGCTGGAATCTTATAAGCAAATCACAAGATACGCATTTACCTTTAATCCATTTAGTTATGTTTATTGTTAGTCTTTCATAAGGTACAGTAACATTTTTTTTTTCACTTGAGCCCTCTCTGGTTCATATGTTATTCTTTGTTTCACTGTCAGAAGTTTCAAAAATCTCTTCATTGCTCAATTTGTGACCGATTCTTATAATTTAGCAGTACTATAGTGAGTACATGCTACAACACTGAATTTTCTTCTTTCCCTAGATTTTTCTTATTTATTCATCTATTCATTCAAATATTTATTTATTTAGTTATCATTATTGATATCATTATTATTATTTTTCTGATTTCAAGCGCTGTGATTTGGCCTCCAGATATGCCAAAGGACCTGGGTTCTACTCCCAAGTCTAACTGAGCAAAGTTGTGTGTAATCATACCGTCCTAGGCAAAACACTCTGTTCCTCGGACAGGACATAACATGGAGGTTCCACGTGTAAGAGCATGCAACAGATCTCGCTTCGTTCATTCATTGCAAGGGGCCACCTACTGCCCACACAAAACCTGTGCATAGTCTTCAAGCATGCAGTCTGCACTTTACAGAAGAAGTTAATGAGTCAAACCAATTCTTATGACAAATAATAGAAATAGGGTATGCAGCAAGATTCAAAGCAAATAAGAAAACAAACAAAAAGAACTTTTCAACAGAAATGGTATGAAAGTCTGTTTCTTCACTAATTAAATCAAAATTTAAAAAAAATGAAACAGTTATCACAGCACTATCAAAATACATGTATTCACTTTAAGGTTTTGACAGGCAGCATTAAGTTATCAAACTGTCATTTGTTTAAATGCAATGTATCACATTTTGTATATACTCCAGGTGAGTCATTGTATTTAGCTATTTTTGCACAGCTGTAATAATCGGGACTTTCTTAAAACACAGGTCACATCAAACTAATACAACTCATCCCCCCAAATATACTGTATATTTATACTAAAGCCGACAGTTATTTTTACTACACAGATCAGTCACATTAACGAGGTGACAGTGATAAAGAGTAAGCAGCAAGTTTTACATGGAAAACAGCCACCAAATGTACTACCATTTTATGTCTTGTACGTCTGGCTCCAAAAGCCAAACGAAGTAGAAAACATAAATATGTGACGTAGGAATTTGCACACTCAATTTCAACATTTTTGAGTTCATGACAATGTGCAAGCAGCATGAATTGTATTTATCATCTAGAGTTGAAATTTGAGTGGTATGCAAGCCCACAGAGATGCTACAAACAACACAAATTTGTTTACAGAAGCTGATGAAAGTCAAAACGCACTTTTCACTTCACAAATACAGTCTTAGTACTGATGAAGAGGAATGTATAAAGGCACGTGTATCAAAATAAGTCATACTTATCTAATTCATCGAATGTCTCTTGAAACTCATGCTGAGAAACGTGACCTTGTCATGAGTCAGTTTATCAATGGCTACCACCGTTCCACGCCACAAAGAATAAGGGATAAAAAGATTTGTGATAAAAATGATTACCACGATAAACTTTTACCATGCTGCTACATCAGGCAAGTTAAGCATGTCATGCAGCTAATATAATGAATAATACCATTCGAAAGAGGGGCAGACTAAAGAAATAAAGCCAAATTTCTATTTTTAAACATTGTTGCATCTATCAGAAATGACACCAATTCTAATACAGAAGATACATTGATCTCCTAGTATCATAATACTTGATCACTCACATGCATTATTCGGCAAAGATAACCAAGCTGAACTTTCATTTAAAAACCCCGCATCCATATCACTTGATTTCATCCATAGAAAACTTGTGCGATCTCAACAATCATGAAAGTTACAAATAGTCAATCAATCAATACATCTGTAAACATTAACACTTTCAGTTACCAAGCACGTCTAGAGATGGACAAAATGATCTACGATAAGAGAACCATTCCTTTGTCAAGCCGTTTCTCAAAAATGACAAAATTATTCAGTATCGAAGCCTACTGATGACCAATTTTGACATTACAACTTAACTCAATACTGACAAAGAGATGAACATTAAGTCCCTATTTTTCCTGGTAAAGATGTACTCTTTACATATACATCTGTATATATCACTGAATGTTAAACATTCACAGTTTCTCTTAATTATGTAACTCTGTCCCATTCTTGCAATGTAATCTCACTCTTGAAGGTTTTGTATTAGGAGAATACACATAAGATAAATCACATGTAATTTCTCAACATGATTTGGCCCAGTGTCATCTTTTAAGTGCTTTGCACTGGCACATTCATTACAAACATCATACACTATTATAGTTTGATGTCTACAAAGCTCAGAATCTTATAAACAGGTGCCAGTATGGCATATCAACAATGCTCTGCCATATTTTGGTACCAAAACATTTTGATGACATAATCAGAATTTACTTTAAACTCTTTTTTGAGTTTCAAATATAGATCAAATTCTATTTGAATTATTGCATATGTCCACATCAAGTGTATGTTTTATCAATACATGACCACTCATGAACAACACAAACACTGCCACAGTAATTAAGATGCACTCATGCTGAATATGGCACAATTATTTCAACTGGACGTATATTTGATTATTGGCAATGTCAATATTAGTTGGGAAGGCATCTTCCACAGACATTCACAGAATGAAAACACACACACACACACACACACACAAACAAACAAAACAAACTTGTCTTTTTTGTGCTCAAGAATGAATTGAATCAGGTATGCGGGGAAAAAAAATCAATTATTTCTATATTGATATTATAATTCATTGCAAAAAGAGAGTAAACATGTACGAGTGCTTATAAAGTAGAAACCACATAAAAAGATGAATCACATCAGGTCATCAATACCATTGTAAGTAATATAATCATACTCTTGAAAAAAAAATGTATAGGAGTGCTACACAGGGTTAAAATTGTCATAACTGATCTGGTTAATGTACAAATATCCTACAAGGTGTGGTACCTAGGCAACACGTTTTGATATGTGCAACAAATTGTAGTAGCAATAAGTCTCATATATTACTACAGATGTACCCTTCACTAGCCTTGATACTTAACAATTTTTTTTTCACCTGCTTGATAGAGATTCCAAGGAAATCAAGCTACTCTAGTATAACAAAAAAATTAAGCAAACTGATGGGTGTTAGCGTCACAGAGATTGGATGAATCAATAAAAGAGAATTATCGAATATAAAAATCTAAAATGTTACCTTAAAAAGTCACATTTTCAAAGTTAAATGATATGTGATGAAGTCTTCCATCAACTTGCACACAAACCCACTGCTAAATTTCATTATGTCATATAATAAATTATAAATGTAATACAAAGATAAATTGAATCAAATTCTATCAAATCAGATCACATGTTTTTGTAAGTGTATAAACGGTGAAATCTGAGAATTTTACATGCACACTTTCAACACATTTGATCAGTTGATTCACTTGTAATGCTTTGTCGTTTGAGTTGAAGCAACTAAAATACTTGTGCTGCCTTTGATTTGTATCATATATAAAAAGTAAGAAAAGGAATATATTGAGATGAACAGACAGACAGATATCTAATAGGATAGTACCTCTGCCACCATCGGTGCAGATCCAAGAAAATGGTCTGATGCAAACTATGGCGATCAAGTGAACTAAAATGCCACAAACACTCAAAATTGTGTTGTTTCTACCCAAACTAAAGCAGGACGAAGGTACGTAAGTCCACCCCAGCTTTATAGTTCACTTCGGCTGACTCGGGGGCCACGCTTCTTCTGCTTCTTTTCTTTCTTCTTGGGCTTACTGGGCATCTCAAACATCTGATATAGACGAATGAAACCAAGAAGGACACAAAAGAAAGAACAGAGATGTCATCCCATTCCAGTCTGATGACAGCATCATTGCAAACTATGACCTGATACAAAACTACCTCAGTTCATTTCTGCCAATAAATATATTCTCAAGTAGTAAAATATGTCTCCCTCTGACATTCATGCTAATTATTGGAAGAAAATTTTGTACGAAAACTGCCGATTCACAGTCGCTAATAAGAAATTGACTAAAGCAAGACGAGTGGATATACTGTAAAAGTGGTTTCCTTCGTGGTGGTTTTATTTTCGCGCTTTTCGTGCTTTGAGGTTGAACCGCGAATTTAACATCACGAGAAAATGTTTTGAACTCGCCGCTTGTTACAACGCTATTGCGCACATGCACACACAAAGATTCCGCGCATTGAGTGTATTGATGGTCAATACAAACACAGCGTACCGCTTAATAGGTACAAGCATGTCATAAAGTACTCGAGAGACGGGATTTCAGGTAAGCCTGCATTTAATTTTAATTTCTATTTAATAAATAAAAGAATAATTGGATAATAGTTTGGGTTTTCATGTGCAAAATAAAACAGTTTTTGCCGACTGTCAATTCACAGATTTTGCCAACTGCGAATTTAAACACACGTGAAAAAGTCGGCACCGATGGAAACCACAAAAGTATCTGTACGCGAAAGAAACCACTTTTACAGTAGGAGGTGGATGCTTCCACTGTTTGTAGTCTCGCCATATCAGACATTAAGCGTAACAGCACAGACAATAGCTGCATCCTCTGCCTAGATGATAGGCTTGGATATGAGAGGAATAAGAATACCTGGTATCCTTTGTATTGTATCATTGTAGTGCTGTATCCCTGTGGTGTCGTTATCACCTTGGACTGATGACTTTTCAGAAATCAGGGGTTTTAGTGTCATGACTATTGACCAAACATCTGGTTGTTGTATCTTTCTGAACAAACCTACGAAAGCAGTGAGTTAATGATCATGTCATCATCTCATTTGCATATGTAGTTGTGACCAATTTCACTGTTTCATGAAAGCATTTAATCATCCTGTACTGTCTTATATCAACACAAGTTCCATATTGATGACATTTCTACTGTTCTGTCTGATTTTCCTGTACTAAATAAAGTAATATTGAAACATTACATTTGATAACTCACCTGATCACTTAATTGGCTGTATGGGTTGACAAAGTTAGGATCTCTGGGGATGAAATTAAGTTCTTGCGATGCCTGTCAAAAAAGCAAAAAACACACAAAATATCTCAGTAGTACAAAATATGATCAATTTGAATAAATTACAGCCACACAAACGATATCTAAGGTATCACTATTCCAAATGGACATTATATATTTAAGATTGAAATTCAGTCATAAGATGATGAAACATGAAAGTTATACATAGTAGCATAATATGAGCTATTTCAACTAGTGGTTTTTAAGGTGAAATTAACCAGTGAGCAAATTAGCTACCATTTTTATGTATTGAGCACCTGAAATCTCTGTTTTGATTACAATGCTGAAAGCAGTGTTACTTTCTGAAACCATACTCTTAAATCTTGCCAGTTCTCCATTTCTTTTTTTTCCTTCTTTTTGTTTGTCTTGAGCATAATGCATTTCTGTCAAGTTTTTCCTTTCTCTTTATTTCTGCTGTACCATAAACTGTAATATA
The DNA here is from genome assembly GCF_040938485.1 of Diadema antillarum. Classification (NCBI taxonomy): domain Eukaryota; kingdom Metazoa; phylum Echinodermata; class Echinoidea; order Diadematoida; family Diadematidae; genus Diadema; species Diadema antillarum. The sequence continues at coordinate 376,467 of NW_027271035.1, read as the reverse complement.
GTATCTAGTAAGAAATTAAACTTTTTTTTCTTCCTGCTATAGACTTTGTAAGGTAGATATACACTTTGATCTTTAACTGGGATAATGGAAACTGGACAGCTGCACTTCAGGTGAAGGCTGTGCGTGAGACCAGACTAAAACTACAATCAAAGGAGATACACGTATTTACCAGATTTAAGAGAGCCTGGTGTGAGTCGTCATAGTAACCAGTGTCCTGAGCAAACAGGAAAGCCCACTGTAGGATGTCTGTCCACTCCTTGTTCTTTTTTAACAGAGCGTGTGTCACGTCAGGTAATCGCAAGGCAATGTCAGCAACGAATGCAACGTTTTCCAGGATTAATGAGATTGCTGTAAGAGAAAGAAATCAAAATAATCATAAATGTCTCCCTTGACCTGTCATGAAATGCAATGAAAGACAAATCAAATATTTTCCCTTACCCTACATCAAATACGAATGCAGAGAGGGAATCATTTCTAAAAAGAATTGCCCTCCATTGCCGAGAGTGCCAGCTTACAATTTGAATGTACAATTTTTATAAACTCTCTCAGAACAATCATCATAATTAATCAATACTTATAATTCCTTGATGAAACGTACAACTTTGAAGAAACAATTTCTAGAGACTTTTGTGTACCGATGGTAACCACGGACCATGTTGGTCCATGAATAGTGTATACAGACTAAAAATACAAAAAAGATGCTATTGCATTTCTTTCACATGTCACAATTAGTGTGAGTTCTTCATTGCTTTAATTTTAAACAGAGAAAAGTACCAGAGATGCCATCCTTGTAAAAACACACACACATACATACACACACACACAGAATGAAAACAGGAATAGTGAATCTTCTGCAGAGATTGTTGCTTTTCCAGTAGAGTTGGGAATTCTAGAAGACACACTTTACAAGAAATAATGCCTCCGACACCCTTCAAGCAGAGGCATAAAAAAAGAGGACACAATAGGCGTTTTCACATCAGCCCGATAAAAATCCAAGCTCGAAATATTTTCCGCGATTGCGAATTAGAGCACTATTTCATTTCTTATTCACATCAGCCCGAAGAGGGGGTAGCCCGAACAGTTAAAAATCTTAAAATAGCTAATTCGACAGCTGAGTATGTGCAAACAGCATCAGTAATGTGTGTGCCCTCAAAAAATTCCTCATGATTTGTGTGCAGTTTGCCTTGATCGATCAGGTCACACACGCTAGGCATGATGGGATTCATCACGCTAATTTCTCAAGTCGTTTTCACATTATCAAATAGCGCGCTACTATCCCGCTATTTCAGAAATTTCCCGAGTTGGAGTCGAGAAATTTTCTCAATCAGAGCGATACAATTAGCGCGCTAATTTGTGTTCACATTATCAAATAGCGCGCTATTTCGCTATCAGAAAAATTTCCCAAGTCAGAAAATAGTGCGCTATTTCAAAACATCGGGCTGATGTGAAAACGCCTAATGTGAGTTGACAAGCTTATAAAACAGACAATGCAGGCATAACTCACTGTCCTTTAGAGTCTGCTCCGTTGGAAAGGTGGAACTGGTCTGAAATTGCTCTTTATTCAGAAAAATTCTTGACTGAAGCAGCATCTGAATTTTAAGATAAAAACAAAAGACAAAGACAAAACATTAACTAGAAATGTCGCTAAGGCGACTGCTATGCCTCCGCCAAAATGCATGATTCTCCTAATAGGTCTATAGTACATGTGGACAATGTATAATTACATTTTCACAATATTGGCAAAATATTGAAATTACATGTTTGTCACAAATGTGTTGAATGTTCACCTTCCTTTACCTAGGTTTAATTAGATGAATAGGAGAGCATGTATTTGGGGATTCAAGGACTTTAACTTGACTTTGACCCATTCATAAGTGTATGAATACTGTAATTTTCAAGGTATGGAGAAAAAGTGTAATTTCTGTATTGAAAAGTACACTGTTACCATTTTCTTTTGGCCTGTGATTCTAAAATTCATCGGATAATCACTGTCAGGCAGAACATGCATAAATATGTAGTAAGTTTCCAGATAACTTGAGCCACTTCTGAGATATGGAGGAAAAAGTTAGTTCAGCACTTTCCCTTGATCTTTGACCTTTTGACCTTTGAGGCAAACCCCCACCCCCCCCCCCCCCAAAAAAAAAAAGAGAAAAAGAAAATTTCCAGATAATCTAGGTTATACATGCATACACCAAGTGTAAAAAAAAAAAAGATTGCTGGCATTACATAAATACATGTATGAGGGAAATAGTAAAAATTTGAAGTGTTGCACTTGACCTTTGACCCCTGACCTTTGACCCTATGAACCCTAAATTCTCTAGATAATAACTGCCAGTCAGTACATGTATATATACTATGTTCCATGAAGATACCTTGAACAATTTCCAAGGTACGGAGAAAAAAGCAAAGTTTTAATATTTTAACTTGACCTTTTGACCTTTGACCTTTGACCTCATGACCCAAAACTTTCACCAGAGAATCTTAATTGGGTAATACATGCATACACTAAGTTTCAAGAAAACATCTTCAGGCATTGCATAGATATGGAGGAAATAGTGAAATTTTATGTATTTGACCTTGACCTTTTGACCTTTGACCTTGACCATGTGCACCCAAAAGTTGATAGGCACAACTTCACCCCCTAATACACATACATGCCAAGTTTCATTGGGATACCTTAAAAGGTTTTGATAGTTACCCTGTCCACAAAATTTATTACGGACGGACGGAAGGACGGACGGACGGACGGATGGACGGACGGACGGACGGACGGACGGACGGACAACCCGAAAACATAATGCCTCCGGCACCACTTCGTGGCGGAGGCATAAAAACTGCCAATCATCAGCATTATGTCTTCCCTCACAATACACAAACTCATCAATCTAACTTCCAAAGATATTAAGTAACTGTCCATATCAACTATGCACACGTGCAGCTGGCATTTCAACAGCTCGGATATAAATTTATCATAAAGATTTCTTTCTACTTTGTTTTGTTTCTTATGACATTCCTGCATCTATTTAAGTGAAGTTGAATGTATAATACTACAGTGTATAGGACTTTTATTTCCAGACATGAAATAATGTTTATCCTAACTTTGACGACAGACAGTCTCACATCTGCATAGATCACTCGTCAAAATTGGTAAACTTTTTCATATCTGGGCTTTTGCAAAGCTTACTAATACTATTGGATGTTTCAACGATTATATTACCACATCTACACCAAATATGAAATCTTTGTTGATAGTATGCTTCTCATCTCATTTGTCTTTAAACCGTTTGTCTTCTTACATCCACAACTGTACATATCATGCTCTATCTAGACCATAGACATGACACGACATTCAGTGGAATGCGTTTTCAATACTACCCCCAAGTCAGTCCGGTTCGGCTCAGTTGGAGCTCACTTGTCCTGCTGTGGCATGAATTTGATCACACCAACCCGTCCTTTGCAGCTGCTCAATGTGACGCAGCTGTACAACTCAATCTTCCGCGTGGATCTCGTGTCTTAGAACCAAGATGTAATCCATTTCCCCTCCCTTCCTTTCACTTTCTACCTTTCCATACAGGAATGTCTTTTCCTTTGCTGTTTCCTCTCATGGTTTGTCCATGAGGAGTGGCAGCATTCGTATTACCATGCTCCTGTGCTGGACTTACGGTTACCCTGAAACAATTTTGTCTATAAAACCACTCATTCATTCTGCATCATCTACCTAGCTATAAAAACATAAATCTGAATGGAGAGTTTAAAAATTTAGCTGAATTTTCCTTTAGTCATACCACAGGAGCCACAGTGAAAATTATACTGATTTATCTTAATCTTCCTTTTTTAACATAAAATTTACATGCATTTTAAGTCCTCAAAAATAATGAGTTTCTAATGTTTTGATCAAAGAAATGTGCCGTCACTGTGGATATGAAGGCTACAACAATTTGTGATGTCACAGTCTAGTAGTGAAAAGTTAAAGATTTCAAGAAGGACCCACATATTATTTAACTTTTCTAGCATAATAAAAGAACACTTGACTTACCTCCTTCAGAGGGCAGGGGGGAATAATACTACCTTTGAAAGCTACATGTATGTCAATAGCAAGTCACATGGAAATGTGCTTTTCATTTAAAAAAAATCAGGCTTCCATTCATATGGGACAAAATATCATTTAGATAAAGGAAGGTTTCAACATATTACCCATCAAATCATATCCTCAGTTCTTGAACCTATTTTCCACTTATTTTCCCATAAACAATGAACTTATAAAAAACAACTTATTTTCCCATAAACAATGAACTTATACAAGCTGGTTTAAAATGTTGACTCAGCCCCCCCCCCCTCCCCCCTCCCCCCCCCCCCCAACACACACCTTTCACAGATTTATCAATACTTCACTCTTTCTTTAAATTTGATATTATTTTGATGGATACACCTTTGGTCATCATGCAGTGATAGGCATGGATAAAGCTCAAATATCATCTTAGCTCAGGCAAGATGTCCTGTTCAACATGTACCATGCTGGTTATAGTCTTGAAGCAAAGGTTACATTGACTTCTTCCCCTAATCTGTCAACTCATGGTATTTCAGCTTGGGTGTCACACAGAGTTCCTATTCATTTGTGGGAAAGCCTTCACCAATGCTTATAAATCCACTTCTTTTCATGATGTTACAAATCTGGTGAAGCATATTACACTCAGATTTGGTAAACTGTTGAAGATACAATTGTACCGCAACCCCACAGTTCCCTAATGGTAGCCAGTAATGGTCAACATGTAGTATCTTTGAACTTTGAATGCTTATTGAAACACCCTTTCAGCCAGCCATATTGTGGCACATGAGACATTGAACCAAATTGAATTGAATTGAATTGAATTGAATTGAATTGAATTGAATTGAATTGAATTGAATTGAATTGAACTGAATTGAACAGAACTGAAATGAACTGAATTGAATTGAATTGAATTGAATTGAATTGAATTGAATTGAATTGAATTGAATTGAATTGAATTGAATTGAACTGAATTGAATTGAATTGAACTGAATTGAATTGAATTGAATTGAATTGAATTGAATTGAACCTTGGGTATAATCTGTACTTGCCCTTGATGATGCAATCAACATTGAATTCATAGGAGTTTAATCTTCGATAACATTATTGGGGTCAACCGAGCAGTGGTAACCCTAAGCACTTTACAGATCTCACATGTTACATCATAGTAGACTGGTACTGTATTCCCAATGCTGTGTTTGTGCAATACATAATGTACATCAGCACATCACAGCAGGCTCACAGAGTTGGGATTCTTTTGATCAATGGTCGTGACAAAATCTCCTCGATCTCTGATAAATCAAAACTGACAAGAAAGTGCCATACATAAGTCATGTATCTGAACTGGGGACCACCTCACTTTTGGCTTAAAGAACCTTTAAACAATGTCATACCACATTGTGAGCTAAATCCAACTTACAATTACACACTATTTTTTCTATATATTTTTTTTTTTAGCATGAAAAATATTCAAAAACTAGATTTTTGTGGTCTATGTTTCATCCATTTTCCCAATATTTTTAGACTTGTTCTGCAAAATAATAAAAAAATACATTTTTTTTTCACTTAAATTTCCGGTTCCAATACTGCATGAAAAAAGTATATTTTCTTGGTATTTTAAAACTATATATTTTGACGCTATTTTAAAGCTATTTTTCTATATTTTTTAGCATGAAAAATAGTGAGAAACTATATTTTCATGGTCTATTTTTCGTCTATTTTCCCGCATATTTTTAGACTAGTTCATTTCGGGCAGGGATACCACAGCTTTGCTCAGAATTGAGTTACTCCAGTTTACATAAATAACATTATTCTTTAGTTCTATCACCTCAGATCTGAATGAAGCAGCACGACATAATATTTATGCATAACATGTTAATGATTTCAATACAAAAGCTCCTTCAGCTCTGAAATTCCCTCATACTGGACATGACGCAAAAGAATGCTCATCAGGCTGAGAGAAAGATGAAAGTGAGAGGAGATGAGTACACACCACCAGAGTGGCATTCATTAGAAAACGAAACAGACGCCACTTGATGTATCCATTGTGTTTTATGTCATGCCACAGTCTACCCACTATGAAGACATTGTAGATGCATTTTTATGTCCTTCCAGGATTTGGTAAGCCATTACATTCAATTTAATATTCAAATGGATTAAAACAAGTATTGATGGTTTGTGATGCAGATACATCATACAGGAATCTAAGACCTGATTCACGCACACAGCTAATTCTTCTGCAAATATGCAAATTTATGAAGATAAGGGTGATAATGCATGCCATCAGGTCAACTGTAAAGGGGGGGGGGGGTGTCCTGAAGAATGTGGTATCAAAGGTACGAGTCCTTATCAGTGAACTATTGTGAGGGATCTCAAACTGACATGGGCTGAGTGATTAATTAACTGAGCACTTGTACAAAAGACATAAGCTTCTACTCATGTTAGCCGTAAGTAATTAAATCTAACTTTGGGCACAGCATGATAGATCCTATCGCATCACTCACATTAAACTGACTGAGAGATGACCTCAAGGGGGAAAAAAGATGGAACAGAAATTGCACTATACTGCAATACTACTACCAATACCTTATATGTCAGAATTGACAAACATTTAGTACTACTTCAGAAGCAAACTGGCAAAAACTACATATCAAAGAATTGCAACTGAAAGCCTTCATGAATTAATACATTTAGTATTCTATCTTGGCGAGAAAAATCATATTTGCATTTAGCAATCTTTACTTAGATATTCAGGATTTTTGTGCCATTATTCTACTGATCACTCAATAGGATAGTTTCCATCAAATTTGCATCCCTAACTCCCTCTTCACCTGGCAAAGAAATGGCATAGTTTGTAGTCTCCCCCTTTTATTTTCTTTCATTGTACAAAGGCATTATCAGTTACTAATAATCTAATGTGCCTACATTCCATTACAAGCCATTAAGTAATATTCAATCCATCATCTTAAAAGCTACAATCTATTTTCCCCCTCTTTATGAGACCCCTACAATGTACTGTGGTGACATTCACATGAGCAACTGGTGAATGGCAGCTTCTGTGTCAAAAGACAATGATAGAACTTTGCCACCAAGGGTTTGTGTGCTGCATGCAGTTTGGTGATAAATTTTGCTGTGAATACAAGAGTGTGGCTGTCAGCACATAACAGTACCCGCAAACAAAACCTGTGACTGTACGAGTAGCATTGCAGTAGGGATTATGAATTATGAACAGGAGCAGCAATCCTCCCAATGGGAAAAGCGAACGTGGCATGAAATGAGTACAATCCACACACTGTGAGAGTCTCTCAATCTGCTTGATGACTAATCAAACTCTATATGGAATGAATGCAACCATCGTGAGCACACCACCATGACTGTCTTGTGCTGGAATACAGGCTACTGTAAAACCAGAAATGTCCATGTGCATTTTAATTTCGCTAATTTCACGAGAGCCAAGATCTGCAAAATTAAAATGCACAGGAACGTTCTTGTCTACAGTAATGCATTGAATGCCAGAGGCAACTCATGGAAATTTCATGCTGCGAAAAGGGCTGTTGGCTTCAATTCAAGAAAATTTCATGCCATGAAAACATCTTGCTTTACAGTAACACTTGTGAGGCCAGGGAATTTGCCTCATAATCTTGCTGTCTCAAAGAGCAGATTAATCATGTAAGTGTGAAAATCAAGGGGAAAGGTGAAAAGATGACAAATTTCCCTTCCATGAAAATGCATCTTCTACACATACACCATTTTCCCTCCCAGCATGGCCTGTCACATCAATGAAGTTTTGATGAATACTCACTGTTCACTTTTGGCAATTTCTTCATGCATGGTTTATGTACACCCGTAAACATTTTCACTCCAGGCTTGTGCAGCATGCAAACATCATAAATCTTTTGTCTGACCAAAAGGACTGTGAGAATGCTCATCAACATGTAAGTGAAAAAAAAAAGATCAGTCATTCATATTTCAGAGCGTTTCTAGTACTCCAAACAAAACCCAGCAGCACACAATCTGCACACTGTATCTTTCCATTTCAAAACAAAATACTGATATAGACTAAAATTTTCAGCTATGGAATTGTATGCAAATCCTTTTTTTTTTTTAATATCAAAACAATATAGGCCTACACCCTGTAATCATTTTAAATTCATATTTTGATATGTACAAATATCTTCAAATCTCTTTTTAGAAAGAAAATTGCAGCACACAATCTGCACACTGTATCTTTCCATTTCAAAACAAAATACTGATATAGACTAAAATTTTCAGCTATGGAATTGTATGTAAATCCTTTTTTTTAAAATATCAAAACAATATAGGCCTACACCCTGTAATCATTTTAAATTCATATTTTGATATGTACAAATATCTTCAAATCTCTTTTTAGAAAGAAAATTGCTTCTCTCAAAGATATTAGTAAGAAGTTGAAATTTTCACACACAAGACAATACTTTGAATGACCAATGGGTGATGGTTTGTCAATTGATGATGCTCAAGATTGACACAAGGGATTTGAACATTGCCATGTCTGGACAAACATGGTGCACCAAGCTTTTTCCATGCATTGTACAGTTTAGCAACTAAATTGATGAATGTGGTGAGCAAGCATTACCCACAGCTTTCTAGAAATATGACTTTCTGTTATCATTCTTTTCCCTGCTTGGAATGATGTTTTACATAATGTATGTATAATACACAGTCAACCACACTCGAGTCAAATTCAAAGGGACTGATGAAAACCCTGACATAAATTAATTTTGACTCACACATTAAGATTCCTACATATATCTATCCACTAGCAGAATTTTCACTGACATAAATTAATTTTGACTCACACATTAAGATTCCTACATATATCTATCCACTAGCAGAATTTTCACTAATTGTACCTACCTTTAAATACAGATGCACATTAGAATGCCACACTTCATTGTTTAATGGGGAAAAAATAATGAAATAGACAATTCAAAGAACATGTTCAGCATCACAAGATTGACTTCCTTTAGACTTTAAGAATGGAGTGGCTTTGGAATATGCACTCAAAGCTTTCTGTCTGTGTCAGTAGGTCTACATTATTCTCTCTGTCGGCGGCTGAAAGTAAATTTGTCATACGTAAAAAAGGCATTGGGAAGAATCTTATTCAATAAGGTCATTCTCACTTGCCAAAATCACATATAAACTTGGAAAATTTTACTCTTTCTTCACATTTGATTTGTTTGTAAACCAGAATGCCTCAAAATTTTACAAAATTTCTTCATCTATCTGACTGCATTTGTGCATCCTTTGCTTGCTTGAGATGCAAATTATAGACGTTATTGGGAAGTGCTGGTTGTTGTGTGAAGAAAACTTTCAAGATTTCTAGTGTCAAATTTACACCCTGTTAACAAAACTTGCAGAATTGAATAATTGCAAAGTTGCAGAAAATCTTAAGATTTGAACTTGAGCTTGTGTCCATATTTGAATAAAAAAATGATGCTGATCTTCTCAAAGTTTGAGACATTGTGGTGTTTGGATTTACCCATGAATGTCCCTTATTCATCTCAGCAAGATAAATATGACTTCATATGATGGAGAGGCACGATTTCTGCAATCACTGTTAACAGCACAGCACTAGATATCTACACGAACTGATCTAATGCTCATATTCCATCATTTCAGTGTTTGTGTTTGTACAGAGCATACATTGGTGACATCGCCACATCTTTGTGGAAAGAAAAACATCAATCACAACTTATTAAACACTCCTCACAGGGAGGCACTCAGCCAGTGGGGTGACGGGGGGGGGGGGGGATGCAGTATCAACTAGAAAGTTTCAGAGGATATTCAAACCTCTTGTAGTTCTCCCTTGGGTAGATTTCATCTTCGCAATGTAATGAGGATTGATAAATGGGCACGCACAGTCACTTCTTCACTCAAGTAATTTTCACTTGGGTACATATTTACATGGTACACATTTGTACGTTCAGCTGTAGTAATGGGGAAAGGGCCTGCTGTTGAGCGACCTGATATTTCAGTGAAGAGTCCTGTAATACCTGAAGTTGTTTGCTAAAAATGGGGAGGGGGCACGCAACTCTTGGGAAGTGGAGTTGTGTACCTGAGCAAACATGCTTGCTTTTACTGTCCACAGCCCCTGTGGGTTCTAATCACAAATTTTTGTTGACTATTAGGTCACTAAAAGGTTAGTGAAGCTAACAAAGATAATATGATGTACTGCATATCTCACAAACAATGGACTGACGGCAAGCTAGAATGTTACACATGTATGTTCAGTTACTGCATGTACTTGGCAAATGGTAATATTTGTCATGAAAACAAGTATGCTTTCTTTTCCTGCCAATGAAACCAGTTGCGACTGACAATCAGAGATGCAAAAGAATATCAGAAATATTCTTTAAATAAATTGTTGTGATACCATTCGAGGAAAATGTTGTCTAGATTTTTGGTTTAAAGGTGCATTCCACATCCCCTGGTAATATTTCACATCGGGAGTAACTGGTAAATCAATAGTTCTTTAAATACATTCGTATTCCTCATCCCAATCACTAAAACTTCTGAAACTCTGTGCCAAGTTATAATCAATTTATAGATGTTCAAATGCAAAATCCTTAAAAAGAAAACAAAAATGATCTTGACATCTCTTAGTAATACTTAAGGCATTATTTCAAAATGGCCAAGAAAGAGACTCCAAGATATCCCACACTTGAAACTGATCTATTTTTTTTGTTTTTTTGTTTTTTTGTTTGAGGACATTTTCTCTCTGGTTGTGAATATACCATGAAGTCTGATTCTCTGACAGAGGTTGTAGCTGTACAGGGAAATTGGCCCAGAAAACAATAAATAAAACAATGCAAAACAAAAACATTTCAGCAAGACAAAAATAACAAAACAAGCACACATTAGCCAGGCTTGAATGAATTCTGAACACACAGCAATGACCAACAATGTCACACACCTCTTCCATTTTCTCTAGTAGCATGGCGACCATTTTGAATTGTTTCTCATGCTCATATGACTCAAACAGACTCTGTAAGGCTGGCACATGCTGACGTCTCTTCTCCAGAAACAATCGACGATCTGCAGAGAACTGATGTCAAGGAATGTGGAACAAATCATTCATAAAATAATACTGATGAACTACTTGGTAATCTTATCTATGTGAGTATTCATCATCAAGAGAGTTCTTCAAACAGGGTTCATACGCTTCCACATTTTAAAAATTCCCTGACTTTCCATGACTTTCCAGAGCAGAAAATGTAAATTTCCATGACTATTTTACACAATGTACACATCTTATTCTAAAGTGTGTAAAAATACATCATCATAATACTAGGAAGCAAAACACAAAACAAGTGTGTATATTCGGTTATACACACTTATGCTTTGTTCTGAAGGAAGCACCTTAAAGGGGAATTTTCCCCAAACAACAACGTGGATTAGGTGAGTAGAAAACAATTTTAGAAACCCAACAGTAAAATGTTGAGCAAATTTGGATAACCTGTTAACAAGAATTATGCAAAAGTGTGTATGTTGCCCTCTTTGGACAGAACTATGCCAGAATATGTGATATCACAAGAGGACAACTCTCCTTTGAATTTGTACATAGAATTTCACAATTCTAGTTTTTTTCTTGGATATCGATAATGCAGTTGATCAAGTTCAATAATAAATGTACGCACAATTATCTAAGCCTTAACATCCTCAAGTATAGATATAAAGGAGAGGGAAGATGATTATTATTTACATTGAAATGATTGTGTTGTCAATATTCTGTGGTAAAATGCTTTAATTCAAATTCTATATCAAAATCAAAGCACTATCTCAATCCAAAAGTAATCATACATTCGTGTTATTAGACAGGGCGCCACACTAACTTCTATTTTTGGTGGCCCGATCCGGCCACCGAAATCATTGATTTCTATTTTTTAGTGGCCCGAAAGTAAAATCTGGTGGCCAAAAAAAAAACCAAGAAAAACACAAGAAAAACTAAATCGGTCCTACTAAACATAGAAAAATAAATATTAAGCATTACTGACGTGATACAGGTACCCATGTCTAAAATAAATGAATAGAGTTATCATAAAAGTTGATGCCTATTTACATGTAGGTGGTCAAAACTTACGTTTGAAATGATAAAGTGGGAGCATTTACAGACATTTGTAAACATCCGACACTTGTTTTGGCATTGTAAAGAGCCGAAAGTTACCGTTACTCATTTCTGATTGTGAAAGCAATCATTCAACATTTACTAGTATTTTAACACCTTACGGAGCCGAATGTTACCGTTAATCATTTTCAAAAGTAAAAGCAAACAACTGACATTCATTTTAGCATCTTACGGAGCTGAATGTTATCCTTATTCATTTCCGAACGTGAAAGCAAGCATCCGCTATTTATTCTAGCATCTAACTGAGCCGATTGATACCGTTAATCATTTCCAAATGTAAAAGCAACAATCTGTTATTTATTTTAGCATCGTACGGAGCAGGATATTACCGTTATTCAATTCCAAATTTAAAAGCAAACATCCGACATTTATTTTATTGTCGTACGGAGCCGAATGTTATTGCTGCCCACTTCCGAAAGTGAAATGAATCATCTGACAATTATTTCAGCATCGTACGGAGCCGAATGTTACTGTTTTTCATTTTTGAACGTCAAGGCAGACATCAGACATTTACTTTACCATCAAACGCAGATGAAAGTTACTGTTATTAATTTCGAAATATAATAGCAAATATCCGACATTTATTTTAGCATCGTATGAAGCAGAATATTACTGCTATTCACTTCCGAACGTAAAGCAATCATCTGACAGTTATTTTAGCATCTTCCGGAGCCGAATGTTATTGCTATTTACTTTTGAAAGTAAAAGCAAACATCCGACATTTATTTAATCATCGTAGGGAGTTGAATATTATTGTTATTCATTTCCGAACGTCAAAGGGATCATTCGACATTTACTTTAGCATCTTCCGGAGCTGAATTCTATTGCTATTTACTTTCGAACGTAAAAGCAAACATCCGACATTTATTCAATCATCGTACGGAGTTGAATATTATTGTTATTCATTTCCGAACGTCAAAGGGATCATTCGACATTTATTTTAGCATCTTCCGGAACTGAATGTTATTGCTATTTACTTTCGAACATGAAAGCGAACATCCGGCATTTATTTTACCATCGTACGGAGTTGAATATTATTTTAATTCATTTCCGAACGTCAAAGCAAATATCCGACATTTATTTCAGCATCTTCCGGAGCTGAATGTTATTGCTATTTACATTCGAACATTATAAAAGCAAACATCAGACATAATCATTGTACGGAGTTGAATATTATTGTTATTCGTTTCCGAACGTCACAGGGATCATTCGACATTTACTTTAGCATCTTCCGGAGCTGAATGTTATTGCTATTTACTTTCGAACGTAAAAGCAAACATCCGGCATTTATTCTATCATCGTACGGAGTTGAATATTATTAGTATTCATTTCCGAACGTCAAAGCAAACATTCGACATTTATTTCAGCATCTTCCGGAGCCGAATGTTATCCTTATCCATTTCCGAACGCAAAATCAAATATCTGACATTAATTTTAGCTCCCCATACGGAGCTGAATATTACCGTTATTCATTTCCAAAAGTATAAGCAGACATCCGACGTTTATTTAAGTATCATACGGAGTTGAATATTACCGTTATTAATTTCCAAAATTAAAAGCAAACAACTGACATTCATTTTAGCATCTTACGGAGCTGAATGTTATCCTTATTCATTTCCGAACGTGAAAGCAAGCATCCGCTATTCATTCTAGCATCTAACTGAGCCGATTGATACCGTTAATCATTTCCAAATGTAAAAGCAACAATCTATTATTTATTTTAGCATCGTACGGAGCAGAATATTACCGTTATTCATTTCCAAATTTGAAAGCAAACATCTAACATTTATTTTATTATCGTACGGAGCCGAATGTTATTGCTGTCCACTTCCGAAAGTGAAATGAATCATCTGACAATTATTTCAGCATCGTACGGAGCCGAATGTTACTGTTTTTCATTTTTGAACGTCAAGGCAGACATCAGACAATTACTTTACCATCAAACGCAGCTGAATATTACTGTTATTAATTTCGAAATATAATAGTAAATATCCGACATTTATTTTAGCATCGTATGAAGCAGAATATTACTGCTATTCACTTCCGAACGAAAAAGCAATCATCTGACAGTTATTTTAGCATCTTCCGGAGCCGAATGTTATTGCTATTTACTTTTGAAAGTAAAAGCAAACATCCAACATTTATTTAATCATCGTACGGAGTTGAATATTATTGTTATTCATTTCCGAACGTCACAGGGATCATTCGACATTTACTTTAGCATCTTCCGGAGCTGAATGTTATTGCTATTTACTTTCGAACGTAAAAGCAAACATCCGGCATTTATTCTATCATCGTACGGAGTTGAATATTATTAGTATTCATTTCCGAACGTCAAAGCAAACATTCGACATTTATTTCAGCATCTTCCGGAGCCGAATGATATCCGTATTCATTTCCGAACGCAAAATCAAATATCTGACATTAATTTTAGCTCCCTACGGAGCTGAATATTTCCGTTATTCATTTCCAAAAGTATAAGCAGACATCTGACGTTTATTTAAGTATCATACCGAGTCGAATATTACCGTTATTCATTTCCAAAATTAAAAGCAAACATCTGACATTTATTTTAGCATCTTACGGAGCCGATTGTTACCGCTGTCCATTTCCAAAAGTAAAGGCAATCCTCCAACTTTTTTTTTTTTTTTTTGGTGGCCCGATGTGCGTTTTTTGTGGCCACGGGCTACCGGGCCACCGTTAGGGTGGGATTTCACGGAGCACGCGAACGATTTGCGAACGACGCGAATGACAAAATCCAACATTCGGAAAAGTTTTTCTCCGAATGCGTTCCGACAATGAAGCCGAAAACTATTCTTGCGCAATTTGTGCGAAGTTTCCACGACGTTTGTGCGAATGTCGTGTGTATCATTGCTTAAGTACAGCATGTTACGTTCACGAAGAACACGCGACGGAAATGCGAACAACGAAAATTTTTCAATAATCATGGGAGGAAATGTACCCAAGGAGAGGTGGAAGCTGTCTTGAGTTGATTTTTTTTTCTTTCCTCTATTTCTCCTTTCTTTTTCTCTCATTTTTCTATCCTGTGCTTGCCTACATTTTTTTTCCCCCTAGGACCTATCTCCACTACAAGTAGTAAAGCATTTGATTTTTTTTTTAGCAATTCCTCCAACACATAATCTCTATAATTTAAAGGAAATTTTGCATACTTTAGATTAATATTAAGTGTATTCTGCGATTTTTTTTTTGTATATCAAACATTTCTTTCTCTTTGCTAGTCTTTAATTTCTTTTGTTACTGTAGTTGTTAATAATTGTTTGATGTTTAGATGTATGCTACGACTTTTATTTGTAGAAAACGTATAGGTAATATATCCCCCAAACGTAGGCTAAACGTTCGCGAGAATATCTCAAAAGGTATGCGAACAGTTTGCGATTACGTCGTAAAATGATCGGAAAAACTTCGCAGATTTCGCGTAACATACGCGAGACATTCTCCAAAGTTTCGGAGTCTGTTTGGGGTTTCACGAACATTTTGCGAACATCGCGCGTGTCTTGCGAAGATATTGCGCATATGACGAGGCTTTAAAGACACTTTCGAGAACAATTCACGAGCAAATCACGACCAAGTGTGTGGAAAAGGTTCGCCAAAAATTTCAAACTTTTTTGAAATTCTCGCCGAAGTAAAAACGACATTCGCGAACAATTGACGACGCTTCCGAACCCTCACGTTCGTTTGGCGATCTTTTGCAGACTAAAATACGAATGCTGGATTTTGCCATTCGCGTCCTTCGCAAATCGTTCGCGTGCTCCGTGAAATCCCACCCTTAGTGTCGAGCCCTGTATTAGATGACTGACGCTTCGATCATGCACGCAATTTAAAATAATGCCAATCACATCATCAGCAGCGCTCATGTCACGTATGTACATATGTGTACACAAAGGCACCACGGCACCTTACATCACTGCCAGTCGATAGTCATACACACAAGTACACGTGCACATGCCCATGAAAGACGCAATTAGACACCAATGTGCGTGGAGTTTGTTACGAAAACGGTCTTAATACGAGAAACCACAAATTTGACAAACTATTCTTCCTTTGTTGATAAGAGAAATCAAATATCATTTTAACAAATATCTTGAAAAAATGATTTTCCCTGACTTTCCAGAAGAAATAGATGGATTCCCTGACTTTCCCTGACTTTTTGCTTCTGGAAAATGTATTTTGAAATTCCCTGACTTTCCAGAAATTCCATGACGCGTACGAGCCCTGTTCAAAGAAAGGACATAATGGTGCACTCCCACTATAACAAACACAATTAAAACAAATTTGTCACAATGAAGTAAAAATTCAGCTCTCCAAATTATACATCTTTATGATATCTTATTTGCTTAGGAATGATGAAATTTGTACCAAAAGAAAACTGCCAGTTCTGAGGAATTTATTATGATGGGTATTGCCTGTACAATACAATGGCACCGTGGGTAATGGGAATCACAGACTACAGTTGTACATGGTCAAGTGCAAGAATAACTTAGAAATCAAAATCAACACACTTGCTCCAAGCCATATAATTTCACATTATGATTTCTGAGGCACACTTCATTTGGGAGTTTGAAATTATTGGAGCTGTTATGACAGCAATTAATGGCAGCAGCCTAAAGTCAGCCCGTAGGGTTTAACACTGTACAATTCTTGCAACTTACAATCATATTCATATGGATACCTCTACTATATTAAGAGACCCTCGACATGATTTCATTTCTCATAATCACATTTTCTATTAAATTTATGGGGGGAGGGTGTCAATGATTCATAATACTGTAAAAGTGGATATTTTCGCCGACTAATTTTTCGCGCTTGGCCGGGTAAGAAGAGTTTTGCGTGTTTTCAATTCCGCGGAATCAAGACATCACGCACAGGAACATACACTATGGCAAGCAAAAATATTCGCATGCTTTTATTTTCGCGCTAGTTGCGCGAAATGTGCGAAAATTTCAACACTGCAAAAATTTCTACTTTTACAGTATAATTTTTGTTGACAGCTCATACAAATAAGGCTATATGCTGTAACCACAGTTTCATCAGGTTTTCAGAATCATATCATCTGCTTTCAAGGCTTTGTATTAAAAACTACAAAAGTTATAGATCTAAATGCACATGATTTGAAGAAATGGTGAATTACATTGTATAGACTAATTATTACATCTTAACCAACTGAAATCAAAGAAAATCACTTACAGTGTGTATCTTGTAAAAAAAAAAGATACAAAGACACAAAAATAAAAATGCATAAACTGGTTTGGCAAAAAAAGAATTGAAGTAATTTGCAAAATGTGCATGTAATATGCGAACTTGCAAATGATTATTACATCACATCACATCTGATACGGAAGTAGAGGACTGGTCCTGTAGTATTCCGGTCTCAACATAATATAATCATCTTCAACTTTGTTGCTTTATGTGCGTTGAGGAGCAGAGGTTTTACATTTTCCCCCCCTCCAATGTCTGTCTAATAAATCTTTGAAATTATTAATCGAGGAAGCTTCAACAACACTAGCAGGCAATCTGTTCCAGTCGGCAACTACTCTCTGGCTGAAAAATGTACTTCGCAGTTCTAATCTTGAACGTTTGGTGAAGAGCTTGTATCTATGACCTCTTGTTGATGAGTGGACATATTATTTATTACATAAATATTAAATGAACAGTTTAACTAACTCTTATTGCGCACACATTGCACTGGTTCTCTGTTTTTAGCTTTTATTCTAGATGCAGATCAAGAATTGGCGCTGCAATAACAAAACTTCATTTGATTTGGTACCAGTACATTCAGTACATTTAAATAAGTATACATAATGTAATGTTCTATCACTAAATACAATGTATCTGTAGTCATGCGTAAGCATTTCGGTGAAAATTATGATAATTCAATGAATCATAGATAGTCAATTCATGTTACTTAGCAAAATAAGTGTACGTAATTTCAGCATATCCCTTTAAACAGCAGAGACCTTTCTATCTCTTTAAATCTGTACACTGGCTCATTGACATTGCATTCCACTGCAAGCAAGGAAGCTTGCAATTAATTGCAGGATTTACCATTCGATTAAGGGAGTTGCAATTAGATCTAATTGCAACTTTTTTTGCAACACCCCATCATTGGCATTAGATTTTCTTGGGTGGATTGCTCAAAACTGCAACTGTGTGGGGCACTTGTGGCCAAGTAAATAGGCATACGCCTCCCGAGTCCTGGATTGCCTTTTCTTCTTCTTCTTCTTCTTCACCGTTGACTAGACTAGATCTAGATCTAGACAGTTTCTTGATTGAACCTGTCTATTTCAAATGTGTTTTTATTGATGTCAGCTTAACCTGAGGTGAGTGTTCAATATACTGTTCATATGATATGATGCAGCTAAACGTAAACTTAGCTAAGCTACTCAACGTGAAGGATACATTCGGCAAGTTCCGGATCGTCCTCGTTGACAGCCCCATCCTTGGCCTTACGTCCAGCGGACTGCTTCCCCGCTCCTGCCAGCTGGACGACCGTACTCGCCCACAAACTGGCGCTCACAAAGACAAGGAAATTTGGGAGCTTCATGGTCTTTTACACTTCGAACTTATGCAGCGCTAGGCTTTCAGCAAAACAGTCTGTGATGCTACTTCCGAAACATGTAACTGAAACTCAAAGAAACAAAATGCAAAATCATCTACGGCTAGACTAATTTACATGTATTTTCTCCTCACTAAACGACGTTGTTACAGCAGACTCCGTCTGTAATCCGGCAAGGCGTCACTCGTGTATCAATGTCCAATGAATGGGACTCGGCGCTGTTTCCACGGCATACGTACAATGTAATCACCTTTCAGTCCGCGTGGCTCATTTCAAATCACTGCCTCCTCTGTGACAAGTCCACTAAGTGACTAATGGCTACCGCTTGATTATTTTTTGGAGAAAATTTATCCAAAGATCGATTAACAGGGTAAATACAATTAGAAACGTGTCCACACTATATACAGGCCTAGAAGTACCGTACGCAAACGTGTACCAGCACCGCGTTATTGTACGGGGAGCTTGCTCAGTTCTGATGCATGCTGTATACTACAATCAAGGCACGGCTGGGTTAGAGCAGCTGGGGGCGGGCAACTCCACTGCAAATACAGTATGAAAGACCATCGCACAAGAAGCCACGTTGGGTGCTGTCTAGCCTCAGGTCAAGAACCTACGTACTGTATACAGTATTTTACAACCCAAAAGAATGAACTGAATATAAAGCCGGTTTGAAGTTAGCTCACGAGTTTATGGGTGCAAATCATGAAGTAACCTTTCTGTTTTTCTCAGTTGGTTGGGCGCTTCGTGTGTTCTCAAAGTGGCAAAATGCATTAGCTTGCCTGATGTAACAATTTATGAAATTCATCAATCATATTCAAACAAAGAGTGAGCTTGCATAGACCCTGAATGGTCCACAATCTAACACTTGGAGAAGCAACCATTTCTTTATTTTGCATCGAATGAATTAACAAACTTTTCCTATTGATATTACCAAATACACTATGTACCAGGCTTGCTGTCAGGTGGATGTGCTGAGACGGAACATGCATAAGGATTATGTGAATAATAATCACATCACAATATTTTCTGTGCACGTCAAATTTCATTGAATCATCTCAACAAATTACAAACCAACTCCAACATGACTGTCGAGAGACTATCCTCGACCACCCCCCTCAAAAAAATAAAAAAATAAAAATAAATGAATATTCTGCATCCCCATTACTGGTACATACACAGGGGGGATCCAGGAATTCCGTAAAGAGGGGGTGCCTTTACAAAATTAAAACGGGCGCACGAACCCCCATTTCTTTTATTTCTTCTGTTTTTGCAAAAGATAAAGGGGGAGGTGTGCCACTGCATACATGCATGATGTAATCTTCACTACTGCATGCCAACATGATCTGCTAGTTGACAAGTTGTCAGGGATCTTATCGACTTTAAGGAGGGGTCCGCCTCCCTTATCTAATGAAGTATAATTCCAAACAGTTGTCACCATATAATTAGATCTATTTAATTACGTATGTATTCATTGGGATGGACGATGAATCCATTTCAAAGAAATCTCTTTTAGAAACTCTTGGATATTTGCTTAGGATTGTGGAGAGCACTGTGAACTCATGTCTTGAAGATTTTAAGACAATGATATGATACAATATTCAACACACCTCAAACAATATATTTCTTTGCAGTTAAATCTCTTTATTATACAAAAACATATTGGTAATTTGAAAATAACACTACATTCAGTTAACATTGAGATGCAAATGGATCAAATAAAACCCATGACAGATTATGAGAAAATACACGTACAGCTTGTATGGACTCCCATGTCATACTGTAATACTGTACAAGAAATATAAATGCTATGGCATGAAATTTTAGCAAATTGCCACTGGCATTCACTGCATTTGCAGCAGTAGTGCATTGTGCAGACAGGAACTTTCATGAATCTTGGCACCTTGCGAAATGCGAGAAGGTTTCATGCAGACGGAAACTTCTGATTTTTAATTCACCTACATACAAGGCAAGCAGCTACAATTATATGAGTTCAAGACCAGTTAAAACCTAAAATTCTGTAGGTTTCAATCATGGATGTCACGACTACTGCAGTCAACCTCGCCTAATCTGTTTGGACTGAAGAAATAGCTTCAACTTAGAGAACATTCGACTTATGAGAAAATTTGACTGTGAGGGATTAAAATCAACAGAATATAAAGAGAAGAGGACTTGAAAAGGTGTTCGACTTAGGCAATTTACGTTGTATTCAACTCATGTGAGGTGACTTAAGCAAGGTTGATTGTACTTTGTAATACTCAGTAGAATTTTTATAGTAGCTGTGTAATATAAATGTCCTTTTGTTATCATTATCAGTATCATATAATTTTGATATCAGTCCTTCATATTGCAACTACATGTACATGTATGCAATGTACATGTATAAGTGCAGTGGAAAGCAGTAAACATTATCTGCAGTATTGCCCACAAAGTTATCATTTTTTTCACTGCCTTCGTTTTCATCATCTTACAATCCTGCCGTTACCATTTGCAAAGTCTGATGAAGTAGACTCGCATCATTCTGAAGTTATTGCACAGACAAAGAACTTCAAGAATTGAGCCTTGACCTGCATCACATTCTGCACAGAAATTTTTACTGGAGAATTCTCCTCACAAACCACAACCATGTGCTACCTTTGATGATAAACATACATATATATTTCTTTTTTTTTCTTATTATTATTCTATGAACAGAATATCTCTATGATTTGACCTCAATCTTGGTACCCTTATTTTTTCCTAATATCCCTGAATCCAATCAATTAATTACAATGTTATACTGCATACGCCATAAATTTAGCGAGTCTAATTTTTCGCTAATCAGGACTTCCCAACGATTTTGCGAGTGGTTAAATTTGCGATCGTGGAGTACTGTACTGAACGGAGAAATGTATACATGTGCATCACATTCATATCGGGATCAGAGTCATTATTTTTTGCGTGTCTTTAATTTCGCGAATAGCACCTGACGCACGAAATTCGCGAAAATAAAAACCTCACTAAATAATCTGCATATACAGTAACTAATTTGATGAAGAAATACCTCTTTAAGGTAAGATTACGGTAGGGCCTACAGTTTGTAATGTGAACAAAAAATATAGATTTCTGCACTCCATTCATTTCAATGTATTATGGTGTAATGCATTATTTAGAACTAAAGTTGTTTCATGTATGAGTAGTATACACAAAAGAAAGAACAAATGATTTCCAACAAAAATGCACAATGATTTGTGATATTTGGAAATAAAATGCAAAAATGTAATCTCTGGATGTCTGGAGTAAAATACCCCGTTTGCGGCAGGCTTTGTACAGGGTGCCTATTTGCGGCAGGGGCCATTTCATTCATTGGTGAAAAGGCCCAATCAGATGTAACTTGCTTCCAATAACACTTGCAAGTAACTCCTGCTTGTGTTCTTACGTGGGACTAAGCACACATGAAGTTCATTAGCTGTTTTATTATTGAGTGAAAGAGCTCCTGCCAGAAATAGGCACCCTGCTGCAAACTAGGTTGATTACTCTACATTAACTTGCATTTCACATACAAAATTTAATGTGAGTTTGCCAAAATATTTCTTCAATAACAAAACTTGAGGAAAGTCCACATCTTCTCTATGAAACAAGATGTCTTATATGATAGTTTGTAAGACTTTCCAGTAGGTATGTTCCTGTCCTCCCCCCCCCCCCCCCCCCCCCTTTACTCCCTGCACCGCAATGGTACCTGGTACCTTGGTTCACAGTGCTGGTATAAATACAGTAAATAGTTATGGCAATAATAATCACATTTTCTGTGGCAAACAACAGCAGAAGCACAGAAAATAAGAAATCTAATATGGAGGACACAAGCTAAATTTACACATTTTGTCCATTTCTCTAATAATCATGGATGTCATGAAATGATTCTAAATTATCTCTCTAAATCCTATATAGATAGCTGTCTTTGACAGTGTAATCTTGGCACTGCATAGTGAATCTCAGACACAGTATCCCAGGGCTTGGCTTCTTTATTATGTTACATGCTGAGTGCAACCACAGCTCAGTGCACATCCAAGAACAACATTTTTTCAGGTTGCTTCAGTCCTTGAATTCTGCACCCTGTATCCATGTACATGGAGTCTCATGTTGTACAGCAGCAGCACAACATTGACAGGCACCATATGAAGAGGGTGAAAGATCAGTCCTGAATTTTCAGGATGTTCTTCTTTTCGAGGTCCTCCATTTCTTTGACCAGCGATGCAACATTGTATCTCAGCTCATGGAACTTTGAGACTGGCAACTGCAGAGGGACAAGAGCATGTTCGTACACAACTGACTCTCAACTTTGTTTAAAAGAAATGAACTAGAGGCAAAGTGTCCTCAAACATATACATCAATTTATTGACAACAAAAAGATGTGTACAACAATTGGTGAAATACTGAACAAAACTGAACATTCTGTTCAAATGTTACAAATTTTAAAGTATACCATTTAATACCATAAGCCGCCTCCTATGGATGTCTGAAGAGTACAATGACATCACGAATTATACAAAGAATATTATGTACATGTGACTTTGCATAAAAAGTCCAGACTCACTATACTGAGATATGTTAAGGGAAATATTATTCCCATTGCCTTCTGGAGGAGATAGGTTAAGTGCTCTTTCGAGCTGGAAAAATGTTCACATTATGAATCCTATTGATTTCATTACTTTCTGATTTATGTTCACTCTTATGGCATTTAAAAAGTTTTGTTTGTTTGACTTCACTCTATCATGAAAATCAACTTAAACATGGCATGGTTTTTCATCTTCACTATTTTCTGTTCATAAGTAACAAATTTCCTACAAAATAGCTATGCCCTTCTCTTTATGTCACATTTTGTCAGGTTAAAAACTTTAAACTATTAACCTTACTACCCTGAACAAAGAAGAGCTGCTATGTACAACAAATGCTTCTTACCTCGAATGTGTGTTTGCTGCCATCACTAAGACTCATTTCTGCCATGATGGTGGGTTCTAGTGATCTGCTCAGAGCACTGCAAGGATATCAAAGACAATATTCATCATTGGCTAATGAGTCACATTACCTTGTGATATGACTATATGCTTTATTTTGGTACATTCTTTGTTTCATCTCATTTTTCCCCCTTTGTCTATGAGCATGGTTGCCACCTATTCACAAATTCTTCCAGAGGTTGGTATCATCCATCTGTTTCCTGAAAAAAAAATTGCGAAAAAGGCCACTTCCTGCAATTTTCATCCTGATTTTGGTGAGACATGAAGAAGAAGTAAAAAATTTCAATGGTACGAGTATTGACTCTCTGATACAATGGTCCTCTATGTTATGCCCTACTAAAAGTACAGTGTGATATGCCTCCACACAAATGGGGATGGTATCATTTCATTTTCATTTCATTTCAATTTATTTTCATATTACTCACATATATCACAATAAAGTATATAAATACAAAAATTATACAAAACATGATTTAGATGAGACTTCATCAGAATGTACAGAAGTTTGATTTGGTATAAACATGAGGTCTGTATGCATGCGAATTAAACTGTGGTCATAATGCGAAAAAAATATGATGGGGCCTGTGTAAAAGCATTAGCTTGTACAGCCGCAGGTCCCGTGAGTAATCAGATTAGGGGAAGTTTAAAGTACGGATGTTTTTTAAGACCAACTATATCTGGGGAAACCGATTAAAACAAACAAAACAAAAAATCCAATTGAATATATGTCACTAAATAAAAATACAAAAAACAGAAAGGTCACATGTTGCAGCAGTGAACAACAACTGCAGAGATTCAAAGGGTGTGTTGCAGAGTATAGAAAATGGCGTAACTGTATGTCATAAATACATAAGTAGAAGGTGGAATAATGAGATTTGTAGTGAATGTAAACAATACCGAAAGCAATGTTAGCTCAGGTGGCCCTACTGGGTCTTGAACCCTTGAACTTGTGATTGTAAGAGAGCATTGCTACCAACTGAGCCAGCTTGCTGCCCTACCCTGGGCTTACTGGGATATAGTCTGGATACAGGTACATTTGAAGGATAGTGGAAAGACATGCTTTACATTTTCAGCTTGGCAACTAAGAAAGATATTTACAGGGGTGGATCCAGGAATTCTGTAAAGGGGGGGGGGGGGGGGGGGGGCATGACTAATATTTCTGGTGGCACTTCCGGGTTTCATTTCATGTTTTTTCTTTTTATTTCTTTTGTTTTTCACGAAAAATAAAGGGGGGCGTGCGCCAGTTGCGCCCCCCTCTGGATCCGCCACTGTATTTAGACTAGTCTGCAGGACAAATTTTAATAGCCAATCCCTTATTTGTAATTAGTATATGTAACAAACCTTTGCTATGCATTCCCAATACTCTATGTACACTCAGCAAAAAAAGAAAGTAAACACCTTTTTGAGGTCATATTTTTCATAGAAGATCTTTATGAAAATCAATGTATTATATACCATATTAAAGGTAATTTAATTGGCTATTAAGCTAATAGGTTAATTAAAAACAAAACTTTACGTATGAGTGAGCACATTCGTTTTTGTCCTCTAAGGCACAAAATTAAAAATTGCAAAAATTGACATGTTCTCTTACATTTGCAAATGCCCTTCACGATAACATTGACAACAAAAGACCAATTTAACACAATGAGAGACATGAATGAAATAGGAAAAATAAGTTTTTGTTCTCTTTATCTCTTTATAACCTCTAAGAAAAACAAAGTGGGAAACTAAAGGGGAAAATAAGAATTTTCTGTCAAGTCAAACTTCAAATGACATAGGGAATGATAAGCATAAAGATGATTAAATGAGCAGAATTTCTTTATCTATTTCTTTTAATCTAGTGATATAAGAATCCATGTGGCAATTTCAAGGACCAAACATTGTTTACAATTTCCTAATTTGAAAAAAAAGCTCAAATTTCTACCAATTTTGTTGATTTTTACATCTTCTCTTATTTCATTTGAATTTAGATTTGACATAAGATGCTTTATTTTCCTCCAATATTTTTAGAATTCATTGAGCTTTTGGGCTTTAAAGACATCATAGGATTCATAGATTTATTTTGCAACTTAATTCATGTTTCTTTTTGTGTGAAATTTGTTGTTTGTTCTTATTGTTTTATGGAAGAGCACATACGCATGAATGACAACTTGTTCAGTCTTGCAATTTTTACTTTTATGCCCTGGAAGAGAAAAACAAGGGTGTTCACTCATGCGTAAAGTTTCCCTTTTTGTTGACCTGCCAGGTTGATAGCCAATTAAATTACCTTCAATATAGTATATAATACATTAGCTTTCAGCCAAATATTCTATGAGAAATCTAAACTTGAAAAAGCGTTTACTTTCTTTTTTTGCTGAGTGTATTATTAGTATTATACCACTGGATATGCCATTAATATGTTTCAGGTAAGTTTAAGAAGCCCCTTTAATAGGATGCTTATTTGTCAGGTAGATCACCTTGTGGAGATAGCAACATCCACCCGCCATCTGAAGTTATCAAGTCTGGGGAAGCGGGAATGTCCCTTGCTCAGTGCATCCTCTACAGCTGTCCTCCTAAAGATAAAAAACAGCAACAGACTTTGTGAGTGGCTGACTGACTGAATGTGATTGATTTCAAGCAGTCTCACATGGCTCAATATCAATCTATGGATGTACAATGTGCCTGAACACACTTCCGTTTTGATGAATCCTCATTGACAGGTCCTATTCTGCGCTATACATGTTTTACATTTATCAAGAACAATAATAATGATATGAAAGATAAGACTGATAACGATGACAATGGCGGTCATAATAATGATTAGATTGATAATAGTGATAATTAAGATGATAGCAATAATAATGATCATGATACCAATTTTTGCCAAACCCATAATTATGATAATCATCATCGTTATCATCACCACCATCACCACAAGTCTAAATACCAAGAGTAACAGAAATAGAAACAGAATTAAATGACATCTTCTAAACAATGAATATCACACTTACTTTGGTCCATAAACTGCACTTGCTAAATCTGCTACAAAGTCCTGAGGGATCCTGGGGACAAAGTGAATATAAGTAAATAAGTACTTACAAAAAATTGTAAGTACATACTTGACCTCCACAGGCACTTGGATTCTTATTCATATTCCTTGTATATGTGAGAACTTTTATATTTATGAAACATAAATGTGGCACATGGTTAAATTTGAACATGACACCAAGTTAGGACTACAAAATTGTGGCTAACCAGTGAATTGCTGATGAATATAACAATAGGTATGGCCTAATCTTTAATCTCAATCAGTATGGTATATGGGAGGGGGGGGGGATCCATACACTTATGCCACATGTCTATAAAAGATTTTTTTTTTCCCTACTTGTTTTAGTGTTACATGATTCAGAGCCCCGTTACATTTCTGTTAGTTTGTGTTATGTCAGACTTTCGTATCAAAGGATTGACAGTTGACAAAATTTTCTTTCAACAACATCATGGTCCTTGGTCTTGTAACTTGGTTATCATTTCAACAAAGACACATTTTTCATGTGCAAGCATAGAACATCATGTCACTCATACTAGGTATTGCCCAAACAGAAAATATATCAATTTTCTCTAAATTAATCATGGTACACTTTGTACCTTCATAAATCACACTCTTATCTACAAGAAATTTCATTAATTAGTGTTAGTAACACCTGAACAATTCATGACAAAATATGTTCAAGGAGAAACAAACAAACAAAAAATCTCTTGCGGCAAAATTAATCACTTGCAGTACTCACTTGAGTTCTGTTAAATCAGCTTTGAAAACCTGCAGTCAACATGGAAGAAAAGAAAAATCTGAATTATCCTTCACTGTTTGGTGAATGATAGCAGTCTGTAAATACTCTTCACCCTCTTTACATTTTTTTACATCAATCATTACTAATGGCAGCTGAACTAATTTCCAGTGGTGCCTCAAATCTATTGCACCAGTATCAAGAATTTTAAGAAGACTTTACTAAATTTGATAATATCCATTCTAATTTTCTGTCAAATACCACAAGGCAACTGAACAGCAGAATATAGTGACGTTGAGTGACATAATTTACAGCATTTCATGAAACAAAAATTGTTGTTTGGCATCTTGAGGTGATTCAATTTACAAAATTTCAATATAGATATGAAAATTCAATCATCTAACATCATCATCATCATCACCACCATGATTTTTTATCTTTATCTTTTTAATTCTAAATATAAGATCTGGCCTGAAGCTGAATATATTTTTCACCAAGTGATTTAAACTTTTATATTTTGGAATTTTGATAGAACAGTTGACTTCATATCCAAAGATTACTGGGTCATCCACTGTTCATCAGTTTCTATCATAGTACAGGAAACCTGCCAAATTGCTTGATCAACCTGACTAACCAAACTTGCACAATGAGTCACAATGCTTCACTTTTTGCTTTCTTCAGGCCATTATTCTCATATTTTTTTCACATTTGTCTTGTAACCATCTTTTCTCTAAACTATACCAAAATCCACAACACTTTTCTTTCCTTAATCATCCTCATTATCTCAACAAAAAGATCCTTCCTGCCCAATACCCAGTTACTATCAACATGAGTTTGCTTATCTACCAAATCTTTTTATTGCTTATTACAAGTTAATACCACTTACCTCTTTCTTCAGAGATGTCTGGGGCTGTCTGTATGCAGCTCGTAGGAGTGACAGAACGCCCGAAAAGACAACAGCAAGAGACTCACAAGACTGACCACACTCATTGGACAAATTTGGGAAGAAGTCCTCTCCAACTGCAACACCCTCAAAGGACGACACAGCAGCTATGTGCATCAAGAGTGAGAGATATGATTGAAAGTGTAGACTCTGTACAGTATTTTACCTGTTAAAGATGTATTGGAGTAACCGCTTTAGGTGCATTTCACAGAGTGAAACCATGAATCAAAGTATCATGATATAACTAAATGTAGCAAAAAAAAACAAACAAACTGTTGAAAACTGCTTATCCAATAGTGGCGAGCCCTGAGCTTATGCTCAGGCCCCTTTTGACTCCATTTGATATAACTAATATTCACTATGATGCTTTATACAGAGCATTATATTTGTAACTTATGTCTGACCATTAGAGAGGCAATTTAGATGAGAACTGCAGTATCGACTGTCGCAAAGTAACAACTGTACACACAAATTTGTTATTACAAACTTGGAGAAAAAAGTCTACCATCTCAAAATCAATGCAAACTCATATTAGAGCAGCACAGTGGAACCTTGTCACGTTAACATGTTCTACTCATAATATCTGAACCAGTAGAGGGCTGTCACATATCAACATTTCATGGTGATGCATAAGGGTAATGCAAAAAGAATTGTTTGGGATTTTAGAACTCACCTCAACTAAAGTCTCTTGAAGGAGATTTGGCAACATAAGATACTATGAACTTCCTTAAAATCTAAACCATCAATTGTAAAATGAAAAACATGGGTTCTTGAATTATTTTCCAAAGCAAAAAGATGTCTCAGAACTCCCGTTTATTGATCAAGATATTTCTTACATGATGGGTTTGTTGCCAATGTTGGGGTAGTGCAGTGCCTAGACAGAAAGATCCGTCTGTCCGGAGGACTCTTTTATATTTTGCCATTAACGCTGTCCTCCGTAGGGGATCCGTGAAGCCAGACGTAGTCTCCGCGGAACATTCCCCGACGGACAGATACAGACCGATCTTTCGGTCAATGCAGTGCCAGGCATTGTGGCATTAACATAGGGGCAAGTCCAAGATAACGCGCACGTTACGTATGGGACATTCAGAGACTTTTATGACCTGAAAAATAGTGTTAATGGCCTTTGATCAAATTGAACTTTTTCATGGTGATTGATATCTAGGAGAAGTATAATCATGTAAAAAATGGAGAAAAATGACCTTCACAATTATATTTTAGAAGAGAAAATATGCGCCGTTACGTATGGGACCAGAAAAATTTTGTTTTTTTGAACATTTTTTTCAACCTGAAAACTCTCTGAAAGTATTTTATTCTACAACTTGTAACTCACTGTGATGAAAGCCACAACACTCAAGATTACGAGAGGTAAGTTTCATGTCATGAGGCAAAAAGCTCTAATTACAGGTTCTAATTAAAGACAGACATGACGTGTTACGTATGGGACAGTTACGTATGGGACACTTTGTCCCCCATTCGTTTAGTGTGGGGAGAACCATGTTTATGGGTATTTTGCATAATTATTGAAGTAAAATCAGTTGAAACTACTCAAATACTGATCCAGATTGTCAAGGAAACAATATTCCCCAAATATTTACCATCATAATTACATTCAATCATATTTTTATATTTTTTTGACCAACCTGAGTATGCATGCCCTTTGTCCCCCATTCATTTAGTGTGTGGAGAACCATGTTTATGGGTATTTTGCAAAATAATTTTGCAAAATACCAATAAACAAATTTTTGCATAATTATTGAGGTAGAATCAGTTGAAATTACTCAAACACTGATCCAGATTGTCAAGGGAACAATATTCCCCAAATATTTACAATCATAATCTTTAATCATATTCTCTATTTTTATGACCAATTTTTAGTAATGACTATCCTACTACTCAATAATTATGCCAAAAAAAAAGTATGTATGCCCTGTATTTTTATCAGGATAGTCGCTACTAAAAATTGAATAGTAAAGTGTTTACTTCCATTGATGAAGGACAGTTTGCCATTCAGTTTCAATAAAAAACAACTTGACACAAGAAATATCAATCTTGATAAAGATGCAATACCTGCTGCGTGGAACCCCAGTAATCGTGTAGATGATGTCTGTCTAGCAGTCAGGTCATTGATTTGAGTCACATCTCAGTATGTATACCCATGATTTTTGTCGTGGCTACTATTGAAAACTGAATACGGACAATTTGTTTATCACTTGCAATTAAAAAAAAAAATGATACAAAAAACACTAATTTGAAGTAACATCTTCATAATCATCACATACATGTGTTATACAATGCAGCTACAACGTAGCTAGAGCTCTACATTGAGTGGTGAACATTACCCAATATACTAGTAGCTGAACTGCAATTTTTCAATCTGCTTGCGTATAACATTCGGTTTCAGTACCCTTTAAATCAGAGGTCTCTACTTAAAGGGACTGTATAGTTCTGGTTCAGATGGGAATTCTGATTTCAACTTTTACAAGATACATGTAATTAGCACTTCTTTTAAATACCATACAATTCTAAGAGGAATTCAAAGTTAACATGACAAAAATCTGTTTTGAAATGGCTGAGATATCCAGAAACGTGGTGTCCTAACAAAAGTTGGGTCACATTTATTATTAGGACCACTTCATTTTACTTTGTATTTGTTTGTTTTTTGATATCTCAGCCATTTCAAATTGGATCTCCATCAAATAAACTTTGAATTCCTCTACTCTGAGATTTGTATGCTCTTGAATAATTCATATAATTGGTTTCCAATCATCTTGTAAAATGTTGAAAACTGAATCCCCATTTCTACAAAAACTATACCACCCCTTTAATGCTGATTTTCACACATGTATTTTGCCATCTCTCCCTCCCCCTTTCTAAAAATTGTTCAGTCAAGTACATGTATTGTTTCAAGTGTCTATAACTAAAAAGTAGCTGCAAAGTTGGGATGCTTTTTTCAGGATGATTGACCATTTGTGTACTGAGAGATCCTCCCAGCTAGCTACATGCATTCACATGCAATATGTATGAGGATGTCCCATACGTAACGCATTTGTCCCATACGTAACATTATTTAATTCCCTCATAAAAAATATTTCTTTTATTATTTTTTCTTCTTTCTATGGTATTTAACTTCTCTAAACAATAAATTAGAACTTTCCCGAAGGGCATTCAAATAACCTTAGAAATTTCAGAGAAAACCTAAAAAAATGACCTCAATTTGTTACGTATGGGACATCTCATGATAGGACACGAGCTAATTTGCATAATCATTCGCATAATCCCTAAATTTTCATACCAAGTTAAACTACTTGATGAACTTCTTAAATGTCCACATATTAATCAAATATCGATTGCTTTCCTTTGAATAAATATGAATTTTATAAATGTCCCATACGTAACGCTGTATTTCACATTTATGCAAATGAAGCCCTTGAAATTTGCATAAATTTACATATCATTTTTTCCTCCATGGAAATCAAAACTTCAACTCATAAGCTTCAAAATGATACCAAACATGTCAATATTGAGCAAAGATGAAATTTTGCCTTCTGAGGGGACCTTATCTTGGACATGCCCATAGATAGATGTTGCGTTGCACTGTAATAATGTATCATACCATTATGGATTGTTGACACTGTGCCTATATTCCAATTTCATCGACATGTTTATACCGTTAAAGGACAAGTTCACCTTCATAAACATAAGGATTGAGAAAATGCAACAATATTAGTAGAACACATCAGTGAAAGTTTGAGGAAAATTGGACAATCGATGCAAAAGTTATGAATTTTTTAAATTTTTGTTTTGGAACCGCTGGATGAGGAGACTACTACAGCTTGTGAGTCATATGCGTACAACAGTATAAAGAAAATGTTAAAGAAAATTCAACGTATTTTCACTTTTTTCACATAATAAAAGAGCACTTGACTTGCCTCTTTCTAAAGGCAGGGGGAATAATATTACCCATAACATGTGTCGGTAACGAGTCAGGGGAATGTGTACTTTTTTCAAAAGATGGAATTTTGTGAAATTCTCTTTATATTTTCCTTATATTGTTGTACGCATGTGACATCTTAGTTATTCATACACTGCAGTAGTCTTCTCATCCAGCGGGTACTGCACAAAAACTTCAAAAATTCATAACTTTTGAACGGATTGTCTGATTTTCCTCAAACTTTCAATGATGTGTTCTACTAATATTGCTACATTCTCTCAATCCTTATGTTTATGAAGGTGAACTTGTCCTTTAAGCATAAGGCATTTACACTATCAGACTAGAGTGTTCTAACTGGGGTGGTATTCTGAGGTCGTAATTAAGTCTGTAATTAACTTCGTGATTAAGTCGTGAAGTTAATAGGCCCTTAATCATGGGCAAAATCGGTATTCTGAGGACGTAATTAAGGTATGATTAAGTCCCCTGTAATTATCTTAGGTCCCTCCCATCTAATTGTTATTCCATCCAATCAGACGCGTTGTTAGAAGCCAAAATGATGATTACACGCGCAAATATGCCCTCAATGCGCGCTCCTCCACGCCCCCTGTAATTACAACCCAAGAGCTCCGTGCACATACTCCGGTATTTGATTACAACCCCTCACTTACGCACGCGAAGATCTCAACCTCTTTGCTCACATAAAATGACAAAATTCCTCGAAGATCGGCTATATTTCTTTTTTTCTCTGAATTCTACGGATACCATGATAACAAGATTCAACCGTTCCTCGGTTACCGAAGACGGTAAGCATCGTTGTGGCAGAGAAAACACGATGTAATGCATGATATCGGAGTAGTTAATGACACTCTTTGGTATCATTAAGTTTTCCATTAACTTTCATACTTAATTACACCCTCAGAATACCGATTCGTAATTAACTCTGTCAGAGGTGCACGCGCATTGATACGCGCAAACGCGTAGGTCCTTCCCGCCAAAACGCTTGTTGCTATGGTAGTTAATATACCCCCTACTTAATCATGCTCTCAGAATACCAATTCGGTAATTAAGTGCTAATCAGACACTTAATAAGCTCTCAGAATACGGCCCCAGGTCTGTCTTCCGCAATTCCGTCGACAGAGCAAAATAAAACCAACCACACAAATTATGACACAGGTGGGACTAAGCGCATATGGCGATGAACGTAGGCGACTATGTATGACCGTGATTACCTTTTAATAGTTCTCGAAACGTTGACTTATCTGTACTTTTCAATAATTTCACCATGGACTTGATTTCGTGCGGTACTTTAGCTCCGACAAAGAGAGTTCTATCACCACTTAAGCCGCCCGCAGTTCCAGCACGGAGCGCCATCGTAGCATCACAGGGCCAGGGCAGGGATGTATCGTGGGATTGAAAGGGGTGGTGGTGGTGATCACAGGATTCTGTCTGTGTGTGTGTACGTGTGAGTGATATAGATACGAGTGTGTGCAAATGGTGGTGGTGGTGGTGGCATGGTGGGGGGGGGGGGGGGGGGGGGGGGGGATGGCGTGCCGGGGGTGGGGTGCGCAGTGCTGATAGTAGGTCACTGCACTCTACTACCAGTACTACACCTGTCAGATGCAGCTTATTCTATGAACATCTACATTGTATTGTGGATGAAACGGGGAGATAGGGGTGTCTCTCGCCCATGTAATGAGCACAGAGACGGTACGTACCGTAAGGAAAGTTGGTGGGTCAGCTTATCAGGTGGAAGAAAAAAAAAAAACAATTCCTGTTTAAAGGACAAGTTCACTTTCATAGACATGTGGGTTGAGTGAATGCAGCAATTTTAGTAGAGCACATCATTGACAGTTTGAGGAAAATCGGACAATCTGTTCAAAAGTTATGAATTTTTGAAGTTTCTGCTCACCCAAGGCTGGTTGAGAAGACTACTATAGCTTGTGATGTCACATGAGTACAAGGATATAAAGAAAGAATAAAGAAAATTCAACATATTCTCACTTTTCTCGCATAACAAAAGAACACTTGACTTCTTTCTTTCAGAAGGCAGGGGGAATAATATTACCCTTAACATATGTCAGTAATAAGTGGAGAAAATGTGCACTTAATTCAAAAAGTAAAGTTTTGTGAAATTCTCTTTTTATTTTCTTTATATGGTTGTACGCATATGACATCATACACTATAGTAGTCTTCTCATCCAGCAGTGACTACCCAGATACTTTAAAAATTCATAACTTTTGAACGGATTGTCCGATTTCCCCCAAACTTTCACTGATGTGTTCTACTAATATTGCTACATTCACTCAATCCACATGTATATGAAGGTGGACTTGTCCTTTAAATGACAATTTTGGTCTGCATGTCTCTTGAGGACAGAACTAAGTACTTGTATAATTGCAGAGTAAATTTGCATCAGTCTTAATCTGAAAGTTATGTAGACTAATGGCGCACAAGGGTTTGTTTGTGTGTGTGTGTGTGTGTGTGCGTGTGTGATTTTTTTTTTAATGGGCATCTCTCTGAACACACAACGAAAGATGCAATTGTTCTTTACAGCAGTTTCCATATACTAGAGTACCTCTAGTGCACACTAGATTTGTTTGCTTGACATGATATATTATACTCTGTACGATCATACTTCAGGGCAGAATTTAAATATTGTAGTAGTTGTCATTCTGAAACACATTAATCTTGCTGTTTATATAGTTTTCCTTTTGTTGATAAAAACAGCTGCTCCTAAGTACTTGTTCTAGAAGATACACACGAACATGCACCCACACACACACGCACGCACACACCAACAAACATGCCCATTGAAAAATGATCACTTCCATTTGAAAACTCTGGCTTCCAAGTTTAAAGAGTAATCTACCCCATAGGAAAGATAGAAAGAGACTGAGAGAAGGGGGGGTGAGGAAGGGAGAGAGAGAATCAGTGGGTGCAGAAATAAAGTAAAAAAGTATAAAGAAGTAAAGTTTGAGGAAAATTGGACACAGACTTACTTTTTCAAGTTTTGGGTAAAATAAAAATAAAGAAGTAAAAGAAGTAAAGTTTGAGGAAAATTGGACACAGACTAACTTTTTCAAGTTTTGGGTAAATCTATTACGGGATAAGAAGGCTATAGCGTTTTATATCACAAGTGGTATAAAGAAAATATAAGGAAAATTTCACATTCTAATTGTTCTAGCATAATGAAAGAGAAGTTGAAGTAACTCCTTCAGAAGGCAGGGGGAATGATATTACCTGTAATGTGATTGAGTCTGTAAATTTAAGTTAATGGAATGTGTACTTCATTTGAAAAAATGAAAGTTTGCGGGCAAGGTATTACAGGCCAACAGTGTAAGAGAGTGCTGTGCTGATTGGGGCTGCTCTCATCCCATTCTGTGAAATTAACTTTTTACAGCTATCTCTCAGTGTCTACTGGATACAGGACCCAATTTCACTCTCGATAGAAATAGAGGGGAGCGATAGAGGGAAATATAGAGGGAAAGAGGGGAGATAGATAGATAAATATACATAGACAGATATGTAATAATAGAGACAGATAGATAGATATATAGATATATAAATAGATGGATGGATGGATAGTCAGAGAGACAGATAGACAGATAGAAAGATACAGATAGACAGCTGGACAGACAGGATATAAATATATGTTTATATATAATGAATGCATTGTTATAGGATGGTGCAACTGAAAACTGTTTCCTCTCAGGCTAATCACAACACATGCAACAGCTTGACTGTGGAGAGTATGTCATTCAAAAAGTCTGTGCTCAGCATTGTTTTGTATGTCAAAGTAGTGTCTTGATTAATTCCTGGGTTGCACAGAGTTGATCCCCACTAGCCAAGGATCCATTACAGCAAATAGTTTGATATGTAGAGCACAGAATATTCTTTCTGTAGATAGACAATTTAAATTTGTTGAGGATTCCCTTTGTAAAGTTGTTCGTGTAAATTATACAATTATTACTGTACTCTTTGTTAACACAATTCGATTTGCACTGCAAGAATTAAAAATAATGGACAGGGCAAGTGTGTGTCATTATCATACTCAAATTCAACAGCACCATGAGTGAGAATGTCAGGCATTTACAGAATTTATTTTAGGTTATTTTTTTCCCCAAGGCATTTTCTACACAATATATTATATCACATCTTAGCAGATTGTAATGCAAATGTACATGGACATTGAGCAACATCTTAGAATCACTGTAATGTACGCAACTGGCACAACGTCAGCTGGAGGCAGATTGTATGATTAATGGTGATTAGAAGACAGTTTCTCTGGAACAATACCTTTGGCATCTTAAATGGGCACAAAATCATAATCATACACGTACAGTATGTCCAAAAAAAAAAAATTAATCGCGTTTTTGCATTGATAACTTCCAACATGATTAAACTGTCTAAATGCTACTTCAGGGACTTAAAATATAACAGCTCAGCTCTATTTTGCAGAAAACCCCTTTCGATTTGGTTAAGTGGTTGCAGAGAAATGTGGATCGTTGTACAGCATGTCATCAGTCTGATTCTTCCAAATTTAGCACTTGGATGCTCTTGGAATTGAATATTGATGCGTGAACGCAATGGACAGAACTTGGAAGGAAGGGATTCCTGACATGCTCTACAAAACTCCTAATTTCTCTTTGACCACTGAAGCAAATCAGATGGGGTTTTCTGTAAGATGTGGGCAATAAGTTATAGTAGTTTCATACCCTGAAATTGTATTTGGATTGATTCACTATTTTTAAAGTTATCATTGCGGAGGCTCCCGTTGTAATTTTTTTGGGGGACATACGGTATTGTGCTTTGTGTCCAGAAGTATGCTAATGACTGGCACGTGCGCACATATCCATGTGGCATGGTGACAATAGCCTTCCTCTGCATTGCATCATGGGATTGGAGGAGGAGCATATGTCATGGGGGTGGGGCAAGTGAAACTGATTGCTGGAGAAACATGATTTCCTTGTTCCCCTCTCAGCCTCCAATATACATCTCTTCTTTCTTTTTTTTCATATTCCAATGCATTGTATCCAGTGAGCACATTCCTATGAAAGAAGCATTTTTTTTACATTTCAGAAACTGAGTAGAATAACATACCATAAAACATGAAATCTCTCCATAAAAACAATAAAGTTAATGCATTTCCACTGAGCTGAGCATTTAATTTTACAATATCGTCTCTTAATAAATTTCAAATGCAATACATGTAATGATAATTACAAATATGATATTCTAAAAGACGGTACACATGGTTGAAAAGGCAAAGAAAACAAAATTTTCATTGCACAAATATGCCTGATTTCAGTGCCAGCTATAGGCATCATGAAGTCTAGTGTAGCTACCATTTCATGTCATATCATAAAGGTGGTAGAGATTCCCAGTATCTTTGAGGTATGTCAAAATTTCCATATGTTGTGCTGCTCAACTCTGCTGAGGAAGCAACACATTCATCACAGTACAGTGCACTCCTGTTACAACGAACATGGTTGTAACAAAATTCCGGTTACAACAAAGTAAAAATTCAGAAGGCAACCTCATCTGCTCTATGTTTTTTATTGTTTATTTGTTCGGTTGTAACGAAATTTTGATATATTGAAAGAAAACTGCACATCCTGAGGACTTCGTTATAACAGGAGTGCACTGTACTTACACAGAAGGAAGAGTCTTGTACTGTATTGGATTGTGCATGTCATAATTTTTGTAACTTATTTTGTCTTAATACTTGTCTGTCACAGACACTACACTGCTCTTCAGAATTTGTGCGTACAGCACCATATGTAACTTTACATGAAAACTGCATCTTTGGGGAGTAATTTGACTCAATGAGATCAAAAGAGCATAAGACCACCATTCATGGGCGATGTCAGTACCTTATACCCTTGCAGAATGAAGAAAACAGACTCTTAACATATGCGATTCACATCACATCAAAAAAGGCAGGGGAGTATCCTTGCTGTAATAACACACCAACATGTATCGCAAAGAACAGAGTTACCAAGGCAAAATCTAAGAAACGCTCCCTGAATAAAATTTCTGTTAAATAGATGTAGGAGATAGCGTCTGCATTGTAAATGCACGGAAATAAAAGCAAGAGACCAAAAGACAGGAAACATTTAAGTGCTTCAGTCAATTATTGTTAATATTTCAATTTATGCAATTTTTGACTAAATAATATTATTAAATCCATCTTAAACACAGTGGAAGCTGGTACCTTAAATAAGGTACAGTTGTATTCTTACTTAACAACAGTGACATTGCTTATTTAACACTCATTTGTCTTGTCCACAAAACGTTGGTTAGTATTGGTTGAGGTGAGGATTCAGCTTTTAATGTTTTGCGAGATATTTAGAAACCACTCTCTGAAATATTTAAGAGCATACAATTCTAATTGAAAACTGAATTGAAAACTTGATGACAAATCGGTTTGAAAATGACCTAGATATCCAAAACAAAGTGATCCTAATGAAAGTCACAGCCTGTCGCATTTTATCACAATCGCCTTTTTTGGGGGGGATGTCTCAGCCAATTCAAGACCAATTTTGATCAAATAAACTGTGAATTCCCCTAAGAATGACATGTTCTTTCATATTTCATAAGAAGTTTCTCATTATCTCACAAACACAAACACAATAAAAGTTTGAAACCTGCAGTACCATCTAAACCAAAACTGTACCATCCCTCTAAGGCATATGTAAATGTTCTTCATGAAGCTGCTGACCCAATATCAGTGATGTTGTTCTCTCAAATAATTTTCCATACAGATTACTTTGCTCATCTACAATTGAAGAATTACTGTATTTTAATCTGTATACACAAAAGGCAGGGATTTCTATGTAAGCAGCATTTCAGTCATGTGACCATGATTTTTTTTTTTTTTTTTTTGCTTTGAGGGCCTCATAGCACGTACTGTTTAAAGTAGAATACCAATCTATGTCCTAGGAAACTTTAATGAATAAAGTAATATATAACAGCATGGTAAAATTTCATAAAAATCAGACATTATCTACGGCAATTATGGAATTCCAATGTTTCTGATGATTGCACAAATTAGTGATGTCATTACAGTTGCGTAATGCGGGTGACACGATGTGATGATGTCACAGCTTAACAAGTCTCTGATTGGCTAGCAGACACAGTTTCACTGAATTCTTTTCTCTTTTACATGAATTTTCAGAGAAAGTATATTCATCACGATTGAGCGACGAGCCAGCAAAGTTAAGGGGATCAAAGCTGCAGAATTATTGACAAAAATTATTTCTTTTGGATGATTTTATTGAAAAATCAATAGAAGCGTTGTGAGATACTGACATCAAGCCTTGTTGAATTTGCATACATTAATGTATATGACATAATTGTTTGCATAAGCAAACGAAACATCAAAACTTAAACAACCTTATTCTTGGTATGATTTTGATAAAATTTTGTTAAATCTCACTGTATTCACTAAAGGCAACTAGGACCTATGAGTGGAATTTTACTTTGATAACCTGACAGGCACAACCATGTTTTCTACCCCTTGGAATACAAAATTATATTTTACCACAATAAAACACTAATTCAAATGAAAATATACGATGATGATGAATCTTTGGTGGAATACATCACCAACAAATCAAAGAACTTGGAGATGCAGTACACTGATTATGAGTTGCCACTAACTTTCATCCTAGCTATACTATCAGTAACATTCTCTTCCTCATCTTCCTCGCCATCTTCATCTTCCTCATCGTAGTCATCGTCGTCGTCATCGTCATCATCTTCCTCTTCATCATCATCACCCTCCGAAAGATAGCCTGCAGAGAGTAAGTTTGGGAATGGAATACATCAACATACAAACATAAGCCCTACTGCAGGAGTGCAGATATGCTGAGAAACAGCATTTTTAATTAAAAATTATCTAAATTTCACTGACAAGGTAGAATGTTGTGACTCATTGAGCAACACAGCTGTACTCATGTTCGTTACAAGATAATGATGTTAACAGTTTGTTTGTTTTGTTTTGTTCTTTTCACCTGTGGCTGGGGTAACAAGATTCCTAGTTCCAGTTCACAAGAAATTATCCATACCAAAATCATATTCTATCGATCCAAACTACCGGTAATTACAAACACACTTTCAAATGGTTTCATGTCATTGCTTCTACAATCGCACTAGAAACCGCTC
The DNA here is from genome assembly GCF_040938485.1 of Diadema antillarum. Taxonomy (NCBI): domain Eukaryota; kingdom Metazoa; phylum Echinodermata; class Echinoidea; order Diadematoida; family Diadematidae; genus Diadema; species Diadema antillarum. The sequence goes on along the minus strand of NW_027271035.1, from coordinate 335,882 downwards.
CCTTTGCATCTTGGGATATTTTCTATCATCTCAAACCAGGGGCTTTTAACAACTTTCTAATGAGATATTGCACTGACGTGATAAGCTCTACTACACACAAAACATTACTGTCAAGTTGACAGCCTTTTTCTGTGACAGGCAAAGATTACTTAACATTATAACACCCACCATTAATTGTATGTAGTCTAGCATGCCAGTGGCTGGATAATTCTGGCAAAAAATTTGATGTTTAAACATGTACACTAATGAGAGAGGTACAAAGCCGTGTCAGAAAAGATTCTACAGCAAATGGAAAACTACAAAAATGCATGTTAAAAAAGACACATTTTGTGCCGTTCAAAGTTTATACATTCATGTCAGCATGGTGATACAGTGTACTTTGAAAGACAAATCATGCAATGTAACTTAGGCACAAAAACAACAACAAAACAAATTGAGTTTTGGAATGAGGTTGTTGGTTGGGGAAGAGAAAGTCTGACTATGTCTACTAACCTCTATTGCCACCCCCTGCAGCCAATTTCGCCCAGAATGCATCGTAGCCTGAAGCCCCTCCACCTCCAGCATCATCGTCGTCATCCACGGCTCCGTTCGCCTGCTGTTGTCGGCCAAAGTCCACTCTACGGACTGGAGAAAAAAGGAGAACACCTTCAAAAACAACCCTCTGTGTTCCTTTTCACAACAGGCATATGCATAGTTTCACTGGTGTAACGTCTTACACAAGTGGATAATGTAGTTTTCACTTCAACCATGAAACTGAATAGTTTGTCATGATGGGATGTGTAACCTCCACTGAATGTTCATTTTTCTCAATCACTGCTACAAAAGATCATACTCAGTTAAATAAACATTTTAAAAAAAAGAAGAAAATAAGCTGTGTGGACTCAATGAAGTGACCAACCAAGCGCAAAAGAATAGACTGATCAAGTAATGCAAAAGTTTTGGAGTTCAGAAATGGTTTGTAGGTTACTGAAACACAGGAAAGATATAGTTTTCTTTGTCACTTTATGTGAAAATGGACATTGAGTGAAGTTTTGTATGAGGATCGGTTGGGGTCTTGTGAGACCATCTCATTATCACCTCATTTAATTAGAATATGGTGTAAGCCGAATATTTCATGAGGTTTTTATTTTCATGAATTTCGCGAGCCGTATGCTATCCGTGAATTTAAAAGCACACGAAAATATTAACCCTGATCCCAACATGAACGTGACATGCATGCATACATTTCTCTAATCAGTACAGGACTCCACAATCACAAATTTAACCACTCGCGAAATTCTCAGGAATTGTTGTGAAGTACTGATTCGTGAAAAAAAGACTCACTAAATATATGGCATGTACAGTATGTGATTTCAACTAGCATCATTTTGTAATGGAAACATGTGAACTTTCAGATTCCGTAGCATTTTTACCTTTATGCCTGATTTTGATGAAACCTGTATCATTCTGTTTAATATTACCCTATTCATAACAGCCAACTTGGAGAAGAGTATTTCTTCCAGTAGCCATCCACGGTGAATGCAACACAGGCTGCTAAATCTATCGAGACAGGACTTTCTCTTGTCCCTGTAGCATTGTGTGGAAGTCTAAAATATCATACTAAATTTTATAGAGTATAGGTTTTTCCTCACTCTGGTTATAATTTGTTTAAGATTTGTTTGATTTGTTTGGATCAAAGCACTTACTTGACATGGCAAGGTCTTTGGTGTCTCTGGTGTCAAAGCCACACTTGGGACAAGGTATTGGCTGATTCTTGGAATATTTCACGCCTTTTCTCCTCACATGGTCATCACAAAAACAGATCTGGAGAATCAAGCACATCAGGAAAGTACACTGGTATTAAAGGGATCGTATAGTTTTGGTTGAGACCTAATTTCAGGTTTCTAACATTTTTTGGTGAGATAATGAGAAACCTCCTATGAAATATGACAGAGCATTAATTCTATGAGGAATCCAATGTTTATTTGATGAAAATTGGTTTTGAAATGGCTGAGATATCCAAAAAAGAGCGATTCTCATAAAGTGTGGGACCCACACTTTATTATGATCGCTTTGTTTTACTTTATTGTTGGATGTATCAGTCATTCCAAACCCGATTTTCATCAAATAAACTTAGAATTCCTCTGAAAATGGTATGCTCTGTACTATATCAAAGCGTTTTCTTGGTATCTCGCAAAAAGTTTCAAGCCCAATTCTCATCTCCACCAATACTGTACCATCCCTTTAAATAGAAGTAATTCTTTGAACAAAATGTGGCAAGTATTCTTTTTTTTTCTTTCAACAATATCTTATCACGGCTTGATGAAATGTTTGTGTTTGATGAGTCTGAAAAGAACGCTATTTTTGGCAAACATCAATCTTCAATAAGGTAAAGAAATGATTTACAGTGCACTCCCGTTACAACGAACACGGTTATAACCAAATTTCGTTATAACGAAGTAAATCTTCTGGTCCCAAAATTATCACCATTAAAGTCTATGGTACAAAATTCGCTTACAACGAACACGGTTATAGCAAAATTTCCGTTATAACGAAGTCTTTTCCGAGCGCCACAGACAAAGAAAAACAAAAGAAATGCGCTCCATTATAACGAAATGCGAATTGCTTTCGAAAATACGTATCGGAACAAGCATTATATAGCGTCTCTGCATGGGTGAACGCTTCTCACCACTGTGTGTTCGCTCCTGTGTCACGCACAGTTTCTGAGGGAAACTTGCGTTTATTATCGTAATATACAGTTGCAATATCCCGTCACATTTCACATAGCTTTCCAGTGTATGATGAGTATTCAGCGAACAGAATATGATATATAAACATGGTTTCCTTGTTTTCGTTAAATATTGTATTTGTTTGGTTATAACGAAATTTCGTTATAATGAAAGAAAACTGCCGGTCCCGAGCATTTCGTTATAACGGGAGTGCACTGTACAAGTAATCAAACTTCTTTCCTACACCATACTCTCCTTTTTCCCCCTTACATGCAAAAACTAGATATATCGCTACGGCTACTGATATGCCTCCGCCATAATGCATGGTTCTCCTAATAGGTCTATAGTACAATGTCTTGACAATGTGTGATGACAGTTTCACACAATTGGCAAAATATTAAAATGACAGGTTTGACACAAATGTGCTGAATGTTCACTTTCCTAGAACTAGGTTCAATTGGATGAATGATTAAAATGTCAGAGTGCAGGTATTTGGGGAACTGATGATCTTTACTTGACTTTTGACCCTTTTATAAGTTTATGCATTGAGTAATTTTCAAGGTATTGAGAAAAAGTATAATTTCAGTATCAAATGGGAAAATAGCATTATCTAAACCTCGCCTTTGACCTTTGACCTCACAGTTCCAAAGAGAATCACTGTTAGGTTGAACATGCATAAATATGTAAGTTTCATGATGATACCTTGAGTTACTTTCGAGATATGGAGGAAAAAGTGCAATTTAGCACTTTCACTTGACCTTTTACCTTTTGACCTTTGACCTTTTGGCAAGAAACTTCCCCAAAAATATATATTGGGTAATACATGCCATACATCAAGTTAAAAAAAAAACCCTTCAGACATATTGCATTTTAAGGAAAGTAGTGATATTTTGAGGAGTTGACCTTGACCTTTGACCCCCTGACCTTTGACCCATGACCCAACTTCCCTAGATAATCACTGCCCATCGGTACAAGCATATATACTAAGTTCCATGAAGATACCTTGAACCATTTGCGAGATATGGAGAAAAACATGAAATTTCAATTTTTTTTTCACAAAATAACCTGTGACCTTTGACCTTTGACCCTGTGACCCTAAAATCCATACAAAGTATTATCCCCCAAGTATATACCCTCATACCAAGTTTGATGTAAAACCACCACACGGTTCTTGAGATATCAACAAAAACAAAACGGGACGGACGGACGGACGGATGGACGGACGGACGGACGGACGGACGGACGACCCGAAAACATAATGCCTCCGGCCACTTCGTTGCGGAGGCATAAAAAAAAAAAGAAAGAAAAGTACACACCTTTCTTTGGAATGTCATCAATCACATCGGTCTTCTGACATTTGTAAGTTTTCTGGTTGTTACACAGAATAATATCCACGATACATAGAAACCTATTCAGTTCTTTACAAAAGTACAAAAATGCCACAGAATTGATTCTGGACAGGAAATTGAAATCCACTTACCTTGCATTTTAGACATGTGTATTGTCCAAGTTTGTTACAAGATCCACCTGCATAAAGTCATAAAGATAAAGCCAACAAGTGATTTTCCATTACATGGAACACATTGCACAAGCCATCATTGTGGAGGTTTTCAGTGTAATAAGTTCCATATCAGCCTGACACACCCAATGAAGCTTATATTACATATTTGATCAGAAATCTGTGTGATACCCCTTGATGTTATGTCATTGACGAATTTTACCAGACATATATAAGAATTCAAATTCACAAAACACTTCACATGCTTTTTCATCGCACAACAACTTTTTCTCACTTTCATTTTTCTATTTTTTCTATTTCAATATTTATTGGTCAAAAAAGATAGCATTCACAGCAAAGAATAAAAAACCAAGTGAATTATAGAATGACATAATACAGGAAAAAAGATGTAGCATAACAAAATGAATACATTAAACATTATAAAATATATCAAATGTGGGGGTGCTGTAACATAGTGGATAAGACTCCCAACTCCCAATCAGAGGACCAGAGTCTGATTCCCGTCCAGTGCTTACGTCCTTGGACAAGATGTTTTTACCCACTAAGTCCCTCTCGACCCAGGTGTACAAATTGGTAACTGGCAATGCTGAGGTAATAATAATGACAGGGCCCTCTGGTAGAGCAGTGGCAACACTGAAGAGGCTGCCCATACTCTGGATAAATAAGACCTTGATATTATGTGACAAAAATCCCCTGTATTGACAGATAATTATACAGTTAATCTAAATTTTAACCTCCATTTCTGAAAATGGGTGAATAGGTTTCTAAACTGATTCTTTTGGACTCACATTTATAGTTTTCAGACTGGAGTTGCTGACAGCTGGCCTGGTGTTCAAACTGATCATCCTCACAGAGGAAGCCCTTGCAAAACGCACACTGGAACACACGACCACCTGATGGAATCGAAGCACATAAATACAGAATGATACAATTTCATTCCCCCTGTGTATCTATTCAAATGAGCCTTTGACCTTGTACAACTCCACATAATCATAGCACCTGTTACACCTCGAAACACACAACTTTGACACAAGCCACTTGAAATCTCGGCCAAGTTACACCGACCATTACACTGACCCATCCACTGCAACTTTGACAGAATAAACTTGTTACCTGCATCAGTCTACACTGACACACCAATTGTGACTCTATCACAAGACATTTACTTGTGTCAGGCCACAAGGACACAGCAATTGTGACTTTGGCAAAAGATACTTGTTATCTGTGCGTACGTTTGCTTACACTGACACAAAAACTGTAACTTTGACACAAGGCACTTGTTATCTGTGTCAGGCTACACCAACACATCAATTGTGATTTTAATGAAAGACACTGAGTCAGGCTATGTGAGAACACATCAATTGTGACTAGTCACCACGTCACCCAAATAATGTCACAGATACTTAAGCTGAGCAAATTTCAACCATTCATCTGATGGGAAATGAGAAAGTTGATATTTGTCCAAAAACCAAGAATTTATATATTAAAGGCATTACAGATGAAACAAAAACCCAGCTTTAGTGCTTCAAAATAGTTCTAAACTGTGAGTTAGGGACAGAAACGCCCAATGTAAAAATATTAATCAGTATAATCAATGTTCAAGTAAATTGTTAAATACACAAAATGTGCACAATAGTTATGATAAAGTTGTTTCTAGAATAAACCACCTATAGTTATGGTTGACTGAGAAAAACAGTGATATCTCCTCATATTTTAAGCTTTATTGCAAAACTTTTATATGGTAGGATGTTTTTGTGATACAACTGACCTTCACATAAGCATAAAGTGTGATAACTCAAACATCTTTTAAATCACTGCTCCCAACGGTAAACAGGACCTTTAATCTGATGGGAAACAAGAAATTTAATGTTTGTCCGAAAATCAAGAATTGATACAATGTATCTTAGCTGTTGAAGCTTGCTTGCACACAATTCATTACAAAATGTTCCAACATTTGCATCACGGTTGAAATATGTGACTTATTTCCCACAAATATGTGATATACTTCACACAAACATGAGGGAGTCAGTACTGTACAAGTGGAAATTTTCGCAGTGTTGAGATTTTCGCACATTTCACGCAACCAGAAACCAGCGCGAAAATAAAAGCACGCAAATATTTTAACTTGCTATCGATTCCACTAGTTCATGTCTTGATTCCACAGGTTTAAAAACACATGAAACTCATTTTACCTGGCGGAGTGTAAAAAATCACTCCTGCAAAAATATCAGCTTTTAACAGTAATTGCAGCTTACCGTGATCCCAAACGCCTCTGTCACACTCTAAGCACTCTGCATCTATGAGGGGGCATTCACACGCATGCACTGCTAAACACTTCTTTCCATGGCAGACGAAGGCCTCACAGAAATCACATATAGCACCCTGGTCATGAAAAAGAAGGACGAATGTGAGGAAGATCATAGAAGGACGACACATAAAAAGTCTTGGAACTACAAACTACAATTCAAATTTTAGTTGGTAGTGCAGTCAACCAGGCTGCCTCTGTTTCGTCACATGGTCACAATATTTCATCAGTTTATGCCCCACATTACATCAGCACGAAGCTCGTTGATCATAAGCTTGGACCTTGTAATTGACTTTTGATACCTTTGCAGGCAGCCATTCTCATGTTTGTATCTTTGTTACCACATTCCATTCTCTTTGCCCTTTCCTAGCTGAATCATAGCTGGAAAACCAGAAATGAAAACAGACGAATGAATAATCTGCAAACATACTGTCAGTGGGACTGTTGGTACATACCTATATGGAGGAATGGAACAATTGAGGAAAAAAAATACAGTCCTACACACTTCACAACACATGACTTTTTGATTCACATGTCTACAAAATGCAGATTTTCATTGAGGCATGCAAAACCACACAAACTGTCATAAACTGACGTTTGTTTTCTTTGTAACCCCAGTAAGAGATGCAGCACAGTCCTGATATAATATCCCTATGAAATGCACTTGTAAATAGTCGTCACAAGATAAGTTCCCGGTGAAGTCTCCACATTGCCCTTCTCATTATGCTTGCGACATCTTCATACAACTTAGCACTATTAAGCCTGTCAGCAATAGGTTCCTATTGTATTGTGAATTAAGTGTTCTTTTCAGCTTCTCACCACCATACCGAGACCTGTTGTGAAACGACCCGGGTGTTTGATGACACAGTCTCCTGTTTTCATCATGCACTTCATCTTTCCTGGAAAAAAAAAATAAAGTGACAGTGAGGGATTTGTATAAAACTTAGCACTTAAAGCTTATGACTAACAAGTATTCAAGTCATGATTTAACATTATAAATTCTACAAAAAAATGAGTCTGTTTTCAGCCTTAACAAAGTATGAAGTGAGAGAAAAAATAGATCAAAAGCATAGAAACAATAACATATTGTCTGTTGAGAATAGGGAGCTTTAGATTTTAGACGCGCGGACGTTCAAAGGAAAAAAACATGTTCTGAGCGTGCGCAGTAGCGCGCGTCAAGTCAATCTATTTTTAGCTTGCGTTGCCTGAGTTTTTCACTACACGTACTGGGCTATTTTCACATCCGCACAGTTTGCAACGTAGAGAGCTTCTTCATGCACTGATCATATGGGGGCGCGATTTTATTTTTTATATGTTGCGTCCCAGCGTAATCTAAAGCTACTTTTCCACACGACGCAGGGAGAGGAGAACGTCCAGCGCACTCGTCGTCTCAAACGTCTGCGCGTCAAAATCTAAAGCTCCCTAATGAGAAGGGCGTTAAGTTGTCTTGAACACTATGGGTTTACTGACAACTTAACGCCCTTATCATTCTCAGCCGCCGATATGACAAGAGATAAGGAAGGTGAAAAAACCTATTTAGAAATTTATATTCACTGTCAAAAAGAAAAACATCCACAAGTATCTCAAGAGCCGTGTTTGTAATGTGACCATAACCTTACATTACATGAAGTCAATTCTTCCATATTGTATTCTAATGATCACAGTATATCTTTATTTCTAAATATAAATGATATGCACAGTGCAGATGATATCGATGTTACAACACTGATTGTTACTATTCTATAACTGATCCTGTTCAAACACTGATTTCACAAACTAAGTTACTGATGTTGAAACATTCAAACTTTTGAAGATATGAAAGGTTAACAAACAACCCATAAGAATTAGAATCTTACCACAATGGGCACAGACTGGTAACTTTTGAACAGTTGAACAAAAGTAACAGAAGGCACGGTTCTTTTGTTTCCTGCATTCAAAGACAAACATATAAATATCAACTTTGATTGGGTAAGAAGCCTGCAAGTGAATAAGAACTTGACACATGCTTCCTATTGTGATGAATGTGTGTGATCTCTCGAGCAAATTTGTTTATTTGTTTGTTTTTACTTTACATCTGACAAGATGGCTGCCTAGCAAATATTCAGCTGTACTAGCTGGTCTTCCATGGGGTGCAGTAGTGAGTGCTCGAAGAAGACCACTTCACCGAGTGATGCATTAGGCTCTTTGCAATGAATGAAGCGGGATCTTCTACACACATGGGTTGTGACTCTCACACATGGCAAACTCTGATGAAATGTTGTTGTCTTTTTCACCCATTTACTGTGTGAAGTGATGTATCTACTGTACGATGTAAAGAGACCACCCCAACTTCATAACACTGTCACCTACAATTCATTGAGATAACCTGCAGGTTTGCAAGGTAGTTACCAGTCACATTACCAAAAAAAAAAAAACATACATCACATGAGGGTGGTATATCATGCAATGTCACAAATAAGTTAAGAAATCCTGCTCCACAGTATGCAATATAAAAGCATAAATAGAGAAATATGCCTACCTTTTGCACTTGTCACACTCCTATAGGAACAGATAAAGACAGAAAACAAGTTTTAATGTAATCTGCTATGAGAAAAAAAAAAATTGTTTATATTTAGATGCATCTACCGCACAGTAAAAATACCTACATCTTATTGTATAGTTTATTGATGCAAACATATAACTTATCATAAAGTGCAATTTATTTCACCCGCTTTATGGAGAGGGGTCAGGGGACCAGCTTTCCTCCAGTTTTTATGGGGCTCTTGCTTTTAAGTTGTAGCTAGTATTGACCTGTGCAAATCACTCCACACAAAAGTAAATGTGTGGACATTACACTTTACAATGCACAGTTACCGTACCAATTGATATCCATCCCAAAGGGTACACATGTGCTTGTGGTGCTATCATTTGGATCATTTGCATCATTGGAACAAATTTTCATTAGTTTGTTCTGCAAAATTCTAAATTGATAAGAGTTCACAAAACAAGCTCAAGTCACAATGTTTATGACCCTGCAATGCCAAGAAAAAGACAGCACTGCTAACTTAAACATTTTGACAACATATGAACAAACAATAAATGCAATGTAACACTCATAAATATTAAGTACTAGTCAGTAACCCATCCAATCACGTCTACAAAAACAACATTTAAGGGAGGTGGAGAATCTACACACAAACTCTCAATTCTTGTTGTACACGCTGACACAATGATTATTCTCTTCTTCATTCAATAACAATAATAAGAAGGGGCATAAAATCTTGTAGACGACAACAATCAAAGGACCAACTGTTTTCTGATCTATCATTCCTGCAAGACATTTGAACACTCCTGACGAGAACCGATACTTACCATGGTATAATTGCATGGCCACTCCACCACACTCCGTGCCTCTGTTCCTGACCTGATATTCTTCTGCCTTGCTCGTTGCTTTTCTGCCTTCTTCCTGGCACCTGTTTTCTTCTTAGGCATCTTGAGATGTTATTGTTACAGTACCTTTGGGAAAAACATCAACAAACAAAACCTAAAAATACATACAAAAAATAGTATTAATGATAACATACTACTACATACTCGAGTTGTACGGTTTGTCTTTGTCATTTATTGTCACTTTATCATGATTGCAATTTTTCTAACATGAAAATAAATTCTTAGCATTCTGATTTTTCAGCTGGTGTATAAAGTATAAGTAAATAATGTACTGATGGTACATTGTATTATATGTTTCCATAGGACCCCTGTGTGGTATATGTTGCCCGGCAACAATCGACAAACATGCCGACACACACAAAACACACACACATCATATCAGAACTCCATGTTGGTTGTCAATCATGATAGGCTCAAGACTAAGAAGTGTAAGGACAATAAGCTTCTCTGAAGTTACTACAAGAGGAACAATGGCTAGGATATTGCTTCTGTAAAGAACCAGGTGATGGGACACTCAAGATTCAAAGTGATGGCTGCAACGAGTGATTTTGCACAGTCGTTGTGTATGTAGGCATTGCTCCGGGCGAAGCAGTAAGTATTAGAGGATTTACATATTTCTTTCATTTTGCAAGCAAAACAATCATGGACAAGGGATTCATTGAATAGAGAAGGGCGCTCACTTAAATTACTGGCCCTATCATCTGATCATACTCTCTCTCTCTCTCTCTCTCTCTCATTTCGAACAGTTCACGTGATAAAACCTTGTGAAAAAACGACTTCTTCTAAAATATCATCTGAGATAAATCAAAATGTGAATTTCTTCGCATTTTTAGTTACATCTTGCATGAGTTTGACTTTATGTCACGTTTTTTGCGATTTCGGTCCATACGACCTTCTGTGTGAGGCCACCACTACACCAGGCCGAGGCTAATCTATGAAGTCTTGCGCGTATTGAATGTCATTACTAGGTCTACTAATACTACATTAGTGCGCCTTCCTGCAAAAATGTGCATGTCCGGTAATACCACAGATTCTATCTGTAACAACGTAGACATATATATAGACTCTATAAAGGTAGAGCTAGAGTCGAGATTCTACGTAAATATCAATGGCAATGCCTCCTAATATATAATCCTACGTTGCCCGGCACCAACTGACATAGATATTAACGACTGGGACTGAGTCCAAGCTCTAATCTACATTCATCACATTCACAAACGAAAATAGGTTTTGACAAAACATTATCAGTAATATATGTTATTTTTCCAAATTCATACACACGCAGAAACTTCTGGCCTCTGTGGCATGTAATGAATGGACAAATATATATCAGTCAAATTCAGAAAGGATATTAATAAAGTGGCTACCTTGAACAACCCGATGGTGCAGCAAAGTTTCCGAATGACCAAACGTGTTAAAACCATAGAATTGCTATCACAACTGTTAACCATAGAGGTGAATCTCGTACTACCGCTGCTGTACTGCAGCACGAGCGCAGCAGCTTGATAACATAGATCGCGCATACTATGTGGTGGTCGGCTTCAAAATTATGAGACACGTGTGCTTCCATGCATCAAAAACGACTCTAGCTGTCAGTCGCAACCGATCGTAGATGGCGCCTATGAAGCATTCACCAGTTCACCAGATGAGATCGAGAGCTAGCGGGTTACCCGCTCTGGCATTCACCTACTAGTACTAATAATACTATCAGTTGTAAGCATATCAGCAGGGAGGTGGTTCTTCCACCTCCCTGATATCAGTATCAGCATGACGTGTTTCTTGTCAGTTCATTTCTTGGGCTGGACCCTGTTTCATCTAGGAGTTGGTTTCATGAAGAGTTGTTGACGTGAAAGTGAGAAGTAATGGCAGTAAATACTGCAAAATGATGTTGAGTTTTTTTTTGTTTTTTTGTTTAAAGGTAGGGGATACCTTTGACAGACCTCCCAAAATGCAGCAAAACATTAAATATGAACCTATGAGGATTTTTTTTAGGCCAATGCTGAGAAATTTGGAAGTCAACAGTTATCTACAATTTGAATAATGCACAAAACTCAACTACTCAGTAGTTCTGTGTGTCAGCCACACGTAAGCCTTTTTGTTGCAGTCTTCTGTATTTTTTTATCTATAAACACAAATCTAAAAAGTATAAGAGCTGATGTAATAACATATAGAGTGTGTGGCAACAATGTATACAGAAATGTTTGTAAGTTTTGATGAACTTTCTTCACAAAATATACATGATGGACACACATGCAGTGCATGGGTCTGCAAAGCTAGCCTAGTAATGTACTGGAATTTATGGTGAGCCCCGAAAAAAAAATTCAATTAAAAATGTAACGGTCAATAAAAATGTACTAAATGCTACCTTCCACTTTCAATACTTTATGGGAGTTTCTAAGATGATACTCTCTTCAACATACTACTGTATTTGTACAACTCTTTAAAGGCATGCAAATGGGATTCCCTACCTTTAAACTGTACAAGTACGTTTTACTTGGTTTCCAGAAATGTTTATCTATGTATGATTCGAGGGAAAATGAATTCAATAAAGGTTCAGTAAACATAAAAGTGTACTGGGGTGGGGGCGGGGGCTGCTAAGCGATTGGGATATAAGGGTCATGGTAACCCCCTCGATCCCCATCGCCCCCCCCCCCCCCCCCCCCTCGTCTCTGACAGACAGAATCTCGGGCGGAGTTGTTGGTTTTGTTGCGTGAGTTTTGTTTGTTTTTGTCATTAATGTTTGGGGGGTAATTTATTTATTTTTTTGTAGTAGAGAGAGAAAAGAGGGGGGCAGCAGTTCCCGAGACCTCCTGAAAATAAACAGATTGCTCATTCAGGGAACCTTACAAATCCTCCATTTTTATAGTCATTATCATTATCATTATCGCTATTATCCTTAGGTGTTGTCATCGTTACTGACTTTCACATCCATAATTTATTCTATAGTACTATATTCCTACAATTTTTACTACTACATGCTCGGGAGTATTACTATATAGGAAATATGACTAGATGTTCTACTACTACTATCGCTGCTTCTGCTGTGACTACTTATACTCTTCCTTGAAATCCTTAATTGTTAAAGAAAGAAGAAAATTAAATCAAAATAAGATAACGTTTACTTTTTTCTTTCATATATTCAAACTGAATAGATTTATTTTTCTTATAATACGAGATTACAATCAGTTTGTATGCATTAACCATTTCCTTTTGCTCCTTCTAAGACGTTCTTATTTCTGATTTGGCAAATTGGACTGCTGTTTACTAAATCATGCAGTGACGGAGATTTTTTTTAAAGTTGTCTCTTCTTACTCTTAGCAATTGTATTTCGTACTGTTAAAAAGATTCACAAAGTAAACAATGTAAGCACACACAAAAAAAAAGAGAGAAAAAGTTCTTAATGAATTCTCATCTTAATACCAGATGTTGCAAAGATCATGAAGCAATTTTACGGGGTGAGATCATTTTGATATCACTACCTAACACAATCCGGTAACAACTATACAAGACAGTCGCTTGCTATTTTTACAAGCAAATAACCCAAATGGTCCATAATTTTTCGTGACCTATTTATACAAGTCAAGGTGGTGATAGATATACTATCATATTTCAATATTTTTCTATCAAACATAACGCCGATTAAAGATAATGTTGACACATTGGGCTACGGACGACTCTAAAGCAAAATTATTTTCGCGGCATTTTTGTGCAAATCAGTGCCACTTTTGCATTCGATGCATAACAGCGTATAGACAAGAACTTTCGCGTTCATTTTAATTAAGCACATCTTGGCTCTCTTGAAATTCGCAAATTAAAATGCAGATTAAAATTTCTGGTTTTACAGTATTTGATTAGCATCATTATTGCACTGACCAGAACTACTATATGAACTTGAATGCGATGTTGTTCAAATTCATGAAATTCTTCGAGTTGTTTTTAATGCAAACAGATTCACAAATTGCCCTACATCGGCGTAATTATCGTTATAAGCACTTATTGATCAGAGTTTCTACACAGTAGGTGCCTACCCGCTGCAAGGAGCAGCTGTAAGGATGAAAACCAGCTTTATATAGCTGGCTGTCGGGCGAGAAGCTCGGTGGTCTAGTGGATCGTTGACGCCTGTCCGGAGATTATTAGGAGGTCTAGCTTCGAATTCCATGTGCGGTATGTATGCTCACGACTTCTTTTGTCATGGCTACTACCAAAATACTGATCATTTTTATCGAAAACGAACCAAATCTGAGTTCAATTGGATTATAGAATAATTATTATTTCAAAACCATTGCTGCCGTTGTTTTAAGATTACATGTACTTGATTATCATCGATTCAAAAGTAATAGTGGTAGTAGTAGTAGTAGAAGAAGTAGAAGAAGAAGAAGAAGAAGAAGAAGAAGATGATGAAGAAGAAGAAGAAGAAAAAGAAGAAGAAGAAGAAGAAGAAGAAGAAGAAGAGGAAGAAGAAGAAGAAGGAGAAGAAGAAGAAGAGTTATAAGCCATATGTGTACCGGTGGTATATTTTGTTGCCTCCGTTCCTAACTTTTATGCAAGACTTTTATGTCAGAATCAGGTCGAAACTGAATTATAAAGTCTCGTTAAGTTCAACGAATTCGATATGATGTCTGCAAGTGATTATGTTTGGCAAGGATTTAACTCTCCTTAATTATCAAGTTGAAACAGTTTGCTATTATCGTGCCATAGTGGTTGTACTGTAGTCAAAGTTATCATTATTGAGATAATTATCACTGATCTCTGTTTAGTTAGGAAAATCAAAATATTGAATAAAGAGCAATAACAATTTATCCGCAGCAAAAATAGATTACTAGTACAAAATGTATTTTATTAGTATTTTTCTCCTCTCTGTGAATGCAGGAGTAGAAAACTCTTCACCATTTACCGAACATAAGTGGAATTTATTTTCGCTAGCGAGCGCATACCTCTTCCTTCTGTTGCGCATTTTTTTTTTTTTGTTGCGTAATATTGTTCGCATTCTCCTCCTCGCCTGCTTATATATTCTCCTAGTTAGCCTTTCAGTCTTCATTCTCGGTCGAGCATTCCACCATCACTCACCAGTCTGCGCTCTCCTCATCGTTTCGAGTCAGCTTACGTACCATGGACGGCGACACCGCCCCGTCGAACCTCGACATTCTACAAGCCATCAACGCCATACAGAAGAGAGTCGACCTCGCCTGCAAACACCAGTCATCGGACCTTCCCGTCTTTAAGAGCGAAGGCAACAAGCAGCAATTTGAGCACACTGCCAAAGTTGCTAATCTCATTGAATCCGCTCTTTCTTCTCTCGAAGAGGTCGACCCAAGCTCCGCCGTCCAGCACCTCAAGCAGGCGCTCACAGAGCTACATCAGCGCCAGAAGCTCATCAAAATAGCCGACCGTTCCCCCCTCGGCTGGTTGACAGTTAAGGAGTATGTCGCAGACGAGCTCGCAGACGACTCGGGGGACGAGAAGCGTTTACGGAAGGCAGAGAAGGCAGCCGCCACCAAGAAATCAGAGTCCACCAAGAAAGCAGCCAGGGCACAGGCCCGGCCACGCCCATATCCACGTTATCGGGCTCTTCCGTACTCTTCTGCTCCTTGCGGCTACGCT
This sequence comes from Diadema antillarum, assembly GCF_040938485.1. NCBI lineage: Eukaryota > Metazoa > Echinodermata > Echinoidea > Diadematoida > Diadematidae > Diadema > Diadema antillarum. The sequence continues at coordinate 320,320 of NW_027271035.1, read as the reverse complement.
TCCTTTCGTCGCTACACACCAAGGCCCTTCACCCCCGCATTCCGAGCAGAGAACCGCATTTGTTTCCAATGCGGTATCACAGGCCACGTTCGCACCAACTGCCCCTCCCTCAGAGCCAGCAGACAGGCCTTCCGCCAGCTCCCCGGAGCCGGATCCCTCGTCGGTCCACCAGGAACCTCCAGCTAGACACTGGGAGCATGCTGAGCCAGATCTCCAGACACCACTTCCCCCAGGAGTGAAAGGTAGATTGAAACAATGTTTTTCATTTTGGGAGCAAGAACTTAAAGCCAGCAAATTCATTCTTGATTTGGTAAAGGACGGGTATAAAATTCCTTTTGAGACGATTCCTCCCCCTTTTTGTGCCAAGAACAATCGTTCTAGTTTAAAGCACCCCGACTTTGTTGAGTCGGCAATCTCTGATTTGTTAAGAAAGAAGTGCATTGTCGAAGTTGACACCCGCCCAACGTGTTGTAATCCTTTAACTGTTTCCGAAGGCAAGAAGTTACGCCTGGTTTTAGATTTGCGACATCCAAACAAATTTGTCAAGAAAATCAAATTCAAATACGAAGATTTACCCCATATCACTCAAGCTTTAGATAAAGATCAGTTTTATTTTTCATTTGATTTTGAATCCGGTTATCATCACTTAGACATATTCCCTCAACACCAGCAATACTTGGGTTTTTCATGGAAACACGCAGATTCCACGTTGAGATATTATAAATTCACTGTACTCCCATTCGGCCTTTCTTCCGCATCCTATATTTTTACTAAATTGACCAGACCTCTAGTCTATCAATGGCGCTCGCAAGGTATTTCGTCCTTCATATACATTGATGATGGGCTTATTATTTCTCCCTCGCTCGGCGTGGCCAGTCTCAACGTGGCCATAGTCCGCGATACAGTTGTTCGCAGCGGCTTTGTTTTCAGCGAGAAAAAATGCATTTGGCAACCTTCTCAAAGCATTTGCTATCTTGGTTTCATCATTGATTCTAAAACGGAACAGTTTTACGTGCCGAAAGCTAAAATCGACAAACTCTTATCCTTGATAGATCAAATTCTCATTTTGAGTCGATCAAAACACAAAGTGCCAGTCAAAACATTGGCATCTTGTGCCGGTCATTTAATTTCCATGTCCCTTGCCCTGGGCCCCGCTTCTAGCCTCATGACCCGTGCATTGTATCGGGCCATCGAATCGCGTTCTTTTTGGACTGATTCAATCTTTCTTCCTGAGCCAGCTTCAGACGAGCTGCATTTTTGGTTCGCTAATATTTCATCGTTCAACGGCAACCCATTCAGGTTTCGTTTAGCTCCTACTATCCAAGTGTATTCGGACGCGAGCGACATTGGTTTCGGGGGGTTCATCGCGGCCCCCCCCCCCCCCCCCCAATACGGCCTTTCACGGCGTTTGGAGCGAATCAGACGCAAAAAACAGTTCTACATGGCGCGAGTTGGCCACCGTTCATAATATTTTGTCGCAAGGCTTGACTATTTTTTCCACTCAGAAGATTAAATGGTTCACAGATAATTCAAACGTTCCTCGAATTATTAGGAAGGGCAGCGTGAAGCCAGATTTGCATTCTTTAGCCCTTAGCATATTCAATCTATGTAGAGCACACGATATTGTTTTAACTCCCGAATGGTTGCCTAGAATCGAAAATAAACTTGCCGACAGGATAAGCAGATATCGCGATTTCGACGATTGGTCTATCGATCAACGGTCTTTTCTGTTTATCGATTCTATTTGGGGCCCTCATTCGGTTGACAGATTCGCTTCGCCTCAGAACACCAAGATTCCCGAGTTTAATTCCAGATTTTGGTGTAAGGGATCCGCCGGCATAGACGCCTTTTGCCAAGATTGGAGCGCAGATAACAATTATTTTTGTCCCCCCGTTTCTTTAATACCTCAAGTCATCAAGCGCATGGCTTCGTTCAAAGCCATCGGCACCTTGCTAGTTCCTAAATGGCCATCGTCTTCTTTTTGGCCTTTCATTTGCCCGGACGGTTTACATTTTGGTGTGCACGTGCACGATTGGAGGCTATTGAGTGTATCATTCACTCCTCCTTCCTTGGGGGACTCTACCGTATTTTGCGAAAAGCCTTCTTTCCTCTCCTTGGCACTGAGGTTCAACTTTAGGATTCCGCCTAGAAGAACCAGGCGCGGTTTTTGTTCCTCCGAATTAGGTTACTGCGCAGCATGCACCTAAAATTTCAGAAGCGTTGACAGACTCGAATAATTTCCGATCCTTTGATTTCGATTTTATTGCTTCCTTTTGAGAGCCGAATAGCAACGATCATTTTGATCGTTTAACGGAACACATTACGCTTCCTTATTTACACGGCCGATTTGAGCGCCGAACGGGAGAACTTTTTGTTCTGTTTTATGGAATATTTTGGTCCATTTTCGCACTTAGCGAAATGTTGAGAGCCAGATTAATATTGGCCGATGCCGATTTGAGAGCATCAACTGTTCATAAAGCACACCCTTTTCTGGTGCCACAGTTCTCAGAGTTTTACTATCTTGAAGTTACGTCCTTCGGAATTTGCATGTCTTCTCCTTCCGTACTTTCTTTGGCGTTTCTCGAGAGCGCGTGGTATGCTCAACCCAATTGCAGGGTGTTCACAAAATTCAACGTTTTCACGTGTCATGATTTCATTATGTCTGTGCGTGTGTCATCCGTATGCGTGTATGAGCGAGATATAGAAAATAAATGAACTTTCTTTCGGAGTGAGAGCGTAGCGGTAACGGAGATAGAAAGTGGAATTTATTTTCGCTAGCGAGCGCATACCTCTTCCTTCTGTTGCGCATTTTTTTTTTTTGTTGCGTAATATTGTTCGCATTCTCCTCCTCGCCTGCTTATATATTCTCCTAGTTAGCCTTTCAGTCTTCATTCTCGGTCGAGCATTCCACCATCACTCCCACCCAGCATACCCCTCCCTTGCAGTTAATGTTTGTCTTCCATATACTTTAGTATACTGATATTTCTACAAGTTTGTTTTGATCATGTTGATCATCACATTTATGCTATTTTTATATTCCGCAAGATTGTTCCCAAGCAAGGTTGCTGGTCTGTCGTTCTTTTTTCCTTCTTGATTTCACAGGCGAATGGGCTAAGTACACCGCTTCCTTACACGATCCAGCCCTGCAACGTCTGGCAGCCGTAGATCTTCCAGCACTCCTCGCATCTTCCAAAGCCGATTCCACCACAAGGCTCTATCTCACGTATTGGAGAAAATGGGAGGCTTGGACAACCTCGCATCCAAGCATTCCAGCTTTCCCGGTCGCCCCCTTTCACCTTTCCCTCTACCTGGCGCACCTGGCAGCTACCGGTCCCAAGTCCGTCGCAGACCCAACAATAGCCGCCATCAAGTGGATTCACAGTTTAGCAGGTTTTCCGTCGCCCACCGACGATCCCATGGTCAAGACTGCCCTTCAGGGTTTCAAGCGCCTACATTCTTCTCCAACCTCACGCAAGTTACCGTTATCTCCCCATATTTTGCGAGAAATCTGGAAAGCGCACGGCCAAGCCAACGCGTCTTTGGCGGATCTCCGGATCCTGTTCATTTCCTTTATCTCCTACGCCGGATTCCTGCGTTTTGACGATCTCAAAAAGGTATCTCGAAAAAGCTGCACCTTCTCGCAGGAATGTCTTAGTATCCACCTACCAAGTTCGAAATCGGATCAATTCAGACAAGGTAGCGACATAGTCATCGCCAGGACAGGCAAGGACACCTGTCCAGTTCGCGTAGCGGAGCGCTATTTTGCCGCTCTCGGTGATCCTCTAGATTGTCCCCTCCCAGCTCTTCGTAGGTTGCAGGTCTCCAAGCGCGGCCTGATTCCCACCTCTCATCCTTTAAGTTACTCTCGCACTCGCGAGATCATATTGGATGCCATTAAGCCTTTCGTGCACGACATCTCAAGGTACGGGCTTCACAGTATGAGGTCCGGCGGCGCTACAGCCGCATTCAATGCTCACGTTCCTACTTTTTTGATTTCTAGGCAGGGTAGATGGAGCTCCGATAAGGCTCGCAATAAATACGTGCAAATTGATTTAGAGTCCAAGCTATTAGCTTCTACCTCTCTCGGCATTTAACCGCTTTGTTTTAGCCCATCTATACAGCAAAGATTACATCTTCCTTTTGCACAGTTTCTTTTTCGTGAACGTCCCAGTATCTAGATTTTCTTGGTCAGATAACCCATATAGTTATGTACTGTCACTCCATATGTCTCATATATCCCATTACGATGTTTATTCTCAATCATTGAATGTTCGTAAACGGCCGCATCTAGCAGTTCCTACATTTCAGTATTTTTTGGAATTTCGTTACATTTTGTATGTCATCTCGTATAGTTCGACGTTTTGTACCCCAGTTTTTTCTCGACGCCTTTTTTCCAAACAGGCAAATCTTGTACCAACTTCACGCCTCAGTTTTGTTAGCAGGCGTTAAAAGGCTTCATTTATCCCGCTTGCTCATTGTTTTACGCTTTTAATTTTCTCCATACGGTCATTTTATCCTTCATGTCTGAGCAAGGAGCCAGGGAGTGCGCCCTCGTTTAGTATCCTTGGTCGCAACCACGTTTCCTCCACGGGGGGTTTTTCGTGGCCTCCGTAACTTTTGCTCACGCATTAGTTTTGATACTATACGCCTTGCTCATTAGGGCTCGTACTTCATTTCCCTATCAGTTGTATCCCCGTTCCAACCTCTCTAGTACGTCTTACGCTTAACATCCGTACTTCTCATTTTTTCTCATCTGTGCCTTACAGTTACGACACTTTTCTTACCTTAAGATTTGCAGGCCATGATTTTCCTGTGGGATTTTGGACAGTTCCTGTGGTACTCTCCTGTGGTATACATCAAAAATTACCACAGGAATTCCTGTTGTACTGTCCTGTGGTACGTCCCAAAATTCCACACGACAATTCGTGTGGTACTGTCCCGTGGTATGTCCCAAAATACCACAGGACAAGTCATGTGGTACTATCCTGTGGTACTTTCCTGTGGTATTGTCCTGTGGTACTGCCCTGTGGTACTGTCCTGTGGTACGTCCCAAAATACCACAGGACAAGTCGTGTGGTACTGTCCTGTGGTACTATCCTGTGGTACTGTCCTGTGGTACGTCCCAAAATACCACAGGACAAGTCGTGTGGTACTGTACTGTGGTACTATCCTGTGGTACTGCCCTGTGGTACTGCCCTGTGGTACGTCCCAAAATACCACAGGACAAGTCGTGTGGTACTGTCCTGTGGTACTATCCTGTGGTACTTTCCTGTGGTACTGCCCTGTGGTACTGCCCTGTGATATTGTCCTGTGGTACTGCCCTGTGGTACTGTCCTGTGGTACGTCCCAAAATACCACAGGACAAGTCGTGTGGTACTGTCCTGTGGTAATATAATGTGGTACTGTCCTGTGGTACTGTCCTGTGGTATGTCCCAAAATACCACAGGACAATTCCTGTGGTACTGTCCTGTGGTATGTCCCAAAATACCACAGGACAAGTCGTGTGGTACTGTCCTGTGGTACTGCCCTGTGGTACTGTCCTGTGGTACGTCCCAAAATACCACAGGACGAGTCGTGTGGTACTGTCCTGTGGTACTATCCTGTGGTACTTTCCTGTGGTACTGTCCTGTGGTACTGCCCTGTGGTACGTCCCAAAATACCACAGGACAAGTCGTGTGGTACTGTCCTGTGGTACTATCCTGTGGTACTTTCCTGTGGTACTGTCCTGTGGTACTGTCCTGTGGTACTGCCCTGTGGTACTGTCCTGTGGTACGTCCCAAAATACCACAGGACAAGTCGTGAGGTACTGTCCTGTGGTACTATCCTGTGGTACTGTCCTGTGGTACGTCCCAAAATACCACAGGACAATTCCTGTGGTACTGTCCTGTGGTACTATCCTGTGGTACTTTCCTGTGGTACTGTCCTGTGGAACTGCCCTGTGGTACTGTCCTGTGGTACGTCCTAAAATACCACAGAACAAGTCGTGTGGTACTGTCCTGTGGTACTATCCTGTGGTACTTTCCTGTTGTACTCTCCTGTGGTACGTCCCAAAATACCACAGGACAATTCATGTGGTACTGTCCTGTGGTACTGTTGTGTGGTATACATCCCAAAATACCACAGGACAATTTGTGTGTATATACTGTCTTGTGGTACTGTCGTGGAACTTTCCTGTGGTAATGTCCTGTGGTACTGCCCTGTGGTACATCCCCGAGTACCACACGAGCCTGTGACACAGTACCACACAGTTCCTGTGTTAACATATATTTGTGTGGTATATTGTGTGGTACCAACCAGTACCACAGGGAGTACCACATGAGCCTGTAAAACAGTACCACACAGTTCCTGTGGTAACATTTATTTATGTGGTACATTGTGTGGTACTGACAAGTACTACAGGGAGTACCCTACAAGCCTGTGGTACAGTACCACACAGTTCCTGTGGTAACATTACAAGTGTGTGGTACATTGTGTGGTACCGACAAGTACCACAGGGAGTACCACAGGACTTTTTTGTTAGGGCATTTACATTTGGTGGAACCCATATCTAAAAATATTTCGCTCAGGTATTTATGGTGTTTACTATGCCCATGGACTTTTTGCTGTGATACACGCATTAGTGATAATCACGATCATTTCATATTGGATCTTCAATAATTTCCAAACATTGAAGCTCAGATGCGAAAACCCGCTATCATCGTCTATGATATGTGTTCTTTTATATTTCCCCGACACACGGATTGCCTGAGACCCCTTTTGGTCTCTAATGTTCTCTCTGATGAATAAATCGAGAGCGCGTGGTATGCTCAACCCAATTGCAGGGTGTTCACAAAATTCAACGTTTTCACGTGTCATGATTTCATTATGTCTGTGCGTGTGTCATCCGTATGCGTGTATGAGCGAGATATAGAAAATAAATGAACTTTCTTTCGGAGTGAGAGCGTAGCGGTAACGGAGATAGAAAGGAAATATTTACTCCCTTACTCAGAGCGAGCAAAAGAGGGCGTAAACATTTATAGTTGCATGCTGGGATGCAAATATTTCGCTCTTGATCCGTTCAGTTTCGCGATGATGGAAATATCTGCTAAAAATACTACATTCTAGTCAAAGTCGTAGAACGTTTATCCGTCAGGATGAAGGTATGTATATAATTATTGGGCTATGTCTGTTTGTGCTTTGTTCATGTGATCAAGTATTGTCAAATTAGCACAGTTTTTATTATGCGAGTCATTCACCTAAACGTTACCTTTGCAAGTGCCGCTGTCGGCGGATAGCAACGGTAAACAACCCATCGGTTCCCCTAAGTTTCCCGTGAGAGCACCGTAGAACGATGAATCGAAGCGGCGCGAGCTGTACTATAGGGAACTGGTTTACTGCACTGTGCTGTATAGGCCTGCACACACTGTACAGTATTAAAAGGCTCATGAGTTGCAGAGGCAGCTGCTAGCTAGCTGCAGCTGGCAGTGCATCATTCTTTGCCTTCCCCAAGCAACTTTAGAGTCAATTATACCCATCAGTTTAAATAGTTTCCTAATTGACATACTAAATTGTGTTTTAACTTTTAGTTTTAGATCTTATCTCGATATCCTAAATAATGATTCCTAGATAGACTAGAAATGAATCTATTATCTAGGTCATAATGGACAGCTAGACACGATTGGTCGAAACTCTGTTAGATAGAGGGACTTTTATTGTATTATTATTAGTCTATTTCCTCCCTAATTCAAATGGGTAACAATCAGATTGTGTTAGAAAATTTTATCTCAATCCTTGTATTTCTTTTATGCCAAAAATCAAAATGGTAATTTCTGATGCCGTAATATCAATAACTGGAAATTTATCCTTGTCATGAACCACCAGACACTGAGCAACTGGCGAGCTTGTGCTGTCATTAGTAATTACTCATACGTATGGAATGCTGTTTGACACGTACAGTTTAACTAAAATCATTATGTAGACCTACAGTAGACGTGTTCTAATTCATTGTAGTATTTTAGTAGGAAGCTAACCACATGCAGCATGTCCAGCAATCTCGTAGTCGTATCTGCCACCGCATGAGTTGCAAACTGCCCCACACAGACAAGGTGCATGTGTGTGTGTATGTGTGTGTCTGTTGTCTGTAGCTTTATTATTAAAGCAAGTTTGGCTGTTTTATATAACTTTAAATACTCTTGCTTAAAGTCAACTCTATTGTAGGCACCAACTAGCAACTCTACTTTTAGTACAGTAGACATTAACGTACATGACTAGAAATGATATTTCCAACCATGTGTATTGCCCATTTATTAGGTTGTAAAGTGGGTTGAAAGAAAAAAAAAATGGGATCTATATGCTGGACTCCAGAGTTGTAAGGTTAAAGGGTGTGTACAGTTCTGGTCGAGGTGAGGATTAAGCATATTATTAACATTTTGCGAAATATTCAAAATCCACTTTATGAGATGTCAAAGAGCATGCAATTCTAAGGGGTACCGGTATCAAAAGTTTATTTGATGGCAATCAGTTTTGGAATGGCTGAGATATCCCAAAACAAGGTGAAACAAAGAAATCCTAATAAAAGGCGTGGCCTGTCGCCTTTTATTATTATCACTTTTTGGGATGTCTCAGCCATTTGAAAACCAATTTTTATCAAATAAATGTTGAATCCTTCTGAAAATTATATGCTCTTTCACATTCATAAGAGGTTTCTCATTATATCACTTGGGAATGTTCAAAACATGAATCCCCACCTCAACCAGTACTGTACAGTCCCTGTAAGGTTGGGGTTAGGGATGTCTATGACCTATGGGGGCACAAAAAGAACTCTTTCGGAACAGCCTATCACTCAATGGATATATGTACATTTTTTTTTTTTTTTTTTTTTTTTTTTGCAAAGGATATTTCTTTTGTCACATTTGTCAAAAATTAGACATGATTTTAGGGAGCAGCCCATCACTAACTTGATGCTAATGCAGTGTGAATACTGATCTTTTCTTTTTCTCTTTTTTTTTCTTTGCTTGCAGAGGGTATTTCATTTGTCGGAGAAAACCCATGGACCAGGACCCGTTACGTTCAGCTGGCAAACAACTCTCGGCAATTACCTTGCCACTACTGGCTCCGACCATAATGTTCACATCTACGACCGCCATGGAGAGCTACGCGATGAGATCAACTTGCCAGGGTATGTCCCCGCTGTGATGATCCTGGATAATGGCATTGTAGTAGATAGCTACCTGTAGAGAGATTGATATGTCCAACATGATAGCATGTAACAGATACTATGCCTAGATGATGATCTTTGTCCAACCTCTTTCTGTTTTTGTTTTTGTTTCTGTCTTTTATAATCTACCAAAGAGTGATCACTTTGCAGTTGTACTTGAATTGCAATTATTTATTGATCTATGAATGTGGTGCGTCATCATGTTACCATAATAAAGTCAGAGATCATAAAAGGAAGAAAAATGTGCTTAAAGCAGATTTTGGCAATTTAACCTTTACACTTTTTTTTCTAAATATTTTCCTTGCAAGGAAGTAGGCCAGTTTTCTATCTGTTCAAATCTAGCAGCGGGCAAATTCATATCTGCCAGAAAAAAAGAAGAAAAAAAAATCTATTTTCCCAACATTGTATGGCTTTTGTGATGTCTCATCACAAATATTATTCTTCTTTTTCTGAGAGTGAAATGAATCTGACCTGTTGAAATTGCTCATGAAATACAGTATCATGAACACCGTATATGTGTAGATATCAAAGTTTAAAGGTATTATGAAGCATCTGTATATTACATGTAAGCATTGTGGATAGAGACTTTACAAGAACAAAGAGTGATTGTATTTATATTGTCAGTGACATGGTGAAAGATGGCAGAATGATGTGATATATCTTGATTAATCTTCATTGATCCCAGAGCGTGTACTGGCCTTGGCTGGGACAAGGATGGTGACACTCTGGCACTCATCTGTGACAAGAGCAGCGTGGTCTTCCTCTGGGATGCCAATAGCCACCGGACGTCACAGGTAGACAGTGGTTTCAAGGACTCGCTGACCTACCTCTTGTGGTCCAAAATTGGCCCCCAGCTGGCCATAGGCACAGTGAAGGGGAACCTCCTCATCTACAACCACCAAACATCACGGTAAAAAACACTTCTTTCTTCCTTTGTCATGCCACCAAAACTTTTCCTTGTTGTCTCTGTCATTCTAAGGGGTGGCTGATAGAATCAAGATGGCCTCAGAAATGAAAGGTCCTACAATTGATGTATTATTTCAGTTGCTGCCTGAAGAAGAAACGGGTATCTCACCACTGGACTGTATCCACTGCTATCATAGCATTTGCTCATTGGCTATTTGGAGAGTATTTGCCTGAATGAATCAATGTATTATGCGTAATTTGTTTTGTACAGTTTCAATTCTAGCATGATTTAAAACTCATTAGCTTTCTCTAATACATGTACTTCATAAACAACTAAATCACAGTCATAAAAAAAAAATTAAGTTTAGCTCTAAAATCTTAATCAGTGAAGATGGCTATATCGAAATTTTTGTGTTATGATTATTAGAAACAAGAGAGACCATGTACTGATGAGACTTTATTGTCATTTATGATGGTATCAGGAAAGTGCCAATCCTTGGTAAGCACACCAAGAAGATTACATGTGGAGCTTGGAGTGCTCAGAACCTCCTGGCCCTCGGTAGTGAAGACAGAACCATTACTGTCAGCAACCCAGAGGGAGACACAATAGCTACTGTAAGTATTTCATACATCCTTGACTATAGGCTGTTGTTTTTTTGTTTGTTTGTTTATGCATGAATGTTGTTTTCAAATATTTTCAGGTGTTGTATGGTCAGTCTATAGAAACCTACCTGTGTGCAATTCATCTTAATGATTTATATTCAACCCGTCTCATAAGGACGCGGTAGCATGGCGATCGTACAATGCGAAGACTGGCCAAAAATGAATATATTTCAGAATCCCTGTAACGGATTGTATACAGCATTATGACTGATCTCTGGGTAATAATACACGCAGCCAAAGAATTTTGACTGGAGTTGACTTTTACTGATGATACTACATAGTGCCCTTTGATGCACATTTGCTGAAGAGGCACTCTATTCTAGCAGGCTTCTGCTATTCGCATTTTTCGAATGTACCCTTGTGGGCAGCAAAGGAAGATCAGTTCAATCGGACCTCCCTCCTTTCCCCATCCTACAGAATCTTTAATATTTTAGATATAAGGCTGAAATTTCTGAGAGTTCAACGCAGTTCAAAAAGTATATTGTTTGTTCTGTTCTCTTGCTTCCTAGACATTAAATAGATTTTTTCATACTTCTGTGCATTACTATTCTAGCTGAAATATAACATTTCCATACATAGCCATACACAAATTGGCATCGTTTAACTTTATGATGTCAGTTTACCTTTATATACCATTATTTTTGTGTACACTTGCCTGTTATTTCCCTCACTAATGACTATTTGATATGGTTATGCCCTTTTCTTCAGACTGGAGTGAGAATGGACCCATCTGACATACAATTTTCAGAAATGAAGGTAGACGAAAGGACTTCATCAGGAGAATCAACGGCAAGTCACTTTTTTTATTGCATCCTTATGTTTTATTTCCCTTTTATAAGGTCACCTGTTTAATGCAACTGCTACAAACTTTTATGCTAAGAGAAATCATGTGCTGAAGACTGTGGGTATAGTGGCCAGCTTACAGCAACAGCCACCTAGTATGCTTCAGTGAACAACTGTTCTATATTCCCTTGTACGTATAGTTTTTCATGATTGGTAAAGTAGAAATATTTGCGTAAGCGATTTTTCGTGTATGACCGCCAAGGATGAATTTTGTGTTTTTTATTCCTGGGAATCAAGATATAAAATGGTATTATATGTAAAAGGCAAAACATTTGGGTGCTTTTGTTTTTTTGTGCTAGTTTCATGCCGCTCAAAATGTGTGAAAATTTCCGCGTTTACAGTGATTGTTGTTGTTTTTATTTCTTATGCCTCTGGCTGCCTTCTGTTGCACATTTATAACATTTTTACCTTTAAAAAGTTGCAAATTTTCAATATCGTATGAAGATGCTATGAAAAAATGGGTCCCATTTATCAAAATTTTGCATTTACAGCAGTAAAGATAATGTGTCTGTTAATGGTGCTGTAACATTGTCCCACAAAATCAGTGCTTGTGTATTAAAAGCTCCTACGTGTATGTGATGGTGGAAAGTGCACCACAATATGTGTTTGATTGACATTTTTTTTTTTTTTTGCAGATAAGTATCCTTGTTGGGAAGAAGACACTCTTCCTGTACAACCTGGATGACAGAGACAACCCAATAGAGTTGGCCTTCCAACAGCGCTACGGACAAGTGGTAGCCTACAGGTGGTGAGTGTTGTAGAGTATTACGTATGTCTGGAAAGATATACCACTCACCTATTTGGCCTGTTGGGATAGTATATACTGTAAACACCCACCATGAGTGAACAGTATGGAATTAGAGTTAGGGTTGGGATATGAAGTGCCTTGAAGGTACCATGAAAAAAATGGCCTAGATTTTTCCTCCTAAGGTTTTTAATCAAGTCTGTGGACCTGCTTATTGTCCTGTGAAGTGTTCAGCATGTTAACAACAGGTGCAGTAGAGTAAACAAACACCTGTCAATCAATAAACAGGCTAACGGAATGCCAAGTAAACAAATAAGTTAATGTAAGTTTCATCCAGCTTATTGTCATGTGACACAATACTGTTTTTTTTTTCCTTTTACCAGGTCAAACTGCTACTCTTGACAGCTTACAAACAAATGAAAATATTGATTCCATAGTGGCAAAGGTCATGCAACTTTTACAATTTCTGGGGTTCGTAGTCAGACATTGAAAGTCTGATGACCTTACACTGAAAAGCCAACTATGTAGCTTTAAACATGAGAGGGATTCACAGGTACACAAATTAGCAGCTTACAAAGCTCAAGATTTGTAACCCATTAGCAAACTCAAGATTTTTTCATGTGTTGACTCAAAAAAACTCACAAATTAGCCCAATGAGCGGCGCGATGCTAAACCTACGAAATGCTGCTCTTATTTCTGAATTAGCGTGCTAATTTGCCTGGCAGTGACAGTGTAAACAGTTGACCAAATAAGCTCGAGTATTTATATCCCATCATTACAAGCACACATCACAATAGTGTGCACTGCACACCGCGATGAGGCACAAAAACAATAGATTTATCCATCTGCAATTAGCAAATTATTTCTGTACATATGAACGTTTGCAAAAAAACCCCAAAAATTCAAGATTTGGAGCGCACTCGCTAACCTGCTATTTTGTATGTGTGAATGTGGCTACAGTGTGCACACTTTCTTTAGCATTTTGCTAGCCTCACAATATCCCTAGCATTACAACAACAGGTGTATCAAAGTAAATTCATACTAACACCTGTCAATCAATACATGAGCCTGTGGAATGCCAAACAAATAAGAAGTGAGTGTTGGTTTCACCTAGCCTTTGTCAAGTAACACAATATTGATTTTATTTTTGTTCTTTAAGCAGGCAATTGTAATAAAGAGAAAAATATGCCCTTTCCAACCCCTTGACCTAGTTGCATAAAACTATAGTAACTTAATAATTAATGGTAACTGTCATAGATGTATGTTCCATGGTCAAACATATCCAAGAATTCACTGATGGATACCACTGAATGTAAAGTTACCATAGTTTTCTGCAATGAGGCCCTGATCTTGAGAGTTTGCAAGAGGATTTATTGATTCCACAATCTTATATGCCAGGCAACTTTTCTGAATCTAGGGAGTTTACTGGAAATTATGTTACACAATGAGATACTTTTTTTTTTCTGTAGCTTGTGACAGGGTCAGCACACTTTTCTGTAGCTTGTAACAGACATGTGTAACTAACATTTCAACAACAGGTGCATTTTAAATTGATACTAGCACCTGCTAATCAACTCAACAGCTAGTGGAATGACAGAATAATAAAAAGTGAATGACAATAACATTTTGTCTTTTGTCAACAAAATATATTGTTGGCTTCTTATGTTTTTCATTTGCAAGGCAACAACAGGAGTCAAAAACAAATATTGATTCCAAGTTTGAAAAGGTCATGCAACTTTTTGAATCTAGATAGACCTAAACTTTATTTGCCCATTTTGTAAAGATGTTTGCAATTGTTGCCAGTTGCAATAATTACATTTGCGATGGTAAAATTTGACTAATACCTGCTGTTTGGTCATTCCTGGGCTTGTGCTATAGTCACTGCAGTCATGAAAACTTACAGTGATGGCTTACATCATTATTAAGTGGGTGTCTTGTGATACTCCATAAATGATTTGCTTGTCGGCTAAATAACTGCTTCTAAATTTACAAAGGCAAAGCTACTTAATGGTTTTATTTTCTCTTTCTGAATGTAAGTTTAGAGTAAAGATAAAATAATTATGTTCCATTTGAAACTTTGTGGAATTTTATATATTTGTCTTCATCTATCACCTGTTGAAAGCCTGCGTTTATGATATGGTTTGTAACAACTCTGCAATAGAACTCGACATCTAGCAATGCTTCTTGGGTTAACCGTAGGGAATAAGTAAGGTACAATAAGTTATTTGCATGCTCATTATCTAGGCTGAGACACTCTTCAGGTGTACCATTTTACTTCATTGATGTTTCTATGAAGGTATGGAGACGGCTACATCATGCTGGGTTTTTCCAACGGCTTCTTCATCGTCATCTCGACCCACATGAAGGAGATCGGCCAGGAGCTGTTCCAGGCCAGGAACCACAAGGACTCGCTGGCAGCCATCGCCATCTCACACTCTCTCAACAAAGCAGCCTCGTGTGGCGACAACAGGTCAGAATGAAAGCCAGCAACATACACGCCACCTGCAGCCACAAAATCCCTGTTAAAGTCCCTATACACTGATAATATGATTTGTGGCATTGTCTGATTCTTTAGACTTTTAAGCATTCCAGTGATTCATAATATGTTCCATTTTCATTACAGAAAAGTTATCACACACCTGCTCAGAAAGTTAGCAAGCTCGTAAGCACACTGTATTGAAAATTGGCCGCAAAGGATAGATGCAGTCAAGGATGTTGGAGATTCAAGCATTTAGGTGCAATAGGCCAATTCAAAACACCACAGTAACATGCCTCATGAAGAGAATTTCAGACATTTTTTTTTTCAAAAATAATTTTTTCAAAAATTATCATTTACACTAAATTATGCTAATTTATAATGCATAATGATGCATGAAATCAGACAATTTGGTATAAATCACTACATAAAGCTCAAAACAGGCACATTTTTGGTGTAAATATTCTTTTTAGTGTCCTTAGCAAATGTAAGAGAAAAAAATTGCACAATCAGAAAAAATTTCCTAAGTATTTCATTGTTTTTTGAATTTCTTACATATTTCTTTGTTTTTTTGACTTTATGTTTTTCATTGTTTTTTCGATGAAATTTGTCCGTGACATTGTTCTGAACAAGAAAATGTGTTATTAATTGATTTTGATCTATAAACCCCCAAAATAATCATGCTTTTATGAAATTTGCCTGTAAACACAGTTTGCATTGAAATTGTACACAAATTCACGTTTTTGAGCAATTTTTGGTCTGACATGCACGTGCATATTTATGCGCAACTTTGGAACCGCGCACTTGGGCATCGCAAATTTGGTGTCAAAAGATGCGGGAGACTCGAAAGAAAAAAGTCATGAAACGTCGCGGCGATAGCTTCTCGCGATAGCGATACATTGCGTGAAACATCGAGGGGGGGGGGGGCCCCCGGCCTAGTTAGGGTTAAGATTTCAAACTTTTGATGTATGATGAAGTATGAGATTTCATATTTTTCTGCCAAATCACCAAATTTTTCAGTTTTGTATTAAACTATGGTGTGTGTGACTTTGTTAGGGTAACACGATGGGTCATGGTGCTGATACTGACTGCAACCCTTGCTCTGTATTATGGTTTTGGCCATACTTGTGAACTTTCTTTCAATGGTCTTTCAAGTTGATTTCAAAGCTGACTCTGTTTTAGAAGTTAGGTCAAATACTCTTGAAATATTTCCTTACAAAGGTGCCATGTGTCAGAGGATTTTCATAGAATTGTTTGCAAATATGTGAGAGGTTTTACTAAAATAACAGATAAACACAGATAAATGTAAGGTTTTGACGATATCCAGGAAAAGAAGTAAGGTGCAACACGTGTATCATCTAAATAACGCCCCTCTTGAATCTGTTGAATCCGTGAAGTACTTGGGTGTAACCATCACTTCTGATTTGAAGTGGACCCAACACATCAACAATACTGTCAATAAAGCCAATAACGTGCTTGCATTTCTAAAACGCAATCTTCGCATAAAATCTTCTGATGTTAAAGCCACAGCTTACAAAACATTGGTTCGACCAATTGTTGAGTATGCTTCCACAGTTTGGGACCCATCTACCAAGAACCTAATCCACCAAGTGGAAATGGTCCAGAGAAGAGCTGCGCGATTCACTTTAAATCGCTACCATAACACCTCGAGTGTCACCAAAATGCTACAAGAACTTAATTGGACCACTCTGGAACAGCGCAGAGAAAATGACAGGCTAATTATGATGTACAAAATTCACAATAATCTCACTCCTCTTTCAGCACAGGACTATATCATCAAACAGGCTACTCAGTTAACGAGAGCCTCGCAACCACACTCCTATCAGGTACCATATTCGAGAACTGAATCGCATCGCCATTCGTTCTTCCCAAGAACTGTAAGGAACTGGAATTCCCTGTCGTCAGAAATCGTTTCAGCGCCATCTGTGGGATCATTTTGAAACCGTCTAACGGTTGATCACAGTGGCTAGTATTTTCGTCAAATTTTCTATGTGCTTGTAAATATCTGTAAATAAATTGTATTATAATGTAAATAGCACCAGTCTGCAAGAATCTTCAGTCTATTGAAGGAGGCAGACTTAATCAGAAGAAGAAGAAGAAGAAAATAGACGCTTTTTAGAACGTGTTCTGGCTTGTAGCATTGTGAGTATTTCAAATGGGTATGGTCCATGAGGAAAGTGTGTCATTGATTTTCATCAATGTGTAATGTGACACTTTATCAAGTCTATCACAAGGTATGTGAAACATTTTTACAATGTCCAATCTTCCCCTACGGCAGCATCAAAATCCATGATCTGTCTGACCTGAAGGAAGTCTATGCCATCATCAACCTGGAAGACGAGACCAAGGGTCTGACAAACTTGGACTGGACGCAGGACGGCCAGCTGCTGGCCGTTGGCACGCAGAAGGGCAGCGTCCATGTCTACTTGACCAAGCTGCCCATCCTAGGGGACGCCCATGGCACTCGACTGGCCTACCTGACCTCTCTGCTAGAGGTTACTGTGGTGAATCCCATTGAGCAGGTGAGAATGGGGTGCTGCCAATTGCCCCACCCTCCTTCCCCTGTAACACGTATGTTTTCTTCCCCACCCCCTCCCATAATCTTTTTTTTCCCTGTAAGTGACTTCTTATTCTCATTAGTTGTCTCGATGAACAACATGCGATCATATCACAACGTTATAAATTTTTATATCTGACATTAAGGCACCAAACATCCACTCAGAAAGGCACAAATGATACCTTTTTTTATTGTGTATGATGGGGTTTATAAAGTGTTTTCAACATCATTTTCTCTCAAAATAGGATATTGATATAGTGGTAGTTGGAGATGAATGAAGTTGGAAGAACGAGGCAGTGGATAGTATGATGCACTAACCAGCACTATTCATTCCATGTTTCCGTTGCAAAATATTCTTTTTTTGTTCAGTTTATTTGACACACTCACAATTCTTTTTAATTGAACAACATTTTCATGAGCACCACATTTTGCTGTGATTGTGAGTCATATTATCACCAAAGTGTCATTATAGTCAAAATGGAATAAAGACAAGGAGCAAAGGAATCATTTTTTAAACACCATAATTCTATGAGAAATTTGCATGCTTCGTTTCAGATTACTATAACATAGTTCAGTAAACGTTTGCATGCTTTGTTTCAGATTACTATAACATAGTTCATTAAACATTACATAGGTCTAAAACATTGTAAAAAACAGTATACCTTGTACCAGTCTGATTTATTAGATCTTTGTGGATGGACGTTTGCTAACCCTTAGGGTTTTTAATGTTTTTGTTTTTTGTTTTTAGCTCCTAAAGCACATACTATGAATGAATTCTATAATGTTGTTTCCAGAGACTAAACAAGATGTTAAAAAATGTAAATTAATTCCAGTACTGGATGCAATTATCTGCATCTCAATCTGTGTGGTGTACTGTGCATCTATTGAGATGAAAGAGAAATTGTCGAATGTAGTAATTTTGCATCCGAGCAAACTGTTGGTCCAGTGTGATGTATACACAGTCCGGTATTGAAGTTGGCCATAGGCCGGTTGAAAACCCTCACCCTCCCCCTTAGCACGTCCATGTTGCCCACTCTGTCTCATCACTCACCATGTCACCCACTAACATGTCTGTCCTCGTGTGGACCATACAACCTTGACTATGTCAGAGACGTGTTGGCCGAATGAAGGCAAGTAGCCCATCTTCGTGGCGTTATCTTCTCAAGCTCCCTGTGTCTCCGTTGTAATGCTCGCCATGATAGATTAGTAGATCTCGCCGTTTTTCCTCTTTTTTCGTCATTCTTGAGTCAGCTGCTGCCTCGTCCTGGCCCTTGATGGTGTCTTTCTCATGTTTCTTCTCATCTTCTTTCATTTCTGCATCACTCTCTTCTTAAAGAAAAAAAATCTTTAATTCATTTTCATAGACCCACCACTTTGATATAGACAAGGACTGTGGGTGTGTTTTTATCACAATTTAAAATACTTTTAAATTTTGATTACCTACTTGAGTCTACTGGATATTTAACTGTTTTTACCCACTTGTTTGTTTGTATCTTGTTTTTCCTTTCAAGCTGCATTTGGTCTGGTTCATTGATTATGTTTGCTATTCTCATACCAGGTTTATGTCGTATGGTTTTTATTTCAATATACTTACTCTGTTATCCCCAAAACTACCAAAGATACAATTATTGTACAGTAAAATACATTTTTGTTCAAATTGATGATTAAGAAATCAGCGGTGTCATTTCCAGGGCAATGGTATAAGTATTCGGGTTGCACTGTGCGCATATCTAAGGAATACATTGCTTGTGTATTTGTCACTCTCAACGTGTGCCTACGTGTTTACCCCTCATGGGCGATAAATCTGAACTCAGTTTACCCATTTTTACAAAATCTGCCTTCTGATTAAAAAATGAGAAGTTGTTCTCATGAAATCACATCCATAATTATGTACTTGTGAGTCTGACCATCAGCTTTTGTCATTAATTGCCTTCAAAGTTTTACTTTTGATATATCTTGAATTAAAAAATATGTATGGCATCTTGGAATATAGGTAGAACCTTCTCAGCTGCTTTTCATTTTGATCAATGATATTATTTGATATTATTTTGTAGTTGCATGCATTTTCAATCACTGAATATAAGAGTCTTTGGGTTATATAATTTCTATCTCTGTTATCCTGCATTTCATGATAGGTATTGATCATTTAATATTCTCACTCTTAGTGCTTCTGCATTCTTTATATTTGCTTGCAAGTAAAATGCATTTTTTTTTTTAAATGCAATATTTTTCTTTGCATCGTAAACTAGACTTGTACAATATAATTAATGCATTTCAGGTTCTATCTGTGAAGGATTATCTAGTGCATGCTCTAATACACCATATTTTATTACTGCATAATTTAGAATTTCTATGCATCTAAGAAGCACATAAGCATTTGAATTTGGGTCAGTTAATATGAAAACGTAGGTCTGGATAACCATACAGTATTGAATATATAGCTTTGTAACAACATGAACTTGAAAAATAAATGAGATTTGTGAAATCTTTTTGGGTCATTTTTTTTTTGAAGTCAGCTTATTACCCTCTACTAAATCTGTAACAGCAGTCTTTGTCTATTAGGCATTCAGTGGTAAGTTTGCATATGAAAGAGATAGTAAAGGACACAGGATTATACCAGTTTTTTTTTCTTTTTTTTTTCTCAGGAGGTACATGTGCATGCAGAGGAGAAACTGTAGGGAGTTACCATCACACTTGCCTATGGCACCCCCCATAACTGTTGCCATGGTTACATTTTATAATCACAGCTTTCATAAGTGACATCAGATTAGCCACAGACGAAAAGGATCTGATAAAGTATTTTATATTCTATTGACTTGTTTGAATTTATTTGAGGAAGTCTTTAGGAGAACATACATGTTCTTCTAAAGTGTAATCCTCCCAATCAAGTGAATTCTCAACTAGTAGAACAAAATCTCTAGGTATCATCCTGATTGGAATATTGAAGTCATTTACTTGAAGAACTTTTCTTTTTGCCTCAGGAACCAGCTATTCCCATCGGCATTGAGGTGGAGCCCACGTTTGTTGCTCTTGGACCCTACCATCTGGCAGCCGGCATGAATAACCGGGCGTGGTTTTATGTGCTCAGCGACAAGGGTAGGTATCTGAATGCTGACACACTCTTTTACTGATTTTATTATCCACATTTCAGTCTTCTCTAAACTTCTTCAGAATTTCCTTTGTCATCAAAGAATATTGCCTGTGTGTTTTTATCTGCATCACACTTTGTGTACTTCAAAGCAGACATTTGCACAGCTCTTAAGGTGACTGATGAACACAATAAGAACAAGAACAACCATTTATTTAAAAAAAAAAAAAAAAAACGCTTGAATCGTCTATTTGACTGATGCTATTACTGTAAACTTGAAGTGGATATTTTCATGCGACTAATTTTTCATGATCAAATGGGTAAGAAGAGTTTTTAATTCCGCGGAATCAGGACATCAATTATTGGAACATATGGCAAGCAAAAATATTCGACTGCTTGTATTTTAGCGCCTAGTTTCTGGTTGCGCGAAATGTGCGAAAATTTCAAGACAGTGAAAATTTCCACTTTTACAGTAAATATATCCAAAAGTTGGTTGGAGTTGGTGCATTTAGTGTACTATGCACTTTTCCTAAAGTTTTCAACAGACATTGATATTAGCTCTGAGATGGAGGTGAACACATCTAAAGAAAAGTGTACCCAAAGTTATTTTTTAGGTATTATTAGATGAAGCAAATAGGGGTCATTTAACAGTACACCAACATAGAACAGTATTTGAACACAATCACAAATGTTATTTGCAAATATATATGTGGGGAGTGGAATATTTCTCACAAGCTTACCTTATGTATATATGCAGATTATTACAGTTTACAGAGCCCGCAGAAAGGATGGTGTAAGTTCGTAACACGTCACTTTATTATTACACTATGTATTGTCATTTCATTACCATAAGAAGCAATATCAACATCCTTGCTGCTTTAACCAATTTCTGCCCCACCCCTTCTATTTCCAGTTCCCATACCCTAATGTATACTAACTGCATTAAACATTTCTATTATGCAGTTATAGTCATTCTTCTCAGAGTAAACTAGATTTCAATCTTTAAGGTGCTTTTTACATGAATGCTACATACATGTACATGTATGCTCAAATGTATGCCTTCTCTTGCCTGTATGTACTTCTGCATATATTCCTCATTTCATGCTGATGTTCATGCCTTCACTTGTATACTACATACACTGTGCTCATTACAATTTATGTTTATTAAATGAGTCATAGTCAGAGCTCAACAATTAATTGTTTTCAAACAGTCAAGATTTGTAGCTTCTAAAAATGTATCATTTATCAGCATTTGCAGCAAGGAAAAGGTATTCCTTGAAGTTGTTGGTGTCTTATTGGAACCAATGCAACAAAAACTCATTCCCATTTGTCTAGACAACTGGAATTCACTCTTAAAGGCATAATTTACCATTTTGCAGATGAAACAAAACCCAGTATTAGTGCTTCAAAATAGTTCTAAAATGTGAGTAAGGGATAGAAAAAACCAATGTAAAAGTTTGAACCAGTATAATTGATGTTAAGTATTGTTAAATATACAAAATGTGAACAGTAGTTATAATAAAAATGTTTCCAGACTAAACAGTCTACAGTTATGGTTTAATGAGAAAAATACATGTAGTAATATCTCCTTATATTTTAAGCTTTATTGCAAACATTTTATATGGTGGGAAGTTTTGTGTTACAACTGACCTACACATATGCATCAAATGTGATATCTTGAACATTTTTAAAATCACTGCTCCCAAAGGTAAACTGGACCTCGAAGTTGCATGGTATTTATATTTGATACTACAACATTATGAGCTCACCTGTTGAAGCAGAGCAAAAGGGAAAATGAAACCTGATTAAAAGAAAAGAAAGAAAAAAAGCTTTAAGAGAGATGAGCACAAAACTGAGCATTGCCTGAATACGGTACCTGATTTTAACAACAGTGGGGCAGTTCCTGTTGGAAGCTACTTACAAGGCATTTTTTTTCAGCACAGTTAATACTGCTTGTGTATGAAATACTCTTACTATATCAGGGTGCTACATAAGCACTTGCCCGATTGCCCAGGGCAAGTGAAAATTAAGTTTGGGCAAGTCTTTTGGAACAATGGCAGAAAATTCTTGCCCACCACCACCACCCAATCAAACAAAGTTTGTCACTCTACTGTGTTTAAGTGTGTGAATGCATGTACTGTTTATTTAAATGATTGCGATTTATTAAGCCTTTGACTTACAAATGATTTTCGTTTTCACTTTCTTACATTTCTGGACTTTCTTACGGACAAGTAAAATTCATGTTTGGGCACGTGTTCTGCAACAATTCAAAAATATGCTTGCCTGACCGCGCAAGTGATGATAAAAAGTTATGTAGCACCTTGCTATATATCCATGCAAAGGACATTGCATACTGGCCAGCCAGTTTATTAAGAAGTACTTTTAAAAGAATGATGACATCCCTGATCAAGCGTTTTATGAAGAGTTATAATTGTTTATATAGTTGATTTCTATCATAAGTCTATGGCAGCCTGTGTGGTAAGGAAATTTAAAATCGATTATATCTTTTGATAAAACGGGGCCCTGATGCAGCAACCTGACCTCCGCACTGAGGATACCAGATATAACAACATGTTTTTTAGGTTGTCCATCCTTCCATTCATCTAGCTATTCTACAATGCTTCAAGTGTTCTCAAGCAAATTTCATCAGAAGGAGTACAAATACACTGTATGAAGTATAGTAGAGAAAGCCACAGCCCAAATTGTGGACAATTCAAAATTTTTCTATAGATTCAGAAGCAATACAAACAAGTTATATTGCATTGTCCTATTATCTATAGAGGTAATAAATGCAAAGCTATTCAAAAGGTGTATCCACAATGGGGACCTTAGGGCACGGCTGCTGTGAGCAAATATGTTTGAAATTTTGACCGTTATCTCTCTAAGAGATATAGACAATCACATAATTTAACACAATTGTGTTTTTCATTACTAATTACCATATCCCTTGCTGATGTCAACTTTCATTTTCCATTTCTTTTACCCCCTCAAAGATAACTCAAATACATTTCCAGTATTTCATGTGGTCTCCATGACCCAAGTTTGTGAGTAGAAACCATACAAAGTTTTAAAGTTTGTGAGCACTCACACACACACACACACACACACACACACACACACACACACACACACACAGCTACACACCCACACAAACACAAGCATTTGCGTGGAAGTTGGTTTATACAGCTTTCCCTATTTCCGTTGGAACTGTTCTGGAGTCATGTTTGTTTTAATAGTGAGGGTGATTATGCTGCAGTGTATTCACACTTGGAATGGGTGTGTGTCATTTGATGGTGGTTATAGCAAGTTTCCTTGGCATCATGCATAGTTTATTCGAAGAAACTCTCTTGTGTTCATTTGAGGAAAGGCAGTAGCCTGTCTGACTGAACCTTCCCTATTTCTATCAAAGTTTCAGCTGGAGTGGCACAAGACCATGGATTTCAGTAGTTCCATGTGAAAGTTATCCCTTTTTAAACTCATTTAATCAGTGTGTGTGTGTGTGGGGGGGGGGGGGGGGTTGGGTACTGTAAAGCAAGAAATATTTGTGGCATGAAATTTTCATGAATTGGAGCCAACGGTCTTCTTGGTGGCATGAAATTTTCCCGAATTGCTACTGGAATCCAGTGCATTCTAGTGTAGACAAGGGCCCTGTCTAAACTTGTGATAGAAATCAATCAATCACAAATCTCTTGAAAGCTGCAATCAATCGCAACCTGTGATTGATTGATTGCAGTTTTACGTCTTAATTTCAATCATAACTTTTTTATAAGATGGATTTGCATTCAATCGTATAGTTGTGATTGATTTGAATCAATCACATGTCTTTATAAGACGGGGCCAAGAACTTGCATGTGCATTTTGATTCGTGAATCTTGGCACTCATAAAATGTGCAAAATTAAAATCCAGCCAAAAATTTCTGGTTTTACAGTAATTTGTAAAAGTTATCTTTCAATGCCTTTAGGCCCCTGTGAAAGTCAGATGCAACAATGCTTTGAAGTTGTTGTACATCCCCGGGTCTCATCATCAAAATATCAGGAAAATGTTCTTTGTATGGTGTTTTTCTGACGTTTGAAATTTATGTGAAGTGACCTGAACTGACTGTTGGGTCTAAATGCCATGAGATCTGTTTGTCCTCTTTGCCAAAATTAAACTATTTTCATATTATAGTCACCCCCATCCTTTGATGATTTGCAAATTGGCAACCATTTACGTGCAGCGAATGTATTTGATTATGACTCTTTTACGTATCTACTCTTGGGGGTTTGTGGTCTGTCTTTGCACCTCTTGTTGCCTTTCAGTTACATGTTATTGGTACAGACATTTTCAGTGTCTTCAGTATAACATAATTTTTTATTTTACAGTGAACATGCATTTCAGGGATTTTTTTTTTTTTTTTTGGTTGTTTGCACAAGTGATTCTGATGATGTTTTTTTTGAGAAGTTTGTGTGTGTTTGTGTTTGTGTGAGACCTCCAAAGTAGCGGTCCCTTCAGGAAGTATTTTCTCTTTGGCACATGATACCCTTCTGTCTGGTTTGGTATGTTGTTGATTCAAAGTCAGATGTAACATGTGAAGCGGGTAGTCGTATCTTGGTGTGTTCAAGTTGTTTTTTTGTTGTGCCAAAGTGTGTAGTGTTTCTCGAAAGGTGCTGGTCAGATTTGTGATAGGATTTTGCTTTTAAATGCTTAATGCTCGAATTATTGTAAAATGTAGCAAGGGTATAAAATGTTACCAATGTTACCTGAAAGGTTTTAAAGGCTTTTGCTTGTTGAAAACAGATGTGTTGTCCATGTTAGGCTTTTCCATCACCACTCTGAATGTTTTATAAGTTGTAGCGGGTTTCATGATCAGCTTACCATGCAGGCCATCATAAAGTAGATTTAAAATGTAAGAAATTTGCGATTAACCCTATGTGTGCTTTGAGTGGCACAACCCCCCCCCCCCAAAAAAAAAATAAACAAACAAACAAACCATAAAGTTATGACGATAGGGGAACAAATTAATCACTTGTCTTGCGAAGAAAATCGTGAGGTGTATGATGTTTCGCTCGCTACTGCTGAGCTTCGTCAGGTACAATAAGACACGGTGGTGCATGCACGCAGGTGATAGCATGTATGTGGACGTGATGGTGGGCACGCCGCTATCGTGGCTGGGTCGGGCAGTGCACCATCCTGTGACCGCTGTTTACAGCGTTCATGCGGACCTAGTTGGCAGCACGCCGTCCCCTGGGACGGGCCGGGTAGTGCGCCATCCTGCGTCCGTTGGTTGCCATTCCCGAACCGCCGAATCGGGACGGCAACCAACGGAATCGGGACGGCGAAACGTCGTTCACCTCACTACAATTTTCTTCGTGAGACAAGTGATTAATTTGTTCCCCTTTCGTCATAGTATTCACCGCGATGGTCAACATCTTCACAAGAAACCATAAAGTTGTAAACACTGTCTAAAGTCTCAGGGACGCACCATGGCAACCAGCAAAAGTTCAGATAATTTATTGGCAGTTGTTGTGGCTATTGGTATTATATTAAGTTGTTATAAAAACTTGTGATATTGTAAAATGTGACCCCACAATACCACTCTGCCACTGGGGATAAACATACCTTAAGTAGCACATCTTCAAAGCCCTAACCATGGTCAGTAGCAGGGAGAAACAGTCGCCATCCACCTTCCTGGTCAGTAGATAGTCATTTTGAGTCACTTGACTCTCAGCTCCCGTATCATGCTCATTACATTGGCAGGCTTGTTTAAACAGCTTTAGTGTAGCTCTATTTTCATTGTCAGTTTGATATAAGGCAAGCCATCATTCCACATATTATGCAAATGATTTCACAGGAAGGGACATCTGTCTTTTGTCCATTTTGTATGAGCCTCTGATTTCCTTTCCACCAGCTTTTCAAACAAAATCGAGCCATTTTTGCAAAACTTGTTCTCAACTTGAAGGCTAACATTTCACAATGAAGTAATGCACATCTTTTCAGATATCAAATTTGTAACCAGTACAGTCTTTGTATCATTAACCATTTTTCATTTTTGTCATACTGTTATTTGTCTCCATTAGCAGTCACTTTATGAATAATCAGAACAAACTTTTTTCCCCTTTAAACTTGTTTTTGTATCTGTATGATATCATGTTTCCATGAATGTCACAAATTTTACATATACAATTAATTTGCATAAAATCATAAGAGGTCTTAAACAAACAAACCAAAAAGCAAAAAAGTTTCATTCGAATCTCAACTGAGAATGTATGTCTGAAATATACTGCAGATTTAAATTCATGTTTCCAAAGCTGCAATCATTATATTACAGGATTATAATCACTTCAAGTTTCTCATAGGCTTGTAGAAGACTTTCACATTCTCATCACAGAACTGTGAGGATGGGTTTATCTAAACTTTGGCACTAGTGATTCTCGTGCCAGTCTTTGAGTGCAGTTGATTGGAAAGTTTATAGTAATTTAACTTGACTGGGGACAACGAATTTAGTCAATTGCATAGCCATCTCCCCCCCCCCCCCCTCCTTTCTCTCTCTCTCTCTCTCTCACGCAAACACACACAAAAGTGGGTACGTAGTAGTTGATGGAAACTTGACTTCTTGGGGTTTCATATGATTCGATCAACTACTTCTCTTTGTATTGTACTGATCGCTTTAATATTAGACCGTGCTAACCTCTGTTGAATGTGTCAAAGACATCCAAATCAAAATATATTTGTCATTTATCATTTACTATGGAAAACGACATCTGTTATAACAAGTTCATAATGACTGTCCACCTTTACTTTAAGCAAAGGAGGGTAGGATTCAAATGTCTGATATATATGCTCCAAGTTTGATCAATACAGATGTTTATTGTTCCTAATCTCTATTGATGCCTTCAAAAACATGTGGCAATCAATGCTTCATATAAACCCAAGGGAAAGAGTAATGATATGTTTTTACATCGCTGTGCATTTAATTACTGCTTCTCAAAGAAAATGAAGAACTCTCTTGTGTGGTAAGTATTTTCTAAAAGGGGTCTCCTGTTTTATAATTACCAATTTAAAAAGATGCCAATGAAGACTTGATCATCTTTTAATTCATAAGATCATATCAGTCAATCTTTGTCTTTGTGTTCATATGATGACTTTATCATAACTGATCATCTTCTCCTCAGTGTCGTTTGTTTGTAAGTGATTTTCATTGTACCTAGTGGTGATCATCTCTTTCTGTTCTTCTGCCTCTCCTAGGGCCCGAGAAGCTGAAGGATCGGGAATACCTGGGAACCATCCAGAGCATGTGTCTGAACGCAGACTATGCCGCCGTGGCCTTTGAGAATAAGGTCCAGCTACACCTGGTGAGAAATTATGTACTAAATCCAGCTTGTTTTCACATGTTCCTAATATTTCATATCTCACATCTATGACATATGTGAAGTCAAATTTGTGCTAGGCATGATATGTATACCGTTGATGACTTTCAGTTTCTTTTGTGAAAGTACCTGAATATTTCCTACAATGAAATGGGTCTTATTTCAGGAAAGAACCAATTTTTATGGGTATCCTAGCTTGAGACTTAAAGTGAATTGATGTTTTTAGAGTGTGCCTGTATGATGCAGAGGAAACATATACTGTTTTTTTTTGTACTTCATTTATGACCAATTTTCCTGTATTGCAAAAATATAATATGGATTCCCGTAATATTAACTAGACCATTTCAGCTGTATAACAGTCTACATGATGAATTGCTGTTTCAAACTGAAAATCAAAGAAGAAACATGAGTAGGTTAACAAAGAAAACATAATTTCAAGTATATATAAGTTTGACATTTCTTTTTGTTTGTCTGTTTCCTTCTCCTTTTACAGATTCAGGTAATAATATTCTTCTTATATTGCCAGCCAGTGATGTGTCAGTTATGCAGTAGTTTAGATTGTAGACAGTTTAATGAGAAAGGAAATTAATGAATCTACAGAAAATGTGTGATCAATATTGCTGCTTCTCTGAGTCTTCTAATTATTGATATGAATGTGCCATACTCCCCCGGTCCCTTGTAATGACAAAATTTCTCCTGTTTTTGTGTCAAGGTGGGGGTGGGGGGGTGGGGGGGGGGGGGGGGGGGGGCTACAATACAAGGTTACTAGATGTAACATCTGCATTGTACTAGAAAATGCTGTGGACATAATTCCTCAGGTTTTACTCTTTTCATCTTTCTTCTGAAATTGATTTTCCATTTTACCATGGGACCATAAAAAACTAATTAGATAAAGTATTCATCTGATTCATTTGAGATGAAATATTTCATGCAGTGGTACTAGAAGTTCTCAGTACTGACCATTTCTTATAACAATCATATGATGTGATGTATTCTTCTGTAGTAAGTAACCTGGTAACATTCAAATTACATTAAAGTAGACTTTTGTGTAGCTAGGGGTACTTTGGGTGATAAGACTGTACAATACCACAGAAACAGACCTTCCATTCTTTGCATGTCTATATTTTAGTAACATCTATTTGAAAACAGAGTCAACAAAGCATCAAGCCATTAGATACTCTTTTGACAGGGACAACACCTTCTATGTAATATTATCAATAGTTTATCTTTTAGTGTTTAGATTACGTGTGTATATTATGCATCTCTAAGGTACTTTCAATATTAGATGCATGATAATATGCTGTGCTCTTGTCTATACACTGAGGAAGTTTTCAATTTTTTACATGGTTTTGTTTTTGTGTCTTTGCCTGAATTTCATGCCTTTCATATGCCAGCTTTCCTAATATAAAGAAGCTTTAATTTCTTCCATACGATGGCATTTCTGAGCTACTCTGTACTGTGCAGAATTTCAATAAATTCATATTTACTTGAGAATTACTGAAGTAATATCTGCATCATATTCTAGTTAAAAGAAAACTTAATCATAAATTCAAACTATAATTTCATCGATTAATAAAAAGAAAGAAAATGAAACACACCTCATAGTACTGATTTTCAAGACTTTCCTTCCATTAGCATCCACGTTGGAAAGAGACATTGTCACATGCGATCAAGATGGACATTATTGAATGTATATAAAACAATGTGGATGAAATGCACACTTTATGAGAAAGAGAAAACAAAAATCAGTTTTTTGAAAACTTCTGGAAGGAGACTAGTGATATTGTTTTGTATCAGTAATGCCTTTTTTTTAAATGTTATCTTGTTATTATTTTTTCATTAACTCTGTGCTATACATGCTTTCATTTTGCTTGAGAGATAGCACATATTTGTATGCCAAGTATTTTGTACTCCATTATTTCTAGGCCACTAAACTTTCCATAGGTGTAAAGGCAACTACCGGTAAACAAGGAGGAGTTAATTTTGCCGTAACCCTTTGGGCACTGTCACCTATATATACCATTGACACTGTGTGCAGCATGGTAACTAATGTTGCTGACAGGATTCAGTTTCTAATGCATAGATGGTGTTTGAAACCACTTATCTCTATTATTTTCGTTGGTGATGCATGCTGCTTGTCAGTGTTTTCTTCATGTCCAGTTTGATGCCTAGATTTCTCTTCATTCATTGATACTCCATGAGATTGGTTGTTCTGCATATAAGCTTGATCTCTCTCTGTCTTGTTCTTTTTCTCTTTTAGCCTTGCCGAATTTTCTGTCCTACTCCTGTGTGTTTTTAAAGCATTATATACATTCTCTTACTGTTGATCTTTTTGAACTCAACGTTTTCTATTCTTTTCTCACGCTGTGTGCAAAGAAAACAAGTGCTACTAGCTGCTTGTAGCTTTACCTTAACAACAGAAATTCTTCCATGCTCAAAGCTACTCTGTAGTTCCCTCTGCTACATTAGAATAAAGAGTATCAACATATTTTGATCTTTGTATAATTAAAAATGCTTTGGGCATACACAGAATCTCCTACTGAGTTCTCCAGCAACCGAGCTCTATCTGAAGCATAAAGCATTAATGTGTTAAAGTCTGGCATTGCCAGAGGTGTGCATTCTACTTCATTACTTATTCGTTTGCTTATTTAGTTTTGTATGAAAGCAAAACTGGATATTCACATTCAGAGCGCATGGGTCTGTTTTCATTAGTGAGCCATGTTGCAAATATCAGATATTTCAGGTTTGAGGTACAATAGTATTACATGGTAAAACAAGTACTGTAGAAGTGGATACATTTGTGTGAGTAATTTTTTGTGCTGAGCGGAATAAGATGAATTTGTGTATGTTTTATACAAGACATTACATAGTGGTGTGTATAGCAAGCAAAAATATTTGCATGCTTTTATTTTCATGCTAGTTTCTAGTTTTGCGAAATGTGCACCACGGAAGTTTCCACTTTTACAATATTAAGGAACACATTAATATTGAAAATATGATATACACTGTTCATACAATCGGAGGTAAGGAAGTAAGGTTAAACAAAATGATCAAAAGCAAAGTTGATGATATCACACTTTAAAAGCATTTATTGATATATAAATGTACGAAACAAGATTTTAGTAGGAAACTGAATCTGAAAAGAACAAACACACACACACACACAAATATTTTTGAATGTAATCATGTGCCTGTCCCAATGACTGTTTTTGGCTTGTCTGTTTCAGATCGAGTCGGAAGGAGCGGGAGATAATGAGGACCGTGAGACACGACTCTTTCCTGACAAAGAGAGCTCCAGCAAGATTACATGTCATACCATCACCGCAGACTTTCTCATCTATGGCACAAATGTAAGAAACTCAGAGCTGCTTACTAGTTTTCTGTACAGCAGTTAGTGCATTTTTTGCTCATCCTGAACAAGAAAATATTATTTTGCAATGAAAATTATCTTTCTTCCACAATTTGTTTTTCCCTGTGCTTTAAAGTACTTTATTTCAATTTTAAGCAATGTAATGAGTGAAATGCTAACATTACAATCGGTATCTGACTTATTCTATCTGTGACTTGTCCAGTGATAGATTTAAACTTGTTAAAAATGTATTCATTTCTTATTCTGAACTGTGTTTGTCAAATTTCCGTCTTCCTAATTTTTAAAGCATTTTGAGCCTGACTGGAAAAGCATATTAAACACTCATTGTATCTTATATATTATATACATTTATACAGTATATTATATATACATATCAAACACTCATTGTATTTCATTCTACTATATTTTAGAGCACAAAACACTGCAAAACTACACAAGACAGTAAAATGTTATGGTACTGTGCCAGTGCAGTAGTGCATATTATAGGGATCCAGAGAAGTATTAAGCCAATTGTCTGTGGTACGTAGTTTATATTGTAGATTAACCCATGAGCTCCTGGTGAGTGGATATGCTATGTATCAAGGCTGCAAAGGTTACCATCTCTTGGAAACTATGAGCTAAAAAGCCAGCAATCATTTTGATACCTGTGATAGAAGGTCACCTGGCTTCCATGTCACACAGAGTTGCTTTGATAGCAACTTTTGCTACAATGGCATAGTGTCATGGTTATGACAAGAACCCTGCTTCCTGATTGGCTGTTGCTTCAAAAAGTTGCCGTTTTGAGCAAGACATGCTATCATAAACATCTTTTATGAAGTGAGACCCTGGTCTTTTCTTACAGAACGGGGAGCTCATGTACTTCTTCATCGAGGACTGGCAGTTTGTGAATGAGTTCCGGCACCTGGTGGGCATCAGACGCCTCTTCTCCGACCCGAGTGGCACTCGTCTTGTCTTCATTGATGACAAGAGTGATGGCTTCGTCTACAATCCTGTGAGTTCCTCGCCTCCAGTGATTGGTTTGTGCTACAAGTCAGAGGATAGTCAAATGTCAAATTCAGATTTTATAGCATATTAAAGAAATGAGAAAGTGGAGAGCATCTACATATTTGACCGCCGAGCTCAAAACCCACAAAAAGTAGGCCAAAATTATGAATTTCCACCGTTCCACATAGTTTAATAGGGTAAGCTCTAAGTTTTAAAATGATTTATAACTTGTTAAAATTGGACCTTTCTAACCCATTCAAAAAGTGATTAAAGAGAGAGAGATTTAGAAGGTGCAGTTATATAGAAATTGGAGAAAAGAGGATTTAAAGATCAGGGTCATTCAGGCGTGCTGTGCAGGAGTATCAATGAAAACATATTCTATTTCCCAGTGAAAGCAGCACTTGTCTGTTTTGTTTTAAGCAGCCAAAATTGTGACAGTAGGTAGAAAAAAGATTACTGTTCCAGACAAGACAAACTTTGAATATTTGAGTTGGTCATCCCAGAGGACATATTTTGGTCCATTACCGAGAATCCAACTCTGCAACTCTTTGTGGGGTTTTAAGCTGGGTAGTCACATACAATATCTGTACAGTTTTGTTTTGTGTGATAAGAACAAGTGCAGTAGCCTTTTACTATTTTTTGTTAGTATTATTGTTGTCACCACTATCAATATCATCATTATCATCATCATCACGGTCACCATGACAGCTATTTATGACCATCTCCATCATCATTTCCCGACCAGGTGAATGACCAGACATTGGAGATCCCAAACTTCTCACCAACAATCAAGAACGTGCTATGGGAGAATGGCTTCAACTACAAGGGAGTCTTTGTGGCCTACGATGAGGAGAAGGTCTACACATACCTCTACTCAAGAGAAACTGTCAATGGTAAGTTTACAGGTGCCTCCATGCCTATATATAGTCATTTGTATTCAGGGCCAGTGTTCTGTCTGTTTGAATTGGTGTAAACAGTGCACAATGTCTGATTGTGTGTGCGAACACACCAGTATTGTAGAAACACTCTAAAGGAGGGAATATTGCACATCTTTTGGGATTTTTTTCTTTCTTTGGAGCAAGTTTGTGTCTCACAAGAGCCAAACTGCAATCAGGGATAATCCGTTTCAACTAAGCAGGGGCACTTAATACTTTTTAAACCGTAATCCAAAATTAAAGTAATACAACCACAGAGTACCAGTATGCAGCGATTACTTTACTAGGCACTATCTATGATGTTGTAATGAATATTTGAACAGAATGGGCTACAGCCAAAATCAGCAATCCCCAAAAGTAAAAACAAACAAACAAACAAACTATGATGTACTCTTATCATTTGTCTGGTGTTCCATGAAATATGTGAGTAATCATGTTTTCTTTCCATTCCGTGTGTAGGTCCAGCAGTTATCCTGGTGGGAACAACCAAGTTGCCATTTGCCCAGCAGCCGCTGATGCTGCACAACGGAGAGCTGATGTGTCAGACACAGAGCGGCAAGACCCAGGGGCTACAGCTCAGCACACACAACTTCCTGGAGCGGCCGCAAGATCTCCCACCATCAACGGTAAGGCCTAACAACCAATTCCTTCCATTATTATTGTGTTTGTTCGTGTCTGTGTGTGTCTGTTTGTACGTTTGCCTCTCCATCTGTCTGTCTGTTTGCAAATCTTTGTGCAATTGGTGCTTGTAGTGAGAGAGTTTCAGCATGTTTCCTGGGGGCTAGTGGCTGTATATGGCAGGTGGCCGTAATAGACAGGTGGCCACTAAGGTAGGTTTGACTACATGTCGATGCATCTATGTAGAGATAGATAGATTGTTAAACACACACATACTTATTTTCTGTATGTATATGGATGTATATGTACAGAGAGATAGATGGATAGATAGATTGATATATAGATTGTTATACACAAACATATATTTCCTTCTCTCCAGCTCCGGTCAGCCCTCCAGAAGAGCATCCTCCTCCATCAGTACAAGGAGGCCTGGACGCTGTGTCAGCTTCTCAACAGCAAGGAGGCCTGGCTGGACCTGGCGAAGGATGCCATCACACACTCCGAGCTGGAGTTTGGTGAGTCCGTCTCAGCATGGATCGCCCAGCATAACCTAGCTGTCGTAAATGTAGACCTGAAATCTAACTTTTGTTTTGTGTTTCTCAATAAAATGATAATAGAGCTGCCAAGTCTCCTTGATTCTCCAGGAGGCTCCCTGCTTGCTGAGATATTTCTTCATGTCTTGACAAGAAAAAATAAATGCATCTCTGATTTTGAAGTCATATTTGCTGACTGAAATGCATGTAAAACTCAAGTATCTCCTTGATTGCTCTTTGGAACCTCCCTGAACATAATTATATCTTGCTATTTTGTTATTCCCATCCCTTGTGCACAACTTGTTTGTTTATCACAATAAACAGCTAGGACTTCCACTTTGATGCCGCATACAATCAATCACATTCATTCATGTAGATGCATTCATTGAGCCCTGTCTCCATGGCATCTCCACGACATCTCTATGGCAACCCCATGGCATCACTAATCTTTGTGACAGTCATGACCACTTTTTCTTCACGCATATCAAATCTCATGTGTAGGTGAATATTAGTTTTGCTTTGTCCTGTGTGATTGACTTGTTTCATTTGTTTTGATTTGCCTACCAGCTCTCAGAGTGTACAGACATATTGGGGAAGCAGGGATGGTGTTATCACTGCAGAAGATTTTGGTAAGTGCAAAAGTCAATGGTTTGTGGATTTCTTTGTTCATGATTTACTGAATTGTAATTTCAACCAAGTATTTAAGTAGATTGTAAGGAGACGATATTGTGCAAACAATCTGCTTTCAAGTATAAGATGTATCCACATCAAAAGTTTAAGATTGAAAGTGAGATGTATTTAATAGCATTTCTATTTCAACACAGTATTCTCTGAAGGTGTTGATATCATGCATCTTTGATATCAACTGAATGCTGTGCAACTGAGCAAAAGCACTAATGCTCATTTTCTCTAAACTTCGGCAAAAAGGATACATCAAGCAGATGAATAGATAGATGAATAAGTAAATAACAAATGTGTGAATTAATAATGAATAAATCAATAGATAACTAATGACTGAATAGATAAAAGAATCAATAAAAGAAATGATTAATAGAGGAAAAAAATGAATTAGTAAATCATTTCATATTTAGTGGTCAGCTCAATTCTCCTCTCTCTTTCTTGTGTAGGGCATTGATGACAGAAACCTCCTGGCAGGCCACCTAGCCATGTACCAGGAAGACTTCAACCTGGCCCAGGACCTGTTCCTGGCCTCCAGCCGGCCCATCTCGGCCCTGGAGATGAGGCGGGACCTGCTGCACTGGGACCAAGCCCTGAAACTGGCCAAGACTCTGGCCCCAGAACAAATCCCATACATCTCAAAGGAGTATGCCCAGCAGTTGGAGTTCACGTAAGAAAGAAAGAAGGAAGGAAGAAAAGACTGACCACCTCCTTCAGATGCTCTTTTTTCTCCTCATTTCCTTCCCATTCCCTTCTCTTTCCTTTCCTTTCATTTGCCATGCTCATCACATTGATTATGAATATACCAGTGAGTTAGCTGCGACTCTCTGATTTGCTCTGTAAGTGTAGTCCTGAGAGTTAGATTAATCACATACTTTATCAATAGGTAAGGAGCTTGATGGAACAGTTTTGTATGCTGCTACCATTCAGTGGTGCTAGGAAATTCATGTCTGTTGGTTTTCCATCTGTGTTAGGTTTCCTTGTAACATCAACAATATGAGAATGACTTGAAGTATTTTAATCAAGTATGAATAATTAGCGATTAGTGATTAGAGATCAGTGAATAAGAGCTAGGATCTTCAAATTCAAGCTAAAAAGTCGTAGGGAAAGTTCAGAGGTAAATATTTCACATCTAGAGGCAGATGCATTTATAGGTTAAAAAAATTATGGTGGCTTAAAGTGTGCCTCAAGAGGTAGGTACAATTTGTCAACCCATTTAAGACTAGCATGTGGTATACTTGGGTAAGTGTCTGTGGGAACTGAATGTTATGGCTAACTCAGCTCGTTCTCAGTGACCTAAAGACATGCCAGTAACCACAAAGAGACATACCAGTAGCCACAGAGACCCCGCAGGTAAGTTGCAACAGTTTTGAATCTTGAAGCTCTGCTGAGTGTCAAAAACTTCCAGGGCTGTTGTCTGGAGATTGCCTTTCTGAACCTTATTTGATTTACCAAGGAGAAGAACCACTTTTCAATTCAATTCATGTCACATCTCTTAAAAAATGAACAAACATAGACATATATGTATACATACGGAACATAACACCTGCCCATGTGTGAAAAGCAAGATGATGTTTGATAGCCAATTATGACTAGATTATCTTCTCTCTTTTCTCTTCCCAGGGGTGACTATCCAAATGCTCTCGTCCACTATGAGAAGGGCATCACCAGGCAAGAAAATGTAAGTTGTTCTCATTTGGGATACTACCAAGCTTGTAGAAAGATACTCAAGGGAAACTGAATGTCTACCAGTGTCAACACCTTCTGATTGTGTCAATGGTTCTTTTCTTTGCACTCAATCTGGTATTTTCATTTGCTTTTGTGCAGTTTTGATGAACAAAAGTGCTATGAAATCAGATAAAGAATATACATAATGTCTTCTAAAATAATAATTTCACACATATGTAAAGGATTTGAA
Source organism: Diadema antillarum (assembly GCF_040938485.1). NCBI lineage: Eukaryota > Metazoa > Echinodermata > Echinoidea > Diadematoida > Diadematidae > Diadema > Diadema antillarum. Next base: position 283,442 of record NW_027271035.1, on the reverse strand, counting down.
ATCTGTTTAGGGACATATTAGCCCAATAAAAAGTTCCATGTTACCAATTTATTGCTTTGCATTACAGATTACGATTTATCCATTTCCTCTTCCATTATCATTTAAGTCTTAACAGGAGAGTATTACTTGAACATCCAGAACTTTCCTACTTATTTTCAAAAGTCTCTGATGCAGTAACCACCATTTTTTTAGTAGCAGTGGAGATCCAGGTGGGGAGGGGGATGATTCTCAAAGGTTCATGATTATTAGGTATAACGAAGTTCAACTTTGGCACTCTCTGAGTTGGCTTTCCCAAAATTGCACTTTCACTAGGTGGAAACTATGATGTGAACTTGTGAAACCCTAACCTCCAACATAAATGATTAGCATTGATTAGGCATGTGTGTATTGTGGTAGCACTTAACACATGACTGTAAGTCCTGCTAAGTCTCGTTGACCCCCCTCCCCCCCCCCACCATCTCACAAAACTTTGTTTACACTTTTAGGAGAGGGACCACGATGAAACATGTGCTGCCGGTGTCGCTCGCATGTCCATCCGCGTGGGTGACATCCGGCGAGGGGTCTCCATGGCAATGAAGATGAACATACGTGCAGTGAAGCGTGACTGTGCTGCCATCCTGGAGAGCATGAAGCAGTACTCGGAATCGGCACAGCTCTACGAGAGGGGAGGCTATCCAGACAAAGCTGCCTCAGTTTACATCCGATGCAAAAACTGGTAAAAACACTTGTTAACAAGTTATTTCGGTCACCAAATATAAAAATCTGAGTGAGTGATTAGACCAAGATAAAATCATGTTCTGTTTCAAAGATCCTGGAGGTGGTCAGATAACACCAATGCATCAATGCAGTCTGTTTATACTTGATGTGCTAAAATTTTCTCCCCATGCACAGAATCTCACTATTATTGTACCTGTATCTGCAAAGCCAATGTCTCTCATTCGACCACTTCCCCCAAGTAAATGTTCTGTAATACTCCGGAAATAAGGAAAAATCTTGTGTAAGAAAGAAGAAAGAAATAGAAGACCGCAAGAAAACACACCCTTTTTGCAGAGAATCATGCACAATGTGGTCTCTTATAGCATTCATGTTGTCATACTTATTCTGAGCTGGTCGAATCATCCCAGTTTGTTTATCATTGCTTTTGCTTTGCAGGTCAAAGGTTGGGGAATTGCTTCCCCAGGTCACATCCCCAAAGATCCACACACAGTACGCCAAGGCCAAGGAGGCCGATGGCAAATACAAGGATGCGGCACTAGCCTACCAGAATGCCAAAGACTGGGATAATGTCATCAGGTAAAGCAGTGGATGATTATCATTATCCGTCTGCAGCTCTTCATCCATCAATAACATGCCTGTCGTTGTGTTTGTGTTTTCCTCCAGCTGTCCAGTTGGAATGACTCTGTGAGAAATGTGTGTAGAATATTGATCAAAGGAACAGTGTGGTCTATTGCAAACATGCATTTGATTTACATGTATTTGCGTCTAATTTTGTGGTATATCTGTCACAGTATTTGTACTTCATTCCGTCCTCTTTGATGCAGGGATTCTCCCCCCTCTTCCCATATTATTATTATTATTATTATTATTATTATTTATTATATTTATTAGCTACCTCAAAAGACCAAAACAGGGCCTATGGTTGTCATACAGAGCCATAGATCCTCTCAGATTGTGTCTGTTTTCAATGTTAGTAAATCATGTTGTGTCTCTGTTTTGGCTGTTGCATTTCTGTTGTATGTAGCATTAACGTCAAATCCTAAACAGTGGTGCACATATCATATTTGGGTTTGTGAAAAGCCTTATAACACAGTGCTGATGCTATGCAGGAAGAATGGAAGCAGGGAAATTATTGTTGTTTTATTTTGTTGTTAACAGACTTTCAGACAAGTATGCATAGATAATATTCATCATTTTCCTCTTTTTATTTTTTGTTTCCCTGACCCCCTTGTTGAACCCCCTTGTTTTTTGTCATTGTAATGTTATTTGTTATATCGGTTGCCAAACAGTCAAGCTTTGTGCTTATTCTTGGGCAGTTGTTCTGTATGCAAATTAAGATGTAACTCATGTAATTATATTGCAGATGTTTTGTATAATTGATGAAAATGATGATAATTGTTGAAAATATTCATACTACTGTTATTTTTTACAATGTTAATGAAATTGCAGAAAAATGATGTACCTAAAAAAAATCGCATACAGAGAATAAATCAAATCAAATCAAATCAAATCAATGACCACCGATCTCGTTTTATCCAATATTTGACAGGATCCAGCTAGATTTCTTGCGAAACCCGGAGGAGGCTGTTCGTATCGTCAAGGAAACAGGATCGGTGGAAGGTGCCAAGATGGTTGCAAAGTGAGTTATGAAGTCTGCACTCAAAGCACTCAATTCAGCACCCAAAGCTCACATAGGGTTAAAAGTGCTGATTCACAAGTGTTTTGAAGATTCAGCAGTTGACATGTAAACTGTACAAGAAGAATTGATTGTGTGATTACACACACCTTCTGATGCAGGTTGCCGTCTCCATATATTTGTGGAAACTATGAAGCATTTGTTCAAGTAGGCTACTCCCTTTGAGATAGAAACGAACGTAACATTAAAGGGATCGTATAGTTTTGGTTGAGACTTAACTTCAGGTTTTCATCATTTTTTAGTGAGAAACCTCATATGGAATATGAAAGAGCATGTAATTCCGTGAGCATTTCAACATTTATTTGATGAAAATTGATTTTGAAATGGCTGAGATATCCAAACAGAATGATCCTAATAAAGTGTGGGACCCACATTTTATTACGATCGTTTTGTTATGCCTCCGCCACGAAGTGGTGCCGGAGGCATTATATTTTCGGGTTGTCCGTCCGTCCGTCCGTCCGTCCGTCCGTCCGTCCGTCCGTCCGTCCTTCCGTCCGTCCGTAATGAATTTTGTGGACAAGGTAACTATCAAAACCTGTTGAGGTATCCTAATGAAACTTGGCATGTATGTGTATTAGGGGGTGAAGTTGTGCCTATCAACTTTTGGGTGCACATGCTCGAGGTCAGAGGTCAAAAGGTCAAGGTCAAATACATAAAATTTCACTATTTCCACCATATCTATTTAATGCCTGAAGATATTTTTTTGAAACTTAGTGTATACATGTATTACCCAATTAAGATTCTCTGGTGAAAGTTTGGGTCATGAGGTCAAAGGTCAAAAGGTCAGGGTCAAATACATGATATTTCACTATTTCCACCATATCTATTGAATGCCTAAAGATATGTTCTTGAAACTTAGTGTATACATGTATTACCCAATTAAGATTCTCTGGTGAAAGTTTGGGTCATGAGGTCAATGGTCGAAAGGTCAAGTAAAAATATTAAAACTTCTTTTTTTATCCGTACCTTGGAAAATTGTTCAAGGTATCTTCATGGAACATAGTATATACATGTACTGACTGGAAGTGATTATCTAGAGAATGTAGGGTTCATGGGGTCAAAGGTCAGGGGTCAAAGGTCAAGTGCAACACTTCAAAATTTTACTATTTCCCTCATATTTATGCAATGCCAGCAGGGTTATTTCTTTTTACACTTGGTGTATGCATGTGTAACCTAATAGAAATTCTCTGGAAAGTTTTTTTTTTCTTCTTTTTTTGCCTCAAAGGTCAAAAGGTCAAAGATCAAGTGAAAGTGCTGAACTAACTTTTTCCTCCATATCTCGGAAGTGGCTCAAGTTATCTTGAAACTTAGTACATATTATACATGTTCTACCTGAAAGTGATTATCTTATGAATTTTAGGGTCAAGGGCCAGATGAAAATGGTAACAATTTACTATTCAATTCAGAAATTGCACTTTTTCTCCACACCTGTACCTTGAAAATTACTCAATGCCTAAATGTATGAATGGGTCAGAGTCAAGTTAAAGTCCTTAAATCCCTAGATACATGCTCTCCTATTCATCCAATTAAACCTAGGTCAAGGAAGGTGAACATTCAACACATTTGTGACAAACTTGTCATTTCAATATTTTGCCAATTTTGTGAAAATGTAATCACACATTGTCCACATGTACTATCTAGACCTATTGGGAAAATCATGCATTATGGCGGAGGCATACCAGTCGCCAAAGCGACATTTCTAGTTTTAGTTTGTTTTTGGATGTTTCAGCTATTCCAAACCCGATTTTCATCAAATAAACGTTGAATTCCTCTTAAGATAGTGTGCTCTGTACTATTTCAGTGTTTTCTTGGTATCTTGCGAAAAGTTAAAGCCCAATTTTCATCTCCACCAATACTGTACCATCCCTTTAAATCACTGATTATTTCATGCAGGTTTTTCCAGAAGCTGAATGACTTCGCCTCGGCCATCCAGTTCCTTGTGATGTCACAATGCAACAACGAGGCCTTCCAGCTGGCTCAGCAGCACAATCAGATGGAGGTCTATGCGGACATCATCGGTAGGTCACATGACCAATAGCCACATGTCAGGACATGTCCTAGGTCCTGTCACTCAAGATGCTACATTGTAGTCTGATGTCTCTGAGCCCAAGTCTCAGACAAGTTTGCAAGTACAGTAGGACCTTGATTATTCAGCCATCGATTATCCGGATGTTGACTGGCCGACATTTTCTTTATGTTTTCATGTACTTTTAGTGTAAAAAATCTCACAACAAACACACACTCAACCATTATCGTGTGAATACACGACGGAACATATTCCATACTGTATTGAAATATGAAAAAGGATGTGGACGACTTTCTGTCTAATCCCTAATTCTACTTACATTTGCAGACAAATGCATTCCAGTAAAAGAGATTTACGTTCGAACTCTACATTTACATCTATACACACATACATACATACATACATACATACATACATATGTACATATATACATGAGAACAAATAAATATGCAGTGACATCATTACCAAATCTTCGTCAAGCTATAGACTGAATGGAAACCACTCTTATGAATTCCTGGAAAAATGTGTTGTTGTGTCGATGATTCAGTGCATAGTTGTATGAAGCAGTCTAACCTGTTTCACAAGGATCTGGGCCCCATTTCATAAAAGATGTTAGGATGCCAATAAGGAAGCTGGATTCTTGCCGTTACTATGACAACTGCCATTCCAGCAAGAGTTGCTATCATATTAACTTTTTATGAAATGGGGCCCTGGTCTACTAAGATGTTTCAGTTTTGAGAACAGCAAATTATGCATTGTTTATTTATTTTGACATCAAACTCATCAATCTATGGCTCTGTAGGTCAAGATGCCAGCCCGGAGGACTACCAGAGTATCGCCCTCTTCTTCGAGAACGAGAAGAACCACTTCCTGGCTGGGAAGTTCTTCCTGCTGTGCGAGCAGTACTCGAGAGCTCTGAAGCACTTCCTACGGTGTCCCAACACTGGAGACGACAGCCAGGCCATCGAGATGGCAATAGAAACAGTGAGTTAAAGCTTTCTTCATGTATATCAGCAGCATCAGTGATTGTTGTCTTTTCCAATGTATTCAGTCAATATTACCACTTTCAACTGGTATGCAAGCTGACTCCTTTATTTTGCTGTATCCTAGGAGTTGCAAGAACTCTGCTTTTGAAGGTAAACATAATTAGAATTGTGTGCAATTTATTAGAGTGTGTTTTGATCTGTTTGTTGTTGTTTTTTGTAAAGAAAAAATATGCACACTTCTGTTATTGCACTGTAACAAACTGAATAACATGAAAGTCAAAGAGAAAACTTGCTCATGTAGGAATTTTTCCAGAATTCATGATGCTTTCATAGCCTGCTCTTCAGATTTCATCAAAAAAATTTCTCTTTGGACGAATGCGAGATAAATTTGCACTGACTGCATATACTCAGTCAAAGGCATTTCTAATTTTTGTGGAAACTGCTTCGGGCAATGCTGTAGATGACATACCGGTATCTCGAACTAACAGAGAATAATCTCATTTAGTTTATAATTCAATTGAAATCAATTCCTATCTATATGTGACACTAGATTTAGGGTTACCAAGGTTTTAGACACGATTGATAGGGACATTTCTAGTATGTTGCTTATGAAAATATTGCCATTAAAAATTTTTTATCTTTATTCCAATTTATCCGTCAGGTGGGTCGGGCCAAAGATGACCAGCTTGCCCACCAGCTGATTGACTATCTGATGGGCGAGACAGACGGGGTACCCAAGGATGCCAAATATTTGTTCCGCCTCTACATGGCCCTCAGCCAATTCCGGGAAGCGGCCAGAACGGCCATTATCATAGCCAGGGAGGAGCAGATAGCAGGTAAATATTGCAGGAGAGCTGGAGTGGGGATCACTGCAGCAGTGAGGCTCCTTGTAAGATGTGCCTTCTGAAAGTGTTTATCTGATGTGATACGATATTGGGGATGTTTTGTTTTTCTGTATCATTAGAAGTTGTACCAAGAGTACTGATGGTTAAAGGGACTGTACAGTACTGGTTGAGGTGAGGGATTAATGTTTTCAACATTCCTAAGTGAAATAATGAGAAACCTCCTATGAAATATTAAAGAGCATGTAATTTTAAGAAGGATTCAACATTTATTTGATGAAATTTGGTTTTCAAATGGCTGAGATATCCAAAAAAGTGAGAATAATAAAAGGCGACAGGCCACAACTTTATTAGGATCTCTTTGTTCCACCTTGTTTTTGGATATCTCAGCCATTTCAAAACCGATTTTCATCAAATAAACTTTTGATACCCCTAGAATTGCATGCTCTTTGGGATCTCATAGAGTGGTTTCTGAATATCTCGCAAAACGTTAAAAGCTAAATCCTCGCCTCGACCAGAACTGTACACACCCTTTAATGTCATGCAGAAGCAAAAGTGTTGATATGAAATGTTGTTATCGTCTAGATACTGAGGGTTAAGTATTAGAGGATGCATCAGTAATATTTTATCACATGAATGTTGGCAAAGATTAAGCCATGTGGATATTTTAGGGCATTTCCCACCCCTCTAACCCCCCCCCCCCCCCCCAGCCAAGTTGGCAAGGGTCAGCAGAAAAGTTGTAATGAAATCCTTTTGCAGCGTCAGATTTATTGTCATGTTCATTTGAGACGGGAAATGTATTAAAGTGAAAAGCTAATGAAGTGTATGTGCTATATGATTTGTGTTTTTACTGCCACCCAGGCAACTACAGGAATGCCCATGATGTGCTCTTCAGCATGTACACCGAGCTGAGATCTCAGAAGATCAAGATCCCCACAGAAATGGCCACTAATCTCATGATTCTACACAGCTACATCCTAGTCAAGGTGGGCACTCCCTTCTCAGTAGAGATGGTGTTACACCGCACTTTTCCAAAATATTGCAATAGTTCAGATCATGCTGGAATTATTGTGATAATGTTGTTGGTGCCCCACTGAGATAGAGTACTGTGCTACTGTATACACTGAATATTTCGCGAGGTTTTTATTTTCACGAATTTCGTGAGTGGGGTGCTACTCGCAAATTTAAAAACACACAGAAATTCTAACTCTGATCCCGACATAACGTCCATACATTTATATTTCTGTTCAGCACTCTCTTCCACAATCGCGTATTCAACCACTTGCGAAATTGTCGGGAAGTCCCGATTTGTGAAAAATTAGATTGCTGAATATATGGCCTATACAGTAATTCAGAACATACAGTTATATTTTGCACAGTATGCACATGGCTGCATATGAAGATGGTAATGCAATCTTAAAGGTGCCATTGTCTTCTTTTTCTGTCTTTCATTCAGATTCATGTGAAGAGGGGCGACCACAAGAAAGGAGCTAGGATGCTCATCAGAGTGGCAAATAACATCAGCAAGTTTCCTGCCCGTAAGTGCAACAACACTCCTTCATAATGATCTACATCAAGCCTTCACAAAAAGTGAAATTTGAAGGACGTGAACCGCAAGCTCTGCCTCAGGAAATATTGGAGCAGTATTTTTTCAAAGGGAATAGAATCATTCAATTGTGCCATTGGTGTAGATCCCTTTATACAAGTTGCACATATTTTCTTGGAACTTTTAATTTTCAATATGATAATTTTGAAATTATATTGAATTTTTGTTTAATTTGGTATGTGCTAATCAATCAATCAATCAAACATATGATTATGATATGATTTATGATCACAGCAAAATATGTCATCGTACATGATCTAAGAGTCTGAATCCAAGTAATGCTCTCTTAGCCTGCTTGAAGAAGAGAAAAACATTACAAATTGCTATCACCAGTGATGCAGAATTGCTGTATTACCATCATGTCATTGTAAATGATGATTGTATGATATGATATAACTAAACTGCAAATTTGTGTGGCAAATACCATGATGGCATAATGTTTTGTGTATCCTAAATTCCAGACGTGGTACAGATCCTGACATCGACAGTGATCGAGTGTCACAGATCGGGCCTCAAGAATTCATCCTTCAGCTACGCCGCCATGCTAATGAGACCAGAGTACAGGAATAAGATTGATCTCAAGTACAAGAAGAAGATTGAAGCTATTGTCAGGTAGGTCAAAGGTTATAATTTAGTGTTATAGGTTGATGCTTCGAATAACCTCCATTGAACAAATGTTGCAAGAGGGTTATTTGTGCCTCTGGCACGAAGTGTTGCCAGAGGCAATTGTGTTTTCAGGTTGTCCATCCGTCCTTCTGTCTGTATGTCCATCTGTCCATCCATAATCAGTTTTGTGGACAGCTTAACTTCAAAACCGTTTGAGGTATCCTGATGAAACGTGACCTATGTATATTGGGTGCACATGCTCAAGGTGAAAGGTCTACATCAAATTCTTAAAATTTCACTATTTCCACCATATTTCTCACGGAAGAAGATTTAGATTTGATCTTTGGGTTGAAAGCCCCAACATAAATCACTTCAAGAACATCATTATCATTCATAGTTTATTTTCTTATTTCTTATCTAAACTACCCTAGTTCCTGAAACTCCTCTTCTTCCATTGATTTTGTGATGTCTATGACATTTTAAGATGTCTTTGAACTGCTGACATTGGCAGATTTAACTTACAAGATGTTTAAAATCCACGTTTGTTGCAGGAAACCTGATAAGACCGAGGAGGATGAACCAACCACCCCCTGTCCTTACTGCAAGTACATGCTGGAGGAAACGGAGTTGTCCTGCCCTGGATGTAAAAACACCGTCCCCTACTGCATCATCACGGTATGATGTCCTGTGGATTGTTGGGTGGAAAGGGGAATATCTCTGACTCTTAGATTGAATATATGGGCCTCTGTAAAAGATGATGATGATGGTGATGGTGATGATGATGATGATGATGATGATGATGGTGGTGGTGATGGTGGTGATGGTGGTGATGATGGTGGTGATGATGATGGTGGTGATGGTGATGATGATGGTGATGATGGTGATGTAGTGATGATGGTGATGATGGTGGTGATGGTGATGATGGCATTGGTGGTGATGATGATGATGATAATGGTGATGGTGGCGGTGGTTATGATGGTAACAATGTTCAAAAAGTGATTGAAATGAATAACATGTTAATCCTTAAGGAGGAGAAAAGCATATCAATCAGGCCCCTTTGGGGATGAAATGGGAATGGAACAGTTGTTTGTGACAGTTTCAGGGGTTACCCTGAAGATAAGTATTTCCTCTCCTTTCTCATACATCTGTACATCAAAATGCAGTCTCACCAGATTTGGTGGGAATCAACCTTCAAGCACAGGGAGTGCAGAGTTATTAAAGTAAATGTGGTCCACAGTGGTCCACGGGGGCCTCAGGGCGTGGTTGCTAAAGGCCTTCAATCATTATCTCTATCATGTAGAACAGGTAAATTGTATTGTGTGAAGATACCCTTTTTGATAAAGAATAGTACACTGACATTGTTTGTGGGACTGCAGAAGATGTACAAAATGGATACTGTAGCTACAATGTGTGTAATGGCATATCATCAGGGGCACCATAGGGAGGTTACATCCAAGGTCAGTGTATCATGAAGCTGATTTGTATCTAAAGCTCCCCAGGGCCCTTGTTTGTCACGATTTCATACTGCTGTACTTAGCTTTTACCTCCTCCGTGATTTCTTAGCGCTGGACAAAAAATGCAGCATTGTGTCAATTTCCACATACAAGTACCAGTAGTGAAGATATGATGTTCTTGTCTCCTGTGCAGGGTCGTCACATGGTACGAGATGACTGGTCTGCATGTCCCAGCTGTGACTTTCCAGCCCTCTACTCGGAGTTCACTAGGTAAGACCAGTTTTCCGTCTTAAGAATGTAGATTTTTTTTTTTTAATGTGTGTGTGCTTCATCCAGTGATTACAAATGCTGAGTAGGATTTTGTATTTGTACCTGCACCCTGCAAGAGATGGAAATAAACGACCCATATCAGTTTAGTGTTAACAGTTTATTCACAGTTTATGTATCAAGATATATCAATATGTTGATGTTTGAATACTGATGTTGATATAAGATATATTGAAAGTTTTCCATGTTTTGTAATGTTGACAAAATGATGTATCATATGCCTTACAGGTCATTTGATTGTTGTTTATTCAATTGTATTGTATATTTTTTGTATAAAGCATGTGAACAAAAATATCTGTGATACGGTCAATAAAGGATTGAGTTGAATTGAATTGAGTTGAATTGAAGTGAACTCAGATTCAATTGTGATAAGAATGACAATTTAAGGGCACAGTCTTATATTGAACAACATAATTGTCCACTAGGCCTCATATGCTCAAATTCCCTTTTAAACTCCAAGATAAATACAAGTACCAGATGCATACTCAAAGAATTGAAAATTTCTTTGGTATTGTCTAGCCATTGGTTGATGTGCTCATGACCTATAGATATAAAGAGTATGTAGCTGGGTAAAACTAAATACACAAGTTGTGTTGATGTATACATGTCTCCCACAAATTTCAGCAAATATAGCCTGTTATCAGTATGAAAGCCTACTTGGTATATATCCTTGATATCATTATGCCAGGACCATAGTATGAAATGATGGACTACACTTTGTACATCATTCTATCTGACTACAGACCAAAAAAGAATAGAAATTCATATCTCATTCTATTTGCACCTCCTAAACAGATTTATATTTGCCCTTCCTTGTTTCAGCTTGCTGGAGAATGAGGATTCGTGTCCGATGTGTTCAGAGAACGTCAAGGCAGGGCGAGTGAAGAAAGTTGAAGATCCAACTATATACCTTCAACCTCAAGGAGAAGAGTGAACCCCTTACATTAAGTGATGCGAGATTTGATAATCTGCAGTTTGATCAGATCTTCGTCATTCTGGGAAACTCCCATCGTATTGAGCATACTCACAGTGAGGAACCTCTTAACAAGGTCAATTTGACGATCCCAATTTGCCATCATTGTATCTAACTGATCTCTTTTGTAGTACATGACGTTAAGGTACCAGTCAGAACAAGATGAAATTGGAGGTTTGCCAATGTCATTGTATTGGTGTTTCCCTGTTCTACACTGAATGCCCCACAATGCTAACTCTTAAATAGATGCTGTATTCAAAATTAATTTGATTTGCAAGAACACTGAAATTGCTTAAGTTTCCCTGCAAGAGCTGGGATACACCAGTTCCGATATTCCCGGGTTGGTATCCACGGTCACAGTCAGCCGCCGTAACTCGTACGCTGGAGGAATAAAGTTTGAAAACCTGGGCACATGTAGTCAGCATTTTTTAATGAAAAATTGTCCCTCTCAGATTTCCACATTTAAATTCTTACCATCCAGTTGATATTTAGTGTTTGTCTCATTGTAGATCTCATTGCAGTCTGATTGTTGCCCACTCTGCGATATTATGATGTCTTTGGACCATGATTGTTTCAACTAATTTCAGTCAACACTTTCTAGAATCTCGATGCATTCAGAGGTCTCTTATGTCATGGTCATTTAAAGCTGCAGGAACTCATAACACTAGAGGGCTCTTGGTACAGAGTCCATGCCCATATACTTCGAAGTCACAAGTTTTATGTGTATTGTATTCAAGAAATGTGGAGAAGAATTGTATTCATTTCAATTTGCTGTATTCATCAAACCCAAACATGTGGGAGTGAATCACAGGGAAGGTTTACAGTTCACAATGTGCTTAAAGTGTTTTCCTTGTCTTCAGTATTCTGAGATGAATATTGCATAATCAGGACCTCAAGAATGTCCTCATTACCTTGTTCTTATGCTTGTCACTTGTCCTCTCACCATCCCATGGTTCTCAGCACGTCAATGCTTAAACCAGTATTGTCTCATAAAAATACCACTTAAACATTGCTGGTTACAGTCATTGTAGCTGCCTTACAGCGAGCTGACTACTGTATGCCACCTATCTTTTGAGGGGTTGTCACTTTCACAAATTTTGCTAATTTGTCGCTATTTGTAAATTCAACAATACGTGAAAATATCATCTCTGATCCTGACATAAATGCATTGTGCCACTCACGAAATTGTTGGTAGTCCTGATTTGTGAAAAATTAGACTTATTAGATATACGGTGTACTGTAAAAGTGGAAATTTTTGCTGTGTGGAAATTTAGCACATTCTGCGTAACGAGAAACTACTGTGAACGTAAAAAGCACACAAGCATTTTTGCTTGTTATGTTTTGTTTTTGTTTTTGCTTATTTATGTTTTTTAAAAAAATCACTATGTGTAATGTCTTGGTTCCTCTACGGTTAAAACTTGAAATTTATCCTACTCAGTAGAGTGTGAAAAATTACTCTTACAAAAATACCCACTTTGGCAGTATTCAGAAACTGATCAATAGCACAGACAGAGCAACCAATGAATATCAATTTTAACAGAATCATCTTTTTCCTTTCTTTTTTTTTTTCTTGTGCTCCTTGGTTTGTTGTTGCTGTTGTTTTTAGATACAACTCTGGTATGTAAATACTGCAAATTCTATATGACACGTTCGGACCTGTTAATTACTTATCCAGGAAATTCAAAAGACTGTCACATTTAACCAGTTTACAGCCTTGAGAACAATTTGAATTACACTTTCTAAGATTATGTCTCCAAAGGACCACTTTTGAGAGCGAAGACTGTTTGATTTTGTAAGTCCAGGCACTTTACTGGATATGTCGTAATTGTGAAAGTATTGATGTAATGTGTCGTGTCACATATATACATATTTGAAGAATTACTGCTAATCATTTTGTGCAGTTTGAAAGAGTTTGAATGATATCCAGAAATATGGTTATCATTACCAAAAGTGTGGTGATGGTGTGTGGCTGTGCAGGTGTCACATGTGAACTTTCATTATTAATATGATGACAATGATGATTTATTATAATTGTAGGTATTACTGTGATTATCATTATGATCCTTACCACTATCATCATCATCGTCATCATCATCATCATCATCATCATCGTCACCATAACCATTTAAACGCAATGCAAAATATACAGTGTGCCAAAGAGACAGGTTTTTCTTTGTGTACATATTCTGTGTAACTTACCTGTATTGGATATGTAGCATTCAGAGCTTTGTATCATATTGTGCCTTTGCCAGAGTCAAAAGCTAACATGACATTGCCTCCATGCAAAGTCTGATGTCATGAACACACTGGCGGCATGTAGTACTGGCTTAACCCTTTCTGTGTCAGAGAATTTGTATAGTGTGTATAAATGCTATGAAGCTGTGTGTGGCAAGTGGAACTCAAAGCATTTAGAGGGTTAAAGGGATCATATAGCTTTGGTTGAGATGGAGCTTCAGGTTTCCAACTTATTTAGTGAGATAATGAGAAACCTCTTCTGAAATACTAAAGAGTGTACAATTCTATGAGGAATTAAAATGCTTACTTGGTACAAATTGGTTTTGAAATGGCTGGGATGTCTAAAAATAAAGAGGTCCTAATAAAAGGTGAGACCCACCTTTTATTAGGACCACTTTGTTTTACTTTGCTTTTGGATATCTAGGCCATTTCAAAACAGAGATAAATTTTCATAATTCTCTTAGAATTGTATGCCCTTTAATATTTTATATGTGGTTTCTAATTATCTCACAAAAAGTTGAAATCTGAATCCCCATGTCAATCAAAATTATACCATCCCTTTAAGCATCTTTTAAGCAACATCATATCTATTACACAGCTGTGGAGACTGGATAAATAGATGGTGGCAAATCAGCACTGGATGTGTGAATGCAGCCATGTCAGTCTCTTTTGATACCACCGTATGTATTCAAAGTGAGCCTGGTTTTAGGGGGAAATGTGTTTTAGCAAGGGATATGAGTGTCTTGTATACCGGTACTGATATTGTATTTGTTTTGATATCTGAGTGATGTACATTTTCTGAGGCTTTAATGAATGGAGAATTTAACTACCACGTAAGGAAAAATGGTACTACAGGTAGTAGAATAATTGGCCATTGACTGAAATCTAGTGTGCTAATTATGTTGTTGGAATGTATATAATCTATATTTTGTTGCATTAGGGGAACCAGAATCAATGCATTCCTGCCAAAACTGCTAATTTATTTTTGTGTGATTATTGTCCGTGGGGACCATTCTCAGCTAGATATTGGAATCCTGACACTTAAGGAAAGTCTCGTGAAGTTATAAATTTTCATCTACTTAAGTTGGAATTAATAGTCATATTTAGTGGACATGGTAACAACAACACAACAACAACTCTTCTGAATGACGACTTGAGAGGCACTTGATTAGTCTTTATATTGGATTGTGACAAAACTGCAAATTACATTAATTTATATATCAAGGTATAACATTCTGTGTGGAGATATAATAACAAGGATCAGGACAGATTTGAAGGTCATATCAGCAATTAATTCAAAACTCGTATGCTACACTGTGATGTGATTGGTGTGGCATCAAATCAAATCATCTAAATCATATTCTTTTAGATTATAATCTATTATCTTGTGTAATATCTTTGCTACAGACAAAGAATCTAATTTATTTCAGAGACAGTCTTGGAAGAGAAAACATAACAGAAGAGTATGACAGTAGATGTGCACGTCTGTTTGCTTTTAGGACTACAGTGAATCAAGTTTGGCAGAAATACAACATTGTTATTAAAAAATTTTTTAGACGTTGCAATGATCGTTAAATTGAACTTGGCAGAAATATGACATTGTTATGTTACAACTTTTTGAATAGTGTGGTAATCGTTTAAAAACTGTGTGGCATGAGATGGGACGTGAATGCTGTGTGATAACATCTATCAACAAACTATTTACATTTCTCTTGGTGAAATGAAAACCAAATATATTGATACTGATGCCTTGTAAAACATTAGACCTAACAATATGATGCTCGAATATTACTGTTGCAATTTTAAGTGTATTCATCTTGCTTTATTCTGCAGTTGATTTGCTCATTTGAGGGTGAGTTCAAAACCCAAGAGAGTGAAAATGTCCCTCAGAAAAAAAGAGAGTACTAAGCTGAATAAGTACTACGTGTATAATGGTACAATGAATGTATTCAAGAAATCATAAATCCATAATTTATTGTCTTTTGTACTGTTAGTGTACAGTTGTAGATATGTAAATATAACAAAGCTTAGGAAGTCTGTAGTTGTACATATGCAAAATTATCCATCCACCTTTGCTGTGTATTTCTTATAGCTGTTTAAAGTACCTTGACCCTTAGTATTCAGTATCATTGATTAAGTTTTGTGTTTCTGAGATGCAAGTGAAATGAGAACTGCGATGGATTTCCTTGGAAAAGTCTGTCTTTCGTATTAGGCAATGCTTCAAATAAATCGTCCATATTTAATTTCTATGCCTCTCCAAGAAATCAGAGCTGCTACGTGTCATTCTTTCAAGTGTGTTGACATACTACATAAGAACTGTACCTTGGTATTTAGTTTCCTGTGATGCAATGATGTGCAGTCGCAACCATTTAAAGGACAAGTTCACCTTAACCCGTTCCTTCCGCAATTCTCTGAGTGCTGTTAATTCTCCCCAAACGAGATTCTTTTTGCCAGTCAACAGAGAGGCAGACAGGTTGGTAATCCACCTGTGTGAAGGCAGTCAAGCGGTACATTGTATCCAACTTTCCACGGTCAACTACATGTGCCAGTGAACAGTAGAAATATCGATCAAGTGCGAGCTATGAATAGAGCGTGTGCTGAGGAGCTCACAGAGTCTTTTGTTCTACACAAAACCAGGCACCTGACTAGGGTGACTGGGGTCAGCGAACGCAGAAATCTAACTGATCTCAGCCTTGGTCGCTATGTACATGTTCGTACGAGTTTACAGCAGAAATAGCGAAAACTAAATCAGGTAAAAGGTAAATAATAATGTGAAATATGCATTTTTTAAACAGAAAGAGAACAAATGCTGATAGCGTAAGCTCTGCTCTTTTTGTCGAACTCACTTCTCTGGGCATTTGAACACGAAGAAACATGAATTTAGGCCACAAAAGCAGAAACTCTTGTCTTCATTTCAGGAACCTGGTATACCAGGTTCCCGTGTATCAGTTGCTCCCACAGAAACCTGGTATACCAGGTTCCCGTAAGGAACTGGTTAACATACATGTGGATTAAGTGAATGCGGCAATATCAGTAGAACACTCTGGTTAAAGTTTGAGGAAAATTGAATGATCTGTTCAAAAGATATTCAGTTTCTGCGCAGTCAGTGCTGGATGAGAAGACTACTACAGTTTATGATGTCACATGCACAGAACGATACAAAGAACACAAAGATTTTCACAATTTTTTTTTTTCTGAAGTACATATTCCTTTGACTGAATGTTGTTACTGATCAACATGATGTTAAAAGGGTAATATTATTTCCCCTGCTTTCTGGAAGAGGCAAGTCAAGTGCTCTTTTATTATGCGAGAAAAGTAAAAAATAATGTTAAGTTTTCTTTCTGTTTTCTTTTAATCGTTCTAAACATGTAACATATCACAAGCTGTACAGTAGTAGTCTTCTCATCCAATGATGCAGCGCTGAAACTTCAAAAATCCATAACTTTTAAATGACATATTGGATCTTCAAACTTTCACTGATATGTTCTACTAATATTACTGCATCCACATGTTCATGGAGGTGAACATGTCCTTTAAGACCACTCAGGAGTGAGATTCTTGTCCTGATTAAGCAGTTGTCTGTAAAAGAAGTCAGACTAGACTTATTTGTATTCTACACAAAGTTCAATGATAGCCCACTCATCACACCGTGCTGTTCACACACTCTATAATAAGTATCACTAATTAGCTCAGACTTCAAGATGGCTGTATTCATCAAAGAGAAGTTCATATGTCGTTGATAGCGAATTTTGTTTAATAAAGTTGCTATAATACAGATTGATATGCATGATGCTTCGCTGAGCATGCTACATAGACTATGTGATGGATTGTGTGGCAGTAAATATTTCAGTTTATTTGGAGTAACTGAAGCACTCCTTAACAGTTTTCATGATATTTTCATGCCAACATGTACCTTTTTGTTTGTCATAAATCCATAAGTTTTTCTCAATCTGGTAATTAAGATTAACCTTATTAAGATTGAGTTAGGCTTAATCTTATACAAAATATGTTTCATTTTCTATTTTGAATATTCTACAAATACATTAGCCCATTAAGTTGAAGAATATTGACATGAAAAAACAACAAAACAAATTTGGAATCGATCCTCAGAAACAGGAATTTTTATCCTGTCATAGTGTGTTGTAAATTTAGAAATCAAGAACATAGGCGTAATTTCAGCTTAAGGAGGCTTTTTAACCTGTTGAGGACGAGTCCCGAGTATACTCGGGCAAGGGTCTATGGGAAGTGCGTGTTGTAGCAAAATCAAACCGTCCTCAACGGGTTAAAATTCTATGGCTAAAGCAAAAATGTGTACATGTATGAAAAAGAAAATGTGAAGATTCCCAAAAGAGTGTGTTTTTTCCCTTCTTCTTCTTTTTTTTTAAACTTTTAGCTATAAATGCGATGTCAAAAGTGAAATTGTGATGAAGGGACAGCATCAAACCATCAATCCAAATAGGCCCTATTGTTTCTAAAACTTTATTAGTGAGAATTGAGTAAAGAAAATGGGATTCTATCGGATAGAAAATTGAGCAAAGAAAATCGGGATCCCGATGGAATCCCATTTTCTTTGCTCAATTTGCCACTAATAGATAATATTCATTTCTAGTCAGTTTTTTTTTTTCTGTTTGCGTTTTTCATATTATGTATCATAACTTTCTCTAGTCTCCCCCACGAATATTTTTCTAGACAGCGCCATCTTTTGTTTCACACGCTACAGTCGTTGTCCACAACAACCGAATGTGCGTCGTATACACATTACACCGGGTGATATTAACGCTATTGCCGTAATATTGTTTTTTTTTTTCATGTCGAGCTGAGGTGAGATCATTGTCTTTTAAGCTTTCTCACTGTAGTATTTGTGGCTTTCCAAATGTTGTTCGGTGGTTTTAGTGTATAGAAACTCATTTTTACACACCTAAATTCTTACGTAAATACTGACTTGGTGTGAAGATTTTTGCGGTAGCTTAGTCCCATGTGTTGAAAAATTTGCTGGTGAAGACAAAAAAAGAAAGAAGCTGTTTATAAGATGTTAGATGTTAGATGTAACCGAGAAAGTCATTGCGTGAGGGTGGTTGATCTGAAAATAGGTGGTTCATGAGTAGTAGACGTACAATATGTGATGATATTTGAATAATTAAAATTTGAATGTTCAAAACGGACACACATTTCAGAGCATCTCTACGACTCTAATTTACTATTTACTCTAGAGACACTATTGTCGAGTATTGTCACTGTCTAGGTATCTGCATACGTAATCAGCAGATGCATTTAACATAATAAAATGTCAAAGGCAGGAACGGCGCAGTGTTTTCAAAAGTGTGGGGCCCACTTCCGGGTTTCATGAGCTAACAAAGTGATGACACCTTATGTATTCCTTTGTATGGTGCACAAAAAGTGTGGGGGCCCGAGCCCCCACGGCCCCCACGGCTGTGCCGGCCCTGAAAGGTACAAAGGGAAAAAAAGATTGGTCAACAAAACTATGTGTTTCCAAATTTACTGGTAGTTTAATGGATATTTTCGTATACAATCTGTAGTATTTCGTTACCACACGCTATTACGGATTAGTACCGTATTTTAGTATTGGTACCAATTAATTTAATGCTGTGAATTTAGTCCTGTAGAGAACTTGCACTTGCAGGAAGGGGGAAAAGAGATAGTTCTAATCTGTGTACATCTAGACCGCTCCAGCAAATGATGATTCATGTACTGTATAACCTCTTGCTAAGTGAACAGCATCTCACCAAAACAATTTAGCTTTCAAGATATGAGGTTGTCAATGTGTATGTAGTAATCCTTATAAAGCCATGCAACTATGATGAAATCGCCAGCAATTTTGGAGGTGTTGAGTTATTGGTATCAGGTTGCTACTTGTAGAGCTTGATCTTGTTTACAATATGGTGTCAATTTTAAATTATTTTCATTTTCAGTAAAATATTATGATTAAAACCACAAGGGTGCTAACATATATTACGCCATATTTGGAACAATGCTTATAAATCTACCCACTTTTGATTAAATAAACTGTATATTTCATGAAAATTGATTGTTTCATTTTCATTTTACAAACACTAAAATTTTAGAATGGGAAAGTGCCCTTCTGGTTCTAATTTAGCCGACAAAATGTAAAATAATAATTCTTGCTTTTCTGCTATTTCTCCTCCAGCCTGCGTTTCCCTGTCACCTGCCATGTCGGGAGTGAAATCACCTCGAGACACTTCAGCTGCCATAGATGCAACAAATGAATATGGTCCTCCCTTGGACTATTCTTACATACCCCTAACGTCCTTTCTAGGTAAGTGCTGCATGCAGGGTTGTCAAATTCTTATTCAGACTTACTCACGAGATCGATGGACACACTGTTCATGGGACAGAATAGTTTCTTGTTCTAAATGTGAGTTTTCTTGTGTGAATATCTTACTAGAAACTGAAATTGGATGCAATCAAATGATGTACTGTATGCCATTGCTAAGTCCTGAGCTTTTGCTGGATTTAAGTGAACAATTTTTTTAAAACCTCTTATAGTTTGTACCCCCCCCCCCCCATATGCATATGGGGGGGGGGGGATATGACTCCCGCTTTGTCTGCATGAAATTTATAGTTGAGAATCTCACTTATAATGCAAACAAGTATAGAGAATATTTTTTTAACAGTATAGCTAACTGGTTTTGATACAGCGAGTGATTTTGCCGGTTGTTTGGTTCAGGACCAAAAAATTTCCTTGCTATATCTGTTCAAATTTGTTCCTGTTTGTCTTTGTTTCTTAGCTCCAAAATGTATTTTGGCAGGTGTTTAGTAAATTTTGATCAAATTATAAATATTCTTGGAAAGTTTGGAAAACAAATAAACTTACAGCGCACTCTGGTTATGATAATGTCCTCTGGACCGGCATTTTTCTTTTGTTATACAGTATAGAAATTCTGTTAAAGTTGAATAGTTAAGATATATACCAGGTAGATGATAATTTTGGAACCCGAAGTTTTACTTTGTTCCAAGAATTTCTTAATAACTGTATTCGTTATAACGTGGGTGCACTGTATTTTAAGCATGCCAGTACTTTTCATCCAGAAAATTAGATTATTCTACCAAAAACCCAATGCATTAAAAAAAAATTGTGCATTATAAGGTACTATAACATGCATTTAAACAACAACAACAACAACTAAAAAGCACTCTGAGAGCGCAAACTTCCGCCAAGCAGCTACTTTCCACCGATGATCTTGCTCTTCCCAAAGAGATTTTTCTCCTCTCCACCACTGGCAGGGGAAAAGCTCTTTGGGTTCTTCCATAGAGATCGATTGCCACCACTATGCTGAAAAATCGCCCGATTTCCCAATATAGAAGCCTTTGTTACGTCATAAACCCTCAGCTGCACGGCGCGCCTCGCCCTAGCAGAAAGTGGAGCACACACTTAAGTACGTGTATGTAAACTTCAATAATGTGCAGCTTGAACTCCCAAGTTCATTGAACCTACCCGCCAAAATATCAAAAATCCTTCATAAATTCCCAAGAAATTCTCGGATCACTACCAAAATTTAATCATCTGTTACCTGTGTCATTCTCAACCTTTCCTGTAAGTCTCATCCAAATCTGTTAACTACTTTTTGAGTTATTTTGCACACGGACAAACAAACCAACAAACCAACGGTAACGAAAACATAACCTCCTCCCTTGGCGGAGGTAATAACAACAAGAAAACATTATAAAGCAGCCTATCGTGGAGATCCATCAGACTTTTATTCACTTTCTATGAATGAATTAGCGAGGGAAAATGCTGCAGCATGGCACTGAAGTCTAACCACAGGTGTACTGTATTATTACTGATAGCCTGATCACCCTTTGATTGAGATGTCAAACCATTTACCTCCATAATTGATACACTGTGATGTTCTCAAATGTTTCAGATGCTGGAGACGAGGTGCCAAGAAAGGGTCAGCAAAAGGTCATGAGAACCAAGGAAGGGAAATACCGCTCCACATCACTCAAGTTTAACTACAATGCACTGACAGATTTTGAGGGCTTCCAGGGGGCCCTGGAAGGAATCCTTGAAACACCATCAGACCTCTCATCGTTGGATCTTTCATTCAATGACTTCACCAAGATAGATCCGGTAAGAAATGTAACCTAGACAAAATTTTGTTGATGTTTTCCATGATATTGGTGTTTTCACATACTGTAAAACGAGGAATTTTCGCGTACATTTTAATTTCACGAATTTCGCGAGCCCCAAAATTTGCGAAATTAAAATGCACGCGAAAGTGTTTGTCTACACTACATGCATTGAACGCCAGTGGCAATTCGCGAAAATTTCATGCCACGAAAAAGGCTGTCGGCTCCAATTCGCGAAAATTTCATGCCGCGAATATATCATGTTTTACAGTAATATTGCATTTACCATGTCAACTGACACTCAAGGTGTCAACAAAACCCACATCCCTTTTATAAAAACTTGTTTTGCGAGACATGCTTTTTCATTGTTGTTGAATACATTTATGTCATACAGGTCCTCCTTGAATACCCAAACCTGAAGATGCTGTATCTCCATGGCAACCACATCGACAAGCTGGAGGAGATCGACAAGCTTGCCGCCCTTCCAAACCTCATCTCTCTAACTGTCCACGGCAACCTGATCGAAGACCTGCCTGGGTTCCGTTCGTACATCCTCTCGCGGCTGCCGAAGTTGAAGACGCTCAACTTCAGCGGCGTGACGAAGGCGGACCTGACAAACGCGGCCACGTGGAAGACGATGTACGGCCGGAAGAAGACAAAGCGGAGGCCAAAAGACGATGCGTAGAATGCCTGCCTCCGTTTTGCTGAACCTCACTCTTGTAACCACGGACTAGTCTACAAAATGCTGGTGAAACATTCCAAGATGCTAATGGCAAAAGAAATATTCGTGTGAAGGTCACTGAGCAGTTGTGGGACTTCAGACAAGCCACAGACTGTGAAGTGCCTCCAGATTTCTATCTCATTTGTAGATCTCTGATTCTGACAGAAAAAGACCATGGAATGACTTGTAGAGACATCATCCTCGAAGACTTGCCGTTATTACCAGCATCATTTGTTGTTGCTCACTACCAGCAATAGCAGTGTTCATGCCTGACTGTAGCATATAATTTACCACTAAGAAGCAGAAAATTGGTGAATTCAGCATCCTGTTGAGTAATGAGGAAACCGCTAAACATACATGATGAGATGTAGCATTACATTTTAAGATGATGCAGGATTTCACGTCTGATGCATTCTACTTTTTGAATAAGAAAAT
This sequence comes from Diadema antillarum, assembly GCF_040938485.1. Classification (NCBI taxonomy): domain Eukaryota; kingdom Metazoa; phylum Echinodermata; class Echinoidea; order Diadematoida; family Diadematidae; genus Diadema; species Diadema antillarum. The sequence goes on along the minus strand of NW_027271035.1, from coordinate 260,709 downwards.
AATATTTTTGCCCTTTCTACTTTTCCTGTACTCTGCCTTTTCTTCCCTACCCAAGTGTCAATGTTATCCATAAAACAAAGAATTAATTTTTATCAGATTTGTACTGAGTACAGTGGACTCCCAATATAACAAAGTCCTCGGGACTGGCAGTTTTCTTCTGTTATAACTGAACAAATAAACAATTAAAAACATGGAACGGATAATGTTGCGGCCTGAATTTTTATTTAGTTGCCGCTGCAATTTCGTTTTAACTGTGTCTGTTATAACGGGAGTGCACTGTATGGACTTTATGAAGAACACTAAAATATGTCAAGATACAGTATTAATTCAGTTTAAGCAGGTTGTGCTTTCACTTTCAGGGACATTTTAAAAATGCAGTTTCATGAGTCAAAAGTATGCAATTAATATATCTTGCAATTTTTCCATCATTAACAGTTTGTTATGTAGAAAGTTTCCATCGACTTGGTCCACAGACATGACATTGGCTGCTTGGTAGTACTTAGCACTTCATTAGGTTACTTTACAAACAGCCACAGGGTCAGAAGCGTAGAATAATGTTACATATGGCCTAGGAGTTCATGATGTGAATCTATGGGGAACTGTATGGCATACCTTCTCTTTTTATTGCAGAGAAATTAAATGCAATAATAACAAATCATGTTTTCTACCCATGAAGGACTATCACCAGAAACAAAATGAACTGGAACCATATGAAATATACTGTGGAGTTGGGATCTCACTTTTGAATTGCTTGAAAAGTCAATCATTGGAAGAGATATATGTGTGTCTGCTGTAGATTTGCTTATAGGAACATAGTGGCATTTAATACTAGTTTTGACTGCTTTGTTCTTAACAATTCAAGATGCTTCTTTTTACTATATGCAATGTTTATGATATATATGTGAGCTAAGAATGACGTATATGTAGTGTCTTTAGTCAAAGTAATGGCCATTTTTTTTTTTCTCAGACTAGATCCCTTGATTAGTTTGACTTGTAATATTCAAATACTTTCATGTCACATCCTCTTTCTTTGTTATATCATTCTTCCCGAATGTCCTGATGTTCGTAAATGTTTGTCAGAATTGTAACCTTGCCACCTTGTTTGTTGTTCCAGCTAAGAAATGCACTGATTTATACTACAATGAATATTGTGGTTCATGAATGTCAGCAGTTGACAGAGTTTTATGTCAAGCGGTACACACTACTGTACAAGCTGTTATTTTTGTGTACATATATTTTCGTTCATGAGGAGATCACGGACATTTTTATGAGATGTTGTTATCGTAGTTTAACACCAAGGCTATCCTCAGTACATTATTATAATCCTGGCATATTGTGACATTTTCACGTGTTGTGAAATTTGTGAACAGTGATTCGCAAAATTCTCAAAAATTTAACCGTCATGAAAATAACGGCTTATACAGTACTTCAGCTCTGCTTCCTACTATGCAAACTTAAGAAAAAAAAAACCCAAATACACAAACTATATCACTGCACAGCCTATTTTCTTGGACAAGTGCAATGAAACATTGTGATTACTGTTTATTTTTTGTTTTGTTTTGTTTTTCTGTCGTGTGAAGATAAAACTATGGAGAGCATCACGCAAAGTGCTCAAGGGGAGATGAAATCTGATTAATCATCCTCTCTTGCACAAATTCACCCGTGAAGAAACGGTGTTGGAAGGTACTGCAAAACGAGGAATGTTTGCGTGCATTTTAATTTCGCGAATTGAAATGCACGAGACACTTCGAATGCTCTGAAATGTCTTGTTGTGATCAATGTGACTTGCCTTTGTTTGCACATGTTACGCATATGTGAAGTTGTCCACGATGTCTTGTCATAAATGTGGTGTGGGGGAGGGGAGTCCCCTTTCTAGAGGGACAGTTTGAGATCCTTAAACCTGTCTATACACAGTGTCCCACTTTATCAAATATACTATGCTATTTTAATAACTACCATTCACCTTGAAGATTTAAAATGGACCATGTTAACAGTCTTCCTTTTTTTTAGTCCCCTGTGTGAAGGCATAAATGTAATCTATCTGCATATTTATGTTGATTAAATATATTATATCCATGTAAATATCTTTCAAGTAAGTAACATAGAACATGCAGGAATGCGTTTTTAACAAAAGTACAATATATAGTATGCAGGTGTGAGAAGATATTCAAGTTTGCTCTAATAACCCTTATGGTAGAGGCTATTCATCCAGTATTTATGAGATGTGATATGACCAAAACTTCCTAGCATCTCAGCACTGTACTGTTCATTGTACTTCACATTATTATACCTTAGTACAAACAAGTTTAAGGAAATAATTCCACATCAGAGAAAAATGATCTTCTTAATAAATGTATTTATTACAGTTCAAATAACTCACTCTTTGTCTTTTCATTTCTTCTTGTTTTTTAATGGTTACAAGAAAACATATATATAAATGTATGATACATCTCGCAAAATAAGGGCTATAAGTCTTCATGTTAAGCAAGAAATCTCTGTAAGCCCAAAATATATTCATGACATTGCCATACAAATGCAAAGCAACAGTAGATATTTTCTTATCTTTTACAAAGTATTCAAATTTTAAGGTCTATCGACACAATGAGATGAATTCCTGCATGCTCCCAGAGCTGTGGCTAGACAGAAGACAAAAACATTTCAACAAAAACACTTCTTGCAGAATATTGTTTGCACATGCAAAAATCAGAACATCTTTAACACAGTTGACAAAAGCCGACCATTCAGTTTTCAAAGGACATGTTCAACCGGCATTTGAAAGTGAAGGTACTTGGCATATCGCACAAACAGACCAAAACAATATTGTTTTATGTAGGGTGTGTCTGTCAACATGAAAATATTATGTTTCTATTAAAATGACGCCATAACATGGTCTAGCTCATGTCCTGGTCAGAAAATTTCTCAATTACATTTCTATTCATTTGCATATTACAGGAAGAAAAATGTGCAAAATGTGGAAAAGTGGGTGTTAGATGAGCTTTGGGCATTTGGCGTAAACCCCTAATTTAATACGATTGTAAATCTCCCTAAAATCATGTCGCTGACGTCAATTTTGGCAGAGTGATATAATCAACATAAAATGACAAAATAGTGGCCAATGACCTATTTCTAAAATACATGCTTGATGTAAGTCAGCACCCTCTGCTTCAAAACTACACAAAACAAAAACACAAAGTTGAAAGAATTCAAGTCGGAATATATATCAAATGTACCTTCATGATTGCTTACAATATGAAAACTTGGCCTATTACAACATGTAAAACCTCTTTACCTTATACCCTCTTCTGTTCAACTACTGTCGAAAGTATGAATAAAGGATGCAAGACATGGTAAATACAAATATAATTTGGTGAACAATAAGGATAGTTGCACTACTTGAAGTGTGGGGGAGGGAAAAACAATTGCATTCAAAGAAAGTTAATAAAACAAAAAATACAAACAAAGGCGCACAGGTCTGTCCCACAATCTTTCCATAATCATATTACAATGAAGCTATAGATGGCATACAGATTCCCGGCAGAATGCATCAAAATTTTCATTTCGAATACACACGGAATCTGCAGTGACATAATTATATGCTCCTTGACATTCCATGTGATTTTTCTCTCCTGATGTCAATATCATTTCAGGTTCCAATATACATGTACATATGTACTGTGAAAGTGGGAATTTTTGCCCATTTTGCGCTACATAAAACTAGTGCAAAAAAAAGGAGCACACATTAATTTGCTTATTGTTTTACTCTTGTGATATTCAACATATTCTTCACGTTCATAAGTCCTCTGGCCTGAGTGAACGCGCTGTTGTAATGCAGACCAGTTAACTTAACCATAGTATGTGCTGCCAAATCCCTTAACCATTGTGGCAGCGGTGAGCTGTTTAAAGTGCTCGCACAGTTGTCATGACTGAACATCAACACAATCAAAATTTGTCTTACCTGGTACTTGGCTGAGCACAAGAAATCACTTGTGCAAAAATTTCCACTTTTACACAATATCAGGTGAATGTCACATTAGGCTAACAAATTGAAAATCAAGAAGTTGCACTTTTATTGTGACAAATCATTCAAGCTGCAGACTTTGTGTAATTCTCTCAAGAACCCTCACTGTGATGTGTAAATGAGGGATGGTAGTGTTTAAGAGTCAATTACAAAGCGCAGAGGAACCAATGTGTCGCTTGATACATCAGTCTGTCACACACATACACACACGCGAGAGAAACATGAACTTCTCATTCCGTTGGCAAGAAAAATGTCTGTGCGTCTGTATGATCAAACTCAAGCCCAGGCTGCTTTTTCAATACCGAGCATAAATGAACAGGGAAAAAATGCTATTACATAGCTAATATGGCATATTAAGAAATCAAATCTAAAGAGAAACAAAAAAGAGACTGAAAGAAACAACCCTAAAAACATAAACAAACCCAAAACAATACACATATACCCATTGGGATCTCATCTGTAAAAAACTGGTATCTTGCTACCGGGCGCATATCAGGATATTGTTACCGATGATGCAGTTACATGCCAGGTTGTGTGTACGTAGACAAAATAGATACATGTAGATATCCATGGTTGTTGAACCAAACAATATACACAAATACACTGTAATGATATGACTTTGAGATTTGAGGTTATGCCTATCTACAACTGATGATTCAATTCCTGACCTATTGAGTAAATAAGACTTGCAAATGGTCAACTGCCATTTGGCATTTGGGGGAAATAACATTGATGATCATCTGAAAGTGAGATACATGTATCTCGCAAAGGCTGTCTTGCTCAAATGATTCTGAGATTGTGTTCTTTATCTGCTGTGCAAACAAGGCAAAGACATGTGATTTTTTTTTATTAGTTTCAATGCCTTTCTAACTAAGAATACCAGTAAGAACTAATGGCAAAGGGGGCACTGTGTTTTATCAAAAAATAAGTTTCACAAAATTTGTGACATTTCATGTACACAAATAAAGCACAAATCATACAATGACATCATGATGAAGTTATCAACTATTTAAAAAAAAAATCTAACTAGCAACTGGACCTGATGCACCATAAACTTCCACTTAAAGGGAGGGGAAAAATGAGAGAAAACAATGAAGAATGAGGAAAAATATGATATCAATTATGATACAGAAATTTTCTGACAGAAGAACTAAACCAAAAACCTCTGGCCAATTATGGGTATGATAAATATACAGGAGAAGAATTTATCATTTATTAACCTAATAATGTTGTACATTGGCAATGACCTGTAATATCCCAAAAATCAACTCCCACCAAAACTCTGCATACTCATCAGTAACTTGTTGGGAGCAAGTCTGTACACCTTGTAATACTACAACACAACTTAATCTGCATAGAATAATCATTCGTGCATTTTACTCCTTTTTTTTTTCTGTAGAGATGCCCATCCCCTTCATTTTTCATCTGAAAAAACAAACAAAAAACACCAAAAAACATTTCTTTGAGGATAAAATGTCACCTCATGAATGCACTAACACACATTTCACAATTTTTATGACCTTTGACCTTCATGACACATAATTTTGTTATGCACTAGCACTGAGGTCTGAAGTGTCATAGATCTAGCATTTATTGTTCACTCCCTGGCTCCTTCAGCTCCTCTGATTTCAACACCACTCCATTCCTAAAAGCTACATGGATGGATTTGTCTTTGATGTTTACAGTATGTACTTGTTTTTATGCAATCGTAGTTTGAAGAGAAATGATTACACAGAAAGATTACGCCTCTCTTGTCTCCGTGTGTTTCACTTTCGATTATCAGCTTTATACGCCGAATTTCTCACTCCACAATTGTTTTCACATGCTTTGTGCACCAACACTAGTCTTTACGGACTTCACACAAATGATGAAAATAACCCACAATACTTGTGGCCTATACTGTACACAGCGTATCATAAATCAGTGAAGATTCTCTCAACAAGTAACTGCCTCGGACTAAATCTTTTCTTCTTCTTCTTTTTTTTATACACATGAACTGGGTTGACTGTAAGAGATACTAATTCAGGGATGTCAACCTTGTATACAGCACTGCAGTATTCTGAGGGCTAAAAAGGAACATTTTTCATGGAAAACAGCATATTTACCTCTCCTGCCATAGGCATATATGCTAATACAATTTGAGGGAAAAAGCAGTATTTTCTACAAAACCAGCAATATCTTTTTTTGGGAAAAAACAGTATAAAATACTGCAAAAAAGTAACAGTCGACATCTCTGCAAATTGTAATCTAACCTTAGCTCCCTCACCCCCCTTCTTCTCGCAGTCGGCACAATATGTCGGGCTGCAGATAGAGTACAGGCGGTGCAAAGCAAACTAAAAGGGGGTAACACTGGGACGTGAGAGGGTGGCTCTGGCCTGGCCAGGCCCGGCCCAGCCCAGCCCATGAAGGGTCCTGGGGATTAAAACAGCCTCCCGAGAGGGAGTCCACTCTCAGTGTGATGGTGCACAACAAACTTTGTGTTTTGTTTTGTTTTCTTTTTCCCTCTGCCTAAACTAAAATCAATCCTGTTCCAATCCAGAGAAAGGTCTGAATTAAATGTGACCTGTTACCTCCAAAGCCTAAGATGAGAGTCACCTATTACACATTGATTTTCTTATTTTGGGATAATCAAATTCCTTACTCTCTAAGCTTTTAAACACTGTAAATTGGCCCACTGTTGTTTTGTTGTTGTTGCTGTTATCTCTCTTTCTCTGAAACAGACCTCAGAAGCCATATCAAAGTTGGCTATGGGTACTAGTTGGGCATAGTTTAAGACAGGAAATATCCACCATGTGTTTGTGAACACAATCTCTTCTTTTTCAGGGGAATCACCTTGTATGTATTACAACTCTTTCAACTTGGGCAGCCGATGCATTATCAGGGTATTGGGGTGTTACAACTTAGCTGTGCAAGACACAAGAGAATGGGTCTTCATTCTACACACCTCGCAATGAGTGGTTGATGGAGGCACATGGCTCCCCTTTCAGTTTCCTACCATGTCAATACAGGAAATGTGCAAAACTCATTAGGTAACCCGAGTTACAAAAAGAAAGCCTCTGCCACACAGCTTCAATCTAGAGGAAGTGTGCCGGATGGGATTCTCTATATGAGGTAAATTAAGGATTTCTTTGAAGAAAAAACAAACTTCAAGGACGAAAGCAAGAGATTATTAAGCAGAGGGGTGAAGTTTGAGGTGTGGGTTTTCTTCAGTTTGTCTCTCTCTAAAAATTAAATTTGTAAGATCGCAACTGCTGATCTATAATTTTAACAAACATGTCGGAAGAAAGGAACAATGGGACTTGAACCTGTCATCTACTGCTTTCCAGGCAGCGACACTACCACCAGGCTATCCCTGGTTGCTGGCAGTGACAAGATGAACTTGGAACAAATACCCAGTATTGTATGAGTTGGCCTTTGTAATGATTTCTGCTTGGATGGACAATATATTGCCATCAACATTCAAACAAAGTTTACAAACGATAAACCTGAGCAATGTCTAAGCAAAAGCCACTGTGGAACAATGACGGGAGCAATGTCAAATCTCTGCTAGGGTGCGTTCGGACGCTCTAAAGCGAATCAAAGCGAACTGAACTAAAGCGTACCGTAACGTACCATGCCAGTTTGGGAGCGTTCGAGCGCTCTGTGGAGAAAGCGTACTTCACAAGTTATTTTCAGAAAAGGTAACGCTTGTTTACACCAAGAATGTCATTCACCTTGCGCTTGACCTACTTACAGCTGTCCCGAACAAAGAGAATGATGTCTTTGCATTGTGACGTATGCGCATGATACACGTATGCTTTACAACGAACTTTTGGTATGCTTTGGTACGCTTTTGGAGCACATCGGGAAGTGGTCCACTTTTGCCTCGGTACAGTACGGCACGGTCCACTTTAGGAGCGTTCGAACGCCCCTCTGGCGCGGGTACGGTACGGTACAGTTCGCTTTAGGAGAGCGCTCGAATGCACCCCTAGACAACCAATGAGCAACAAATACAAAAAGTCGATCAAATACTCTGTGATGCAACACAAGTAAAACCCTACAGAGACCCCAATCTTACAGGTTACGTAGAGACAAGTGACCCAAGAAACTCTACGGCAAGCCACAAATGCCATCAAAATGAGAAGCTAAGTGTGATACCGTCCTCAGAAGGGATCTTACCTTAAGGAGAATTTGCATTAACATGAAGTTTTTAACTGAGATAGTTGGAAACATTACAACAGTGCAGGAAAAATTTGTGTCGATACGGTAAGAATAAAGAAAAAAATCAAGTTGTATGACCATGATGTTATCCATATTAAATCTACATTTTCCGTGTAGACAAAGCGACCCGATTTCTCCAGAATTCTGAAAGTTGAATCAAAGTCCCTTGTCTTATGGGATTTATGTGAAATAAAGTTAGAACCTGCCATAGATCTCTCCCGAAGTTGCAAAAAGTGCATGTCTTGTCTGAGAAAAAAGGTGTGTCCCTCCTTTGAGGTATTGAAATATGAGAAGGAATAGAGTATCAAGCAAGTGATATCACCGTTGTGGCCGAGACCTTTCCTTTCTTTCAACATCTGCTAAAAGCTTTCTACAGTTGCATGTGCTCAAAGCAGCTGATTAAAGAAGTCATCTTGGTCACAAAGCTTACATCTCTTGTGTGCTATTCCTCAGTTGATGAGCAAAGTTAGAACAGAAATACCGAAAACATGATTTTAAAACATGCAATTAATACATGCGTGGAATTCAAGTATAATATACATGTGTATGTCCTACATGTACATACACTTCAAGTAGAGATAGAAAGTGAAATGAATGACGAAGCATGTCGAAAACAATATCACTATTCTCATAAGAGGTATTAAGAGCTCTCTGATCTGAAAGCGTAAACATTTAAATCTGATAATTTTTCACGCACACTTTGCTATCTTTGCAACTTTCTCATGCATCTAATCCCTGCCTCTGAGTGAGAGAGAAAAAAAGTGTTCTATCATTGAAGAAAACAAGTAGAACTATTCCGAACAATGTCAATGCTGAGCATACCAATCTTGCTGGAGCTGAAGATATCATTGGGGTAACAGAACTTGCTCGCATTTGGGTATTTATTTATTTATTTTTTTTTTTTTTTTTTGGGTGGGGAGGGGGTAGCACAGGCATTCCTGATTCATTCACTGTAGACCTACACTTTTTACATTTTTGAAATGAGAGGAGCATATTTGCATTCCTTCTTGATGACACAATAACTTGGAGCTGCAAACACTTGGATAACAGAGAACCTTTAAATGAATCAAGTTCACATAACTGTGGCCTCCAGAGGTAAGTCTGCAGGTCACTGTAATGTTAGATAAACTATTCATAATATTTGTCCGAGTGCGATCTTATTTTCACAGCTGTTGTTCAGTTTGGTGCTTCAAATTTACTCTCTTATCGTAGCATTTTTTGAACTGGCTAAGAGTGCCCAAAACAACAACTAAAAAAAAAAGATACAATTTCTGTCTTCATAAACATTTGAGCAAAGAGCAGTTTCAAAAAAAGGATGCAGGAGATATTCATTTTTTCTTACATCGCCAGTCAAGAAGGTCACAAAACCAACAAACTGTCTCTGTACACGTAACTTATTAGACGACCAATGGGGATTGTTGGTGGACCCTTTTCTTGCTGGTATTTGGTGAACAGAGTGAGAAACAAACTAGAGGGTAACTGAATGCAGCCTTACATCACTCTAGATCTGCCTGACAGTGAGAAGTCCTCTCAATCTCCCCTACCATCAAAGTTATGCCTGGAATGCATATCTTACAAGGAGATAATCTCTCACAAGCCTTTCATGTTATATATTTTTGACTTATCCGTACTCCGTATTGCCTTTTTTTCTCCTGCGGCTTTTTCACACCTCTTTTATTTTTCCCCTCTCAACTTTACGTGCCCTCTGGCATAGTCTTTCATTCACGGGGGAAACAATTGAAGACACAACAACATTTACGGTACGTCAGTTCTGAGGGATGGTAAACTGGGCGACTAGGTTCTCCTTGTGTGTGACCTGGATGTCCTGTGAGGCTTGCCATGCTTTCGCTGCTGTATCAGACACCTGGGAAAAAAAAAAAAGATTGACGAGGGGAAAAACAAAATGGTTAAGTTACGGGCACTCCTTGAATTGCACTGCCACTACTTCTCAAGGAATTACTTTTTCGCTTCTAACTTCTAGACCTGCAATACATGAATGCACAGCTCACCCCTTGACTAGAATTTTTCAGCACAGCATTGAGGAAGGTACATCACCTCCGCTAAAATGTGCTTGACACATTTGCTTTCTACTCTCAAACGATATATTCACCTCAGTGTGGGTGATAGAGGCTGCCACCAGCCTGCAAGCCATTGCTGACTGCACAAGGGTGTCTGAATGGTTTTATCATCTATACAAAATATATATGTTAGGTTGATAGATTTGTGTTTTTTATTTTTGTTTTTGTTTTAATATAAAAGATAGTTGGATATATCCAACACAGAAAATTAGCATGATCAAATAACTTCAAGGCATCTAACTTTCATGAGTAGGGCCTATGTATGCCCATGATTTTTCATCATGGCTACTACTTGAACACTTCCATTAGTTCAGTACATATTGATATTAGATATTGTTCATGAAGGGACTGCAAATTACAAGTCAATTCTTTTCAGCAGTCCCCTCCATTTCTAACAAATATCATTTCACACTAAAATTTCACATTTAGATTGTATTTCATTACACTATACCTTCCCTTATCATGATAAATGGAGCCTCTTCGATTTTGTATAATCATGTGTTAGCAAATGTCATGCTGTATTCATACCTTGTTAGAAATGAAGTAAATGAACAATGAATAATTGGTGCTTATTTTCATTGATGAAGGGCAATTTGTCACTCAGTTTGGAACACTGTGTTTGTTACTCACCAGACTGATGTCTGCAATGGAGACTGGTTCTTCTGAAAGCACGGAGTAGGGCATAGACACACCTTTGGGGAGCCTCAGGAAACTTGAGGGGGGTCTCTTGGGACCAGATACCACCACGGCCACCCTGGAGCTAAACAACAGACAGAGAGAGAGATATGGACAAAACATAACTGAAAAAAGTCACAACTCTTTCAGTAGATGCCATATATTCAGCAGTCTAATTGTTCGTGAATCAGGACTTTCCAACAATTTCGCACGTGGCTGAAATTGCAATTGTGGAGTACACTACTGAACGGAGAAATGTATGCAAGCATGTTACCTTCATGTCACGATCACACTAAGCATTTATGTGTGTTTTTAAATTTGCTAGGGGGGCTAGGAAGACGATCTCCAGTTCAAGATATGCTTGGGGTTGGAGTCTCTGCTGCATTATCAATGCAAACACATAAATGACTGCGTGGGCCTACCTGTAAGCTCTTGTCCTGTCCATGTACTCATGCTGCTCCAATGCTTGCGAATCTATGGCAGAGACATCTATGACATTTCTGTAACGAAAAAGAGGAATATACAAAGATACCCAAATTAAGATCAAACATTTAAGATAAAGGAATATCCATCAGGGTCTTGAGAACTGTCCAGTAAACAAATTTTATCACAAAATATGAAGCATGTAAGCGGTATTGGTGCGACTTTGCTACTACGAAATAAAACTGCTCTGTATTCTCGGAATTGCAGTGGCTTCCACTCTGCTTAGAAATATGCTCCTCATGGTTTAGATGATTACCTTTATCTAACCTCTAAATATCAAAATAGTTATGCTCATTGTTAAGGGAAGAAAGAATGAAGAGTTTAAAGGACAAGTCCACCTTCATAGACAAGTGGATTGAGTGAATGCAGCAATATTAAAAGAACACATCAGTGAGAGTTTGAGGAAAATTGGACAACCCATTCCAAAGTTATGAATTTTTGAAGTTTCTACTCAGTCACTGCTGGATGAGAAGACTACTATACAGCTTGTGATGTCACATGTGTACAACGATATAAAGAAAACAAAGAAAATTCAACATATTTTTTACTTTTCTTGCATAATAAAAGAATGCTTGACTTGCCTCTTTCAGAAGGCAGGGGGAATAATATTACCCTTAACATACATCAGTGACAGGTTGAGGAAATGCGCATTGTTTTCAAAATAATTACATTTTGTGAAATTCTCTTTATATTTTCCTTTTATCATTGTACGCACGTGACATCATGGTAGTCTTCTCATCCAGCAGTGACTGCAAAGATAATTTAAAAATTCATTACTTTTGAACGGATTGTCCGATTTTCCCCAAACTTTCACTAATGTGTTCTACTAATGTGTTCTACTAATATTCCTACATTCACTTAATCCACATGTATATGAAGGTGAACTTGTCCTTTAATAAAAGGATCTAATGTGGTAGGCCACAGGCAATGCTGCACATTGGCACTGGTCCAACGGTCCCTGAGCAGTAAAAATCACTGTTGGACCAGTAACTTTTTCAGGAATGGACCAGTAAAACATGGAAGAGCTGGGTACCTACTGGTCCGTCAGACAGGTCTGACCAGTAGAAAGAAATAGGTTAGTGTGTAGCCCTGCTATAGGCAACCTAAATATAGCTTGTCTCATGTCAGCAATTGTGTTTGATATGGACACAATACAGGGAATATTCTTTCTTATTTCTTTCAATGAAATCCTTTAAATTCTAGAAATTGCAAATTAAAATGAATAAAAGTACTCTTCAGCAAAAAATTCAATCAAATCTGTCCTTGCATCTTTATGTCCAAAACATTTGGTATTGTCTATAATCATGCTAAATTCCATGGATTAAGAGGAGTATTTCCTTGGCTAAACAGTAATCCTTAGCCATCTGATAATGAAATCATATCTTTTAGTTCTAAAAATCCATCCTATCACATCTAACGTGAATTTGATCCGCAGTGGACAACACTTTGCCCTATACCCTGCAAATATTAAAGCATGAGGGAAGCTCTGAAGATGACAATGACTATCTTTTAACAAGAGACCCGCGGGTCTAGCGCTCACCTGAGTATCGCAAGTTTACCTTTCACGCAGTCACTAATCTAAATCATTCACAGCTCTACTAAAATTTGACCAGGCATTCTCAAGTAGAAGATGAAAATGTACAATAAGGGCCCAAATTTTAAAGATTCCTTAATTTGGGGGGATTGGGGCCCCCTGGGGCCCTCTGGGAGGGGCATGGTGCCCATTTTGATAAATGGAGATCCTGACCCCCAAGGGATGCTACCTGCCAAGTTTGACAAAAATCCATCAAGAGGTGTTCAGGAAGAAGATGAAAATGAACAATTCAGGCCCCTATTTGGACCTTCCCAATCTCTCTCCCCCCCCCCCCCCCCCCCCCCCGCCCCCCGCCCCCAAGAGGGGCACCCCTGGATCTGCTATGAACAAACTTGAAACTACAGTCATTAATGTACTCACTCATAGTATTATCTTAGCTCTATAACTTCTGATTCTAGAGAAGATTTTAAAAGATTCCTTCATTTTGGGGGTTTGGGCCCCTGGGGGCCCCCTGGGTGGGGCATGGTGCCCATTTTAACAAATTGAGTTCCTAACCCCCTAAGGATGCTACCTGCCAAGTTTGGTGAAAATGGGTCATGGGGTTCTCAAGAAGAAGATGAAAATGTACAATTTAAGCCCTATTAGGACCCCTCCCCACCCCCCTCCCCTGGGTCCCAAGGGGAGCACCCCTGATTCTGCCATGAACAAACTTGAAACTACAGTCACCAATGCACCAACTCATAGTATTAACTTAGCTCTATCGCTTCTGGTTCTAGAGAAGAAGATTTTTACAGATTCCTTAATTTTGGGGGGTTTGGGCCCCCCTGGGGGCCCCCTGGGTGGGGCATGGTGCCCATTTTAACAAATTGAGTTCCTAACCCCCTAGGGATGCTACCTGCCAAGTTTGATGAAAATTGGTCTTGGGGTTTTCAAGAAGAAGATGAAAATGTAAAAAGTTTACGCACGACGGACGACGGACGACGGACGAAGGGCGATCGCAATAGCTCACTTGAGCCTTTGGCTCAGGTGAGCTAAAAAGGGATATTCCTGACAATTTTTAACATTTAACATCATGCACAGTGTAGCACATAAATCGATAGCACCAAACATTGTATAGATTTGTGCAATTCATTTTGGTCCCTGAGCAGATGAACGAATATTCTAAAAACCCCAAATGTAATACACTGAACAAGGATGACGACATACAGCTGTAGTAGGTTCACATATTCCAGTGATGCAGCAATGTAATTCCACTACAATAATACCATTTGCTCAACAAGTCCACCTTGGGCAGAATTTATGCATGCTTTCTTCTTAAAATTTTGTTCTGTTTCCTTGAGCACATAATCATGCATTCTTATGTAATGCTGCCATGTCACCTTCGTTCATAGTGATTTGTTGCAGGGAGGTGGGGTCTTCCCACCTCCCTGTTTGTTGTGAATTTTGAAACCTTCGTATTCCTTATCCCAAACACTACAAATTCTCTTCTAACTCTGCACGCAGTAAAGCCAATGGGTGTTCAATTGCTACAGTCTGAAAATCATTCGAATTCTCCTTAAATCAGTCATTATTAAAATTGAACTGAACTATTCGTCTTTTAGAGTTTACCTCTTTTCATGTCAATACTGAGGACTGCTTGTTGACATCAACATCTTGTTATATAAATTATGCTATCATTTTCCTTCTTTGTCCTACCAATAATATTGCATTCTTCTACTAATCATGACAAAATAAAACAACTGAACACTGCCTGTTGCAACATATATACTGTATATGATACAAACCAGAAACAAGGAATGTTTTAATGCATTCATAAATATTCAGTTTCACTTTCTTTGCTTATTCATTGTTGGGGGAGGGAAAAAAGGGGGTCTTGGCTGGTCTTTTTATCTCTCTGGGGATATCCAGTCCAAATATAAGTACAAGTAAGCCTGATAAGAAAGAATAATATAGTCTGAGTTCAACGGTAAAATTTTGGTCGAAATCAGGTGAAAAATAAGGAAGTTATGACATTCTGAAGTTTCGCTGATTTTTCACGAAACAGTTCTTGAATTGTCAATATGAGTACAGTGTATATGCAAATGGCAAAGTGAGCATGTCATATCCTCACAACTAGCCATGTAGTTCGTACATTGTATATAAAATTTTGAAGTTTCCAGTTTTTCATTCAAACGCAATTATGCCCAAGGCTCAAATCCTGGTATATCTATCTGATCACTATTCTGACGCTATTCAACCAGGAATAACATCATGTTACAGATTTCAATGACAGAAACATTGAATTTCATCATTTTTTTTCTTTTTTTGTATATTGATCAATGGAAAATTGTGGGGTTATGACATGGTTAGCTCACTCATTCGCATATTCATATCCACTGTACAAGAACTGTTTTGCAAAAATTAGCAAAACTTGTCATAACTTCCTTATTTTTCATCTGATTTCAGTCAAATTTTCACCATTGAACTCATAAGATTTTGCTCTTTCTTATCAGACTAACTTATATTTGGACTGGATTTTTCCCCTTTTTAAGGAGGACTTACGTGACTGCCCTCTGCAGGACTTTGTTAAGCTCAGATTGTTGGTCACCTCTCCGAATCCCATTGGGGCTGTGAGCATCAAACTGGTCACTGCACGCAGACAGACAAGAGAGGAAAAATGAAACACCTCCAATGACATGCATTTCATTCAGTTTATGAGAATTGTAACTAAGCTATCCATTGGAGCATGACAGAAACATTGTATCTCTTTGGCGCTTCAAGCCTGTAAATGTCTTCCTGAAATCATCCCCAAAGTTGTCTGGAATTCTTTCTATGCAGTCATAACACCAAAGTCCAACACAAACCTCCTTCAGTCTCTGTACATGCTAAGGACACCTCAGCTGTCGAATTCACTTCCTACTAACATTTTTTCCCCCTTTAGTTCTCAACATGGACAAATTTGAAAATCAATGGACAATTCATGAATGTAAATTGAGTATGCTGCAAGAGCTTATTCGTGCTTTTTGTATTATGCACTCATAGCTTGCAATTCATGTTAAGTACAAGTTACTGTCAGTAATTTAGGGCTACTATTCATATCATGATGGTAACATCAAGCCACTACATAAAATAGAAAAAGACAGAATACACTGTAAATGACATAGACATAATCGGATACTTCAGATGACAACCACTTGTAACCCTGCAATACAAAACCACCAAAAAGTTGCCAGACATGGAATTTTATATTTATGACAGAGGAGACTCTAAGCTTTAAATGACACACAACTCAAGGCAGATGGACATTGCTAACCCATCTCCATAGTGGAAAGAAAGTATATCCTCTGGAAAACTGTTTACTGAGAAAAGAGACTTTGAATCTTTAGGTCTATTCAAAGTGCCTAATCTCACCCAGCAGAGGTCCATGCAATGAATGGGACCACAAACAGGAATCCATAGCAAGCACTATGGAGGGATTATCAAAGTAGCTGAAATTTTGCACACTCATTAGGTAAATTCTGTTCATGACTATTAAAAACCAACTTTCAATGTAGTAAAAAGTTGACAAGGTTGACCAATTTCACCTATTTTGAGTCCATGTATGAAATCAAGGCATGCAATTTTTGTTGGTTTTGTTATGCATGATCACATTTTGTCCAGCATGTGCTGAATGAACTCTGGCACACACACAAAAAGGGTGCAATGCTGTGTCTCAATGACTTCGGATACTGCGAAATGCACACTGACATGGGAAGTGAATAAATGGAATAGAGATTGAATGGGATACCATGCAGAAGTGCCAAATGTGACAGCAGTAATATACAGTCTACATACATACAGACAAAAAGCATACATAATATACTTGTATAACTGTGTGAATTTTCATATCAAGGTTGTGCATATTAAAGGCAGATCTCTCACAGTCATACAACATTGTATGAGACCCACCACAACAAAAGGATCCAAAAGTCGCTGATGGCTGAGCCGAGAAAAGAGAATTTGAAGTCATATCATCAAAATCGGTCAAAATGATCAAATTTCTGTTGTTGGCATGATGTTGTAGTCTATGTTTCATCAATCATCTGCCAAAATTTCGAAGCTAAATCATCAAAGGAAAGGCAGGAAATTAGCATTTTTCTGGGCCATGATTTTCCAACTTTCAACAGAACAGAAACGTGTCTGAAGACTACCAATGAGGGAGCGATCTTATTGGTCAGTGCATGGCATCCTGGTTACTGATTGGCTGTGCATAGACTGCTGGCGCTAAGCTTGAATGAACATCAAGGAGGTTGCTACGAGCAGACCTTCAATTGTCAAGAGGTGAAGACAGTTTTACCTCCCTTTGATCACGATTACGTCGGAAAGAAAACTTTTAAAGGTGGTCTTCTCAAACGCTAATTTCCTAGACCACTCAACATGGTCTCATAATATCATCAATATCTCCACAACAAAGTACTTTTGTGAGTCGTGTTATATATGAAATTAAAGCGGAGGAGAGAGGGAATAATGCCATATCATTTTCAGAAAATCGACCTCCCTCGGCTTTCGGATCCTTTTGTTGTAGCGGGTTACATATAGTAATTTGTCATACAGGGAGTCTGTTGTCAGGAAAGCTGTAACACATGACCTTCAATGACCTATGACCATGGGATGTGACCTTGCTTGGCAAAAAAAAACTAGCCCCAATGTGCATACCTACACTTATCCAAATTTAATGATAACTACATTGTAGGATAATGATCGGAAAGTTATGCCTCAAAAGGGTCTACACCATAAACTTTCACATTTGCGATAGATGAAGTAGGGATGACGAACTGACACTTCATGTATTAGGTTTGCTCAGTCCCACCCCTACAAAGTGTACTTTCATTGGGCAGGACAGAAACAAAGTAAACTCCTTTTCATGGTAAAAGAGCTATCGTGGGGTGCATTCAAAACCTTATATCAAAAGTAAAATCATAGTTTATTGTTGCAGAAGTTGTGTTATCTGTTTGTTACTGCTCTACTTTGAGCTTGAAACTGGCACTCCATTTTCTTTCTCTCTTCTCTTTCTTGGTTTTAAAAAGGAGAGAGTTCAGTAGAGACATCAAACTTATACTGTACAAGGATATTTCCTGCTCGTAAACATTGAATTGTCATACCATACTGCCAGTTGAATCAGTGATATCCCTCAATTAATATGCCATGAACCATTTGCCACAAGGAATTGTAATTAACAATTACCAGGCAACTTGAATAGATGACAAATGTAATAGCTCACTTAATAAGCAATACACAAATAGACTAGGCATCATTGTTAGTCTTTTTCAAGCCTGTCACATATATATGGACATCCTTCTTTGGTGAACACATGTCCATCGTTTTCTGCTCATTTAAGACAAACATTTGCCTACTTGATAGACTGCAACCTGGACAATCATAAAGTCATCCTGAACTCCATAAATCAAGACATAATACAGCATCAAAATGTACACAGCATGCATACAAAGTTAACAAAGAAAGGCAACACATTCACCATCTGTTTACATATGAATTCCACCATGCATAGTAAATAAAATAGAGCTGTATTCCACATACAGCAACCCACAAAAAAAAAACAACAAAAACAAAACACAAACGCAACCAAATACATGGATAACAGTGCAAAGGTGGATGTAGGATTTAAATGGAAGCAACAGTGAAAGAAATGACAAATACCATAGTGAAAATAACCAGAATGCAAGAAGAAAACACACAGATGAATGACAATGCTACTACTACATAGTACAGTACTACTACTACATTCTCAAGCTAGGGATCTGATGAACCAAAAAAGGAGAAAAGCCTACTGTGTCGATACAATTTGTATTTAATCACACAAGATCATCTCATTGATAGAACAGTACATTCAAAAAGGAAATAAAACCTTTTATGACAAACAAAGAAACAGACAAAAACAAAAATGATGCAAAATCATTATGAGTGCCAGGTTATATCACTCTCAATCTTTACAACATAACCAGTTACAGGTGGATTCTGGAAGCCACGTTACGTATCTTGTCCACGATGGAGGCTGGTGATACGGACTAACCTGTCTGGCCTTGTTCTTGAGCTCGCCTCTGGTTTTATTAAAGGCTCATTAGGATCAACATCCTGTAGGGTGATATCAAAACAAGGTTAGTGTGACCACAGACAAATATAAACATGGGACTTGAACGGAGACTGGGACTAACCTGTGCACAGGTCTGCTCGGTGTGTTCCTGGCAGGGTCTAATAAATGTGTTGTTTCATTTGGCCCACTGTCCTGTAGAATCATTGGAAACATATTCAGACCAAGAGAGGTTTAATACAGTGCCACATTTCAGGCCATTACAGGACTTGAATGTGAATATATTCCAAACAATTTTACAGCATACAGTAGTCTTGCTGCAGGAGAAGTTCATGGCTGGTTTACAAGTAAATTTAGATATAGGCATATAATGTAATTGTATGTACGCATCACAGACAATCACACACACATACACACACATACACTCACATTCAAATCAATATAATCTCACATTATTGACGTCCCAAAAACATTACACAATAAAGTAGTTGCACAGTACCATTCTGAGCAAAATGGGTCACAGTGTAAAGCAACAATATGTTTTGATGCCATTGACGGTCTCACAAAGATAACAAATCATACCAGTACTGTAACTCTGCAAAACCTATGTTGTAAACTTCAAGAGGGAAGATTGAAGTAGGACATATTGTAAACAAGTCTGGTATGGTATAGAATCACTCTCTGTGTGTTTGGAGAGGTAATTATCAATCAGCTGTTTAGGTACTCATACACATAGCCTCTCAAGCCTATCTATGGTATGAGCACAACCACTCAAAAGAGCTATCCTAAAATAAGCAAAACCTACAAGAACTGTGCAAGTTTTTCGCAGACCGAGTTTCTGTCCCATGGCACACTTCCTCTCCAGACTCACTGTCCGAACACAATAGGTACAGTACACATGACACCTCTGCTCATATTGTGCACACTTAACTCACCTACAAGGCACTTTGCATTGTGACCACATGGATTCAAAGGCTTTGAATAGGTATCCTTCCTTTTTCACCCATTAAACAAGAAAGAAAAAAAATGCCACTGAACTCAAGCACAACACTTCAGGCCACTTTTTTCCTCACGTTGCACTTCCTACTTCAGAAATGAGCACACACAAAAAAAAGACAGAAAAAAAAAGAAAGAAATGTCCTTAAACCCTAGAAAGGCACTGATCACTGCTGTTCTTCAAAAGCTAACTTCCTTGCATGCAGAACCAATTGATGACATATTGGGGGGAGGGTGGAGGGGGGTTGTGAGGCCCTATTTCCAAATAACCTGGCTGACAGTATACAACTGTACATCTAAAGTTAACCTGTTTTCAATATCTGATGAGAACATGGTATTTACACATACAGGTAAAAGAAATTTCGTTTCCTTAGCTTTGAATCTAATTGTAGGAATTTCAGAAGGAAGGGAAGAAGCATTACATGTATGCATACCCTACATAATACTGAGTAGGGAGTTGGGGCTAGTCCAGTCACATATGAATTACATGAAGTGGGCATCTCCTTCCCATTTACCGGTATTTTCCCCTTAATTCGCACACACTTGCCCACCTGGTCAAGTAAGAGGGTGAATGAATATTCATGAGGACTGCTTGATATTGCACCAATAAACCCAATAACCTGGGTCTGTTTTCTTTTCTTAATGGCACATTCTGCACCACTTTTTCAAGGCTTCTCAGCTCAGTGCTGCAATTATGGTGCTACCCCACCAAACTGCAGAGCTACACAGCCCTGAACCATGAATGGGATCAGCCTCTTTAAACAAGCCAGTGAGAGAAAGAGAAAAAAAAATAAGGCTGTAGCTTAAAGGGGAAGGCTAGTAACTGATCAGTGGGAATCAGTGCGAATGCTGGGGAATGATTGTTCCAATTCTTGTGGGATTCATTTAAGAGTACATTATATATTTATTGTTGTGTGAAAATTATTTGCTTCAGAACTGTCTCATATTCAAGTAATGTGCAGCTTAATGCCCCGTCACTGACCAGGCATGCTAACCTGGAAACATTAAACTGCACATTACTTGAATATGAGACCATTCTGAAGCAAACAATTTTCACACAACAATAGATATATCATGTACTCTTGAATGAATCCCATAAGGATTGGAACAATCATCTCCCAGCATTTTCACTGATTCCCACTGATCAGTTACTAGCCTTCCCCTTTAACTACTTGATACTTAACCCCATCAATACCACAGGTGAGCTGTTTGCACATTCTGTCATACAGTAGTACATATTTTGGGGTACAAGCTGAAGAGCTCTAAAAGAAATCAGTTGAGCTGGGGGGGGGGGGGGTGGTGGGTGTACAAAGGATCTCTGCCCTACTGATTGATTTAACCATTAAACCCAGGCTAAATCAACTCAAGAAAAATAAGAAAAGGTCTTTCAATGCAAATTGCAAGTTTTATGTTTTTTGCTTACTCTAGTGTCTACAAAACATTAACTTACATGCATGTAATAGCACCAAATCAAAATAACCAAATTTATTATCATTCCCATTTTTAAAGCATTAAAAAGAAATCAAGGATTTGCTTGTTATATAATGTAGCTTGAGCCTCCTTTCTTTAGGTAGTTTGCTTGTAACTTGGTGATCAATATGTTATCATTCTTTTCAGAGTTCAATTTTTCAGGGACAGTTTTTACATGTCATCTAGGGCCTTGTGTACATGTACACACTTCAAGCTGAAAAAACAAACAAACATCATTTAGCAATATGCAAAGACGTACATGTAGCAAAGCACACAATGTCTCTAAAGTGAATGTTATAATTGTATGCAATGAAGCCAATGTAGGTAATCACAACTATGCCTGGCCCCCTTATGCACAAAGAAAAATGTGAGTAAAACGACAAACACATAAATTGTAAGTTCTGTTTTCGGAATCTCAAGTGGTTTTCAACACCTGCTACCAAATTTGGTATAAGTTTGATCTCTATCTTATCTTTCAAATATGACTGGTTGAATAATGAATATTCAAATATCTATCTGAAACAATTAATTTTAGCAATGCACTGCAGCATCACATCCTTTCTTCAATGATACCAATAGGGGTCTGTGCATCTGGCCCATTTCACATTCTTTTTTTTTTCCTAATCGAGAGATTTCACACCTACAGAGAACCCATACTTGTACATTGTATTTCTAATCATGCATCATGCTCACTGAGTTACTTTTGGTAATGTCTGAATGCAAACTTGAACATGTTTTCTAAAACACAGCTTTAAAGCACATTTGGAGCACTTTTTCAATTAAAGTTTGCTGGATGCAGGGAGTGCATCTTTTATTATGACATCTCAAAACATTGGAAAGGCAAAGCCTACTACAATGTATTATATACAATTGTACTTTGCTCTTGTGGTCATTTCCACTGTGGTAGTATGCATATGAACATATGAACATACAGTTGTACTATACATTGTACATTATTTTTGCATGACACGAGTAACAGGCCCGAAAGTTTGAGACACAGGTGTTATTGGTAATGTTTGCAGTTTGCAGAAAGTGAGGATACCAATTTCTTCTGACAAATTCTACTGTGCATTCAAAACCACTGAAAATTTCTTTTCATCAGATTCACAAAAGAGATTGCAAGCATACTAAATGTACAGTGGACATCAGATATCTTTATAACTTGGGTGTCATCGGTTGAAAATTTGAAGGCACAGACAACACAAAACTGTGTTATACTATATTATAAAATGGGTTCAAGAATGTAGCCAATAGGAAGCGCTGAAATGAGACACACCTCCTTCCTTTACTTCAGTACAACTGCACTGCCTGTAATCCTATGGTAGATTGCCGATCGTCTGTGCGCGCGGCGGCTCCTTTGATGAATTGCATGCATACGCGTACGCGTTGTCAATCCTGTAAACAACTTCTAGTTCGGGCTGCCGGCCGGCCGGCCTGTCTTCCCTTACTGTGCATAACATATGTGGCGTACGTACGTATACTGTACTACTGTATACGTACACTTTGTACAGTACAGTAGACCAAGCGTTATGGGACCGGACGCGTACATGGAGTCACTTTGAAGAGCAAATCCAACGATTTAGCAGGTTAATTCTCACGCCGTTTTCAGAGTATGTTGTCTAGTAGGCCTATATGAGGAGTCTATATCAAGTCTTTAAGGTAAAGGGTGCATATTCTATGTAAAATAAGTAAGTTTTCATGCGGGTGTCCGGAAACCCAACCCCCCATTATACTTATACACACTGTACTGTATGTGCGGGACTTCCGCGAGTGCGACGTGCGTAAAAGTTTGGGACGAACATCTTCGGACGTCTTGACCCACAAAGGTACGTGAAAAACGCTGAAAAATGATGTTAGTTTTCGAATTTTCGACCCATTTTATAAAACAAATGATGCACAGGATTATTTCGTGGCGTTAGTGTAGGCGTAGTGCACTCGAGGGTATTTACAATTGTGAAACATGCACGAGGCGAAATACCCTCGAGTGCACTACGCCTACACTAACGCACTCTATCCTGTGCATCATTTGTATAGCATTAGCCATCATGTCAGTTGTCAAGGTTGCCACGAGTAATTAAGTGCAAACAGCGTTGCATGATCATTGATGGTTGGCTGAGACTAACGTAAAGAGCATGCGCACTCATATGATGTACATCATACATTGCATACTTATTTTAGTTATTAGGATATAAGACTGTACTCAATAAACTGTTTGCAAATTCCACAAACACGGGCCTGACAGACAGGTCTGCTCGTCAAGTCAATTTTTTTTCATTATACAATACACAATAATCTTCAATTTTGTGCATAAAATATTGTTTAGCTGTTTAATTGATGAAGAGGATAAGAACACATAAATTTAATGTATTCACTGTGTATTTCAAACCCCAGCTACATTGTACATAGTAAAAAACAGACCCTGCATGAATTGTGTAAAATGTACATTTCACCAGAAAACAAGGCAGTCTGTTTGTTTTAATTCAAGAATTTTATCCTGCTGTGAAATCATGAACATTCATATCAATATTGTACAAAAATCATGAAAATGTGTATGTTCCATAGTACTGTACATTAACACTAAACAGGGTTGACCCTACACCATACGACTACAATTGTATCAATTACAAAAGTTGACTCTTATCAGGACAACTGTTCACTGACAAGTCAAATAAATAACACTTATAAATGTATTACTATTAACAATGAACACTAATTTTCAATAGTTTACACCATGTTCATCATCAATTATGTCTAGATCTACATTGCCAACTCTAACGTTTGATACTGCATGGCCGCAATTGGCAGTAAATCAGACTGAAACATTACCTTTTATGAGAGATTTCAACTTCAAGCTAGCACTGCTTGTGTTTGACCGACAAGTCTGTCTAATTCCTTGAAAACTTCTCATTTGTAATAATGACATTTGCTGGGTCAGTTTTTCACTTCTTAGACAGACACCATTGATACATACTGTACGCCATTGCGACGGTTTCCACCGTTCTGGCTGAAACGCAACTTCGACCCAGTTCCCCTCGCATAAAAATGGTTATTATTATTTTTTCCAGCTTGGTTTTCAAACCAATCTGGAAAAAATATATACAGGATTAATCAGCAAACATTTTGACTCACCTCTTCCACTGTTTCCTCCTGTTTTCTGGTTGTTTCCTCCACTTCTTTGCAGCACTCCCCAATTCATCGCCGCCTTCGTTTGAAAAATGACTGCACGAACGTCTATGGCAAGCCAAATGCTCATTCACAATATTACGAAGTTAAATTCAGCGCACGAACAACTTTCTAGTAAGTACTTTAGTCAATAAACGTAAGTGTACCGATATAGTGATTATATAGAGCATTTGGCTTGCCATAGACGTTCGTGCGGTCATTTTTCAAATGAAGGCGGCGATGAATTGGGGAGCGCTGCAAAGAAGTGGAGGAAACAACCAGAAAACAGGAGGAAACAGTGGAGGAGGCGAGTCAAAATGTTTACTGATCAATCCCGTATATATTTTTTCCAGATTGGTTTGAAAACCAAGCTGGAAAAAATGATAATAAAATAACCATTTTTATGCGGGGGGAACTGGGTCGAAGTTGCGTTTCAGCCAGAACGGTGGAAACTGTCGCAATGACGTATGTATCAATGGTGTCTGTCTAAGAAGCAAAAAACTGACCCAGCAAATGTCATTATTATAAATGAGAAGTTTTTTGCGGAATTAGACAGACTTGTCGGTCAATGCTTGTGTAAGCAGTGTAAGCTGGATTCTACCACTTTCTCAAATGAAAATGTTGGCAAGTAATAAGTATGTCAAGACCTAGCTGCGACCAGCCCCAACGTGTAGCATAATGGGGCTGCCTATTGTAGCATTCAAATTTCAAATCCATTGACCGGATAAGATGTCTGTGTGCGCATGCGCTGGCCGTCAATTCAGTGTAGCTCTCCCAGGTTCCACTCGATAGAGTCACATCAAGTCATAAATTCGAACAGAAAGGGACTATTGGCGGAACCAAACGTTGCACGTTACCTGTTGTCAACACTTCAACTTCACCTGTAAGTCTTCAAATTGAAGAAATTGTTCGATTTTAAGTTGATATTCATACTACCCCTGTCATGATTTGAATGCTACAATGCGCAGCCCCATTACGCTACGCGTTGGGGCTGGTCGCAGTTACTGAGTTAGTCAAGACCAAGGC